>NC_140972.1:39620297-39807797 GCF_056783735.1 Eptatretus burgeri
GACCGGCAGGAGAAAACAATATGCAAATTTCCGGATCAGGATGACCTCGGGGGCGGAGCCATGCTCACCCATTGGACGGAGAAAAAGTGGGCGTGAACCTCCCCTGATCCTAGAATTTGCATATATCGATTTCACACCGATGCGCCTGGAGGCGGGGCCAAGCCACTCCGCGCTTGCTAATTGGACGGATCAGAAGTGGGCGTGTAGCGTTCTTGATCCGAATTCTCCCTCGGAAAGGCCGCGATTTGCACTCGCGGCTCGCTGCGTATCTTGAACGAGCCCAAGAGAGCCCGACGCTCAGTGTTCACAGGTGGTGCGGGAATGGCCGTAGAAGGAGAGAGGTGAGGGTGGTGGAGGGTTTATCGGTGGTGGTTTGATGGTTATGGCGGTTGAGACGTGGTTGGTTCAAAATAAAGATAGAACAGAAAAACGGCTATCTCAAAGCGTCGCAACCTGAATGAATGACATATTTCCCTCTAAACAATGGGTTTGGGGCTAACTCCACATGTACTTAGAGTTATCTCACCTACGGGCCCTGAATGGTGGTTTGCGAATTTCCACAGCTGTCACAAAATATATATATATATATATATATATATATATATATATATATATATATATATATATATATATATATATATATATATATATATATATATATATATATATATATATATATATATATATATAATGTACATAAGCCTGGTGTTGGCGAAGTGGTTAGGGTAGCGGCTTAGGATCCAAAAGGTCCTGAGTTCAAGCCCCGTTGGCCGCTTCAATTAATACACCAGGAGGTTGACTCAGCCTGTCATCCTTCCGAGGTCGGTGAAGTGAGTACCAGTGTACTGGGCCCGGTGTATGCCCCGGTTAGAATAGGTGTACCATATCCCTGTGTCGTAAGAGGCGACCAGGGTTGCGTCAGGAAGGCCATCCGGTGTACAACCTGTGTCAAATCATTATGCGGATCATAACAGATGATCCGCTGTGGCGATCCCAAACGGGAGCAGCTGAAAGAAGAAAAAGAAGATATATATATATATATATATATATATATATATATATATATATATATATATATGTGTGTGTGTGTGTGTGTGTGTGTATGTATATATGTATGTAACATATGTATATATGTATGTAATATATGTGTGTTAT
This sequence comes from Eptatretus burgeri, assembly GCF_056783735.1. Classification (NCBI taxonomy): domain Eukaryota; kingdom Metazoa; phylum Chordata; class Myxini; order Myxiniformes; family Myxinidae; genus Eptatretus; species Eptatretus burgeri. Next base: position 39,621,453 of record NC_140972.1, read on the forward strand.
GTATGTATTAATGTAATGTATGTCTGTAATGTATGTATGTATGTATGGTATGTATGTATGTATATATGTAATTTATGTATGTGTGTAACATATGTATGTATGTAACGTATGTCTGTATATATGTATATATGTATGTATGTAACTTATGTATGTATATCTGTATGTACCGTATGTATATATGGATGTATATATGTGTAGATATGTATGTTTGTAATATATGTGTGTTATGTATGTATGTAATGTGTGTAATGTCTGTATGTAAAGTGTGTAATGTATGTATGTAATGTATGTATGTGACATATATATGTATCTATGTATGTTTGTATATATGTATATGTGTAACGTATGTATGTATATATGTATGTAATGTATATGTATGTATGTATGTAACATATGTATTTATATATGTATGTAATGTATGTATTTATATATGTATGTATGTAACGTATATATGTATGTAATGTGTGTATGTATTTTATGTATTATGTCACGTATGTATGTAGTGTATGTACGTATGTATGTGTGTGTGTGTGTGTGTGTGTGTGTGTGTACTTCTATGTATGTATGTTTGTGTGTTTGTGTGTGTATGTATGTTTGTGTGTATGTGTGTGTATGCATGTTTGTGTGTATGTATGTATGTATGTATGTATGTATGTATATGTATTTGCACAGGAATGGCTTCAGGGGTAAAAGTGGAATCGTTTATAATTGTTATTTTATAGTACATGTTCAGAATAAGCTGATATATCAGCATATTTTAACCGTGTGTGCATTTTATTACATATTGTATCAGGCCATTTGCCTGGAACATTCCGTGACGTCTTGACTGTAATGTATGTATGTATGTATCTATCTATATATATATATATATATATATATATATATATATATATATATATATATATATATATATATATATATATATACATATACATATATAAACTGCACTCTGCATTGCGAGGTGCATCAGTTTCTGGTTCGTAAATTAGAGTGCATTTGTTTTTAATTTCACTGTCTCATTATTATTCTGCTTTATTTCGCACTGTCATTGAATTTTTTTTTATCTTGGTGGCCCAAAGACCCCTTTTTTAAAGACCAGAATACCATCAGTCCACCCCTGAAAAATACATATGCAGTAAATATATATATATATATATATATATATATATATATATATATATATATATATATATATATATATATATATATATATATATATATATATATATATATATATATATACCGATGAGCCAAAACCACTGCCGAATTGCTCTTTGTCCTCCGTGTGCCACCAAAACAGCGGTGACCTGCCAAGGCATGAACTCCACAAGACCCCAAAAGGTGTCCTGTGGTATCTGGCACCAAAACATTAGCAGCAGATCCTTCAAGTCCTGTAAGTTGCGAGGTGGAGCCGCCATGGATTGGACTTGTCGGTCCAGCACATCGCACAGATGCTCAATCGGATTGAGATCTGGAGAATTTGGAGGCCACGGCAACACCATGAACACTTCATCATGTTCCTCAAACCATTCCCGAACAATGTGTGCAGTGTTGCAGGGCGTATTATCCTGCTGAAAGAGGCCATTGCCATCAGGGAATACCGTTGCCATGAAGGGCTGTACCTGGTCTGCAACGATGTTTAGGTTGGTGACGTGTCAAATTGACGTCCACATGAATGTCTGGATCCAGAGTTTCCCAGCACAACATTGCCCAGAGCATCACACTCCTTCCACCAGCTTGTGATCTTTCCACGGTGCATCCTGGTGCCATCACTTCCCCAGGTAAACGGCACACACATACACGGCCATCCACGTGACCTAAAAGAAAATGGGACTCATCGGACCAGGCGACCTTCTTCGACTGCTCCAATGTCCAGTTCCGACGCTCGTGTTTCCATTGAAGGTGCTTTCGACGGTGGACAGGGGTCATCATAGACACTCTGACCGGTCTGCGGCTACGCAGCCCCATACGCAGCAGGGTGCGATGCACTGTGGATTGTGACACATTCCTCCCGTGACCACCATTAAAATTTTCTGTGACTTGTGCCACAGTAGACCTTCTGTCGGTTCAGACCAGACAGGATAGCTTTCATTGCCCTCCTGCATCGATGAGCCTTGGGCACCCAACACCCTTTCGCCGGTTTGTGGTTTGTCCCTCCTCGGACCACTGTCAGTAGGTACTTACCACTGCTGACCGGGAGCATCCTACAAGCCTTGCTGTTTCAGAGATGCTCTGACCCAGTCGTCTGGCCATAACAATTTGACTCTTGTCAAAGTTGCTCAAGTCTTTACTCCTGCCCATTTCTCCTGCATCCAATACATCAACTTCAAGAACTGACTGTTCACTTGTTGCCTAATATATCGCACCCCTTGACAGGTGCCATTGTAACAAGGTAATCAATGTTATTCACTTCACCTGTCAGTGGTCATAATATTTTGGCTCATCAGTGGATATATATATATATATATATATATATATATATATATATATATATAAACATATATATATATCAAGACACAGAGTGTTGGTGCTGCCAAAACAATTTCTTGACAATGGTTATCCTGGGTGGTTTGCAATTGCATTCCCAGCAGTAGTTAATGCTGAAATTTGAAATTTGGCTCTGATGCCGGCAATAGCTCACTGGAAGGAAATTTGGAAAGAGTACTCAGGATCGGAGTGGGTTAACGAGGGTATAAAAGATCATGGTTTTGGATTGGGGATGATCTGAGATGATGGTGAACAGCTGTCTTGAAGACCTGGATGGAAGAATGAGATTGAAAAGAATTTGGAAGTTGGTTCCACAGCCGGGAATGAATTGCTCAGCAGCTCCAGCTCTGTGGCGTGACTTGGCAGATGGGCTTTCTTGTTCTTTCCAGGCAGTTTGGCTACTGCCCTTGCCTTGTTCGTTGCTCTGTATTCCTTCTTGGCTTTTGCAGTCTTTATGGTATCAAATGGATCTGGTTCATCCTCCACGAAATGGTTGAATCAGTTTGTGATGGCACAGTGAAAGCCCTTGTGCATTTCCAGGCATAGTGCCTCACTTCAGCACCAGATTTCACTATGATGCAGTGCATTTGACTTGCACCGTATTTACATGGTGCGATGGAGGATTATTGCAATATTACTGTGATTATTTATATACCTTGTCGGATAGTGAATGTGTTTCATTCGTTTCTGAACAATCATTTCCATCACAGCAATCAATATAAAAACTGTTACTTTCTAAAAAATTTCCACTTGCCTTCCTAATTAATTAATAACAACAAATTTCCTAATCAAATCATAACAACAGTATGCAGATCCATTGTTCTGCCTTATTGTTCTGACATGGCAGCAATTAATCCTTTTTATGAAAAACCAAACACTTCCTGTCTCTCACGCTTTTCTTGGCATGAGCAGGCGCTTCTTGTGTGTTTCTTACCTACAATAGAACAACCAAAGGTCTACCCAACTGATCTGATCCAACATAGTGTTGAAAATTCTTTTCCACAGATTTTTACACCGTGCATTCCATTTTATTTCCTGTATCATAAGTAAACCCTTAAAAATCATCGTCATGTTTCAGATTGAGTAACATTTGTTTTGTGAATTTATTTTCAAATTTCTTGAAATAGCTTCAAGAGATGAACCACTTGGTCCATTATCATTCAAAATGCATGGGCAGTGTTGCAAAAAAGACAGGCAAATCTCGCCAAAGGAGTTTGTGTCTGATGGCTAAATGCCAGAGTGGAATGAGTCGATATATGATGTCACGATGTTTATAAATTGGCATCTGTGTACAATGCTACACCAGCTGGCTACGTTTAAGTTCAATATATAGCATGTATACTTCGATTTACAGCACTTTTATGTCTGTTTTTTTTTTCTTTACACTTTCATAAAAGGGTGTTTTCCTTGGAGATTTCATGTTCGTGGTGAAGGAATCCAGGAAAACTCAAAGTTGAGCTGCCTGTTGGCTGTTGCTATGCTGTGATTCTTTTGCTGAAGTTTGTGAGGGGGGAATGTGGTGGCATTTTTCCAGATGTGTGATCAGCTGTTTTGGATGTCTATCTGGACTGAATTCCAAAGTAAGGATGCTCTGCAGTTAATCATGCAACATCTTTGTTTTCCACATCTTCATGATCATTTCATGTCTTGCATCTGGTTTGGGATTTGGATTAGCTCTGAGATTTGGTTTGATCATTGAATAGGGGGCTTGAGAGAAAGTCATTAGTCCAGTATTTTGTCACTCCTATTTGCTTTGAAGTTCAAGCCACATTATATCGGTTGTGGCATTAAAATGAGCCTTTATCATGTACATATGTATGTCTATATATATATATATATATATATATATATATATATATATATATATATATATATATATATATATATATATATATATATATATATATATATATATAATTTGAGTTGTGTCCATGTTTTTAATCAGACTTTTTTAACCTCCCTTTATATGGCAGCTGACCATGGAGGATATTTCTACAGCCAAGAGGTTTTTTGAGCCACTATCGCACTGGACCTCCACATCTGCCATGAGCTCATGCCTTGGAGCACATTCTGAAAAAGCCAGGTGAGACACCATGCTGACATAGTCCACAGGCCTTAAACTATGCAATTGGACTGCAGTTATAGCTTCAGGGCCTGTGCTAAAAGTTTTTGGATAGCTAGTTTTTGGATATTCTCACAATCAAGTGCCAAGTGCTTTGGATGCATTCAAACGTGCACCCTGGCTTCACTCGATTGATTTCAGCTAGCCACTCTCACTGTGTATCCCTTTAGATGTGCAGTTCCAATAAACATGCATCTTCTTTCTTTCCTTGCACTGCTAAATTCTGGAACCAGATGCTTCCCCACAATTTACAACATTCAGCAGTTCAAGGCCCGAATCAACAAGCTCTACCTGTCTAAGCCCTTCACGTCTCTATCTCCCTCCCTTCCTTTGTTGCAGGAGGTCATTTTAATGCCTTCTCCTGTAACTTTATTTTCAAAACAATCTTGTCAATTTTCCATGTCAGACAAATTTCCCTCATGTCATTCTCACATCAAGGAAATTGGTTTTCTGTGAACAGATAAATTGTGATGACTTACACATGTCCTATTTTGCTCCTGGGCAATGAAACTGTATGAAATAACATCACATTAAGATAGAAACTGAGAGTAAGTTTGATGAAAGATCATTTAGCTTAGTTACCCAATTATTTCAGTTCAAATCTTTGAGTCAACAGAACCAGAACACTCCACAGCAAAGAGCAGTTATTGGGTGCTATAACAAACCTCACTTGAATGTATTGTAGATAATTAGTTTTCTGGCAAGGATGATATTAAAGTTAAATTGCAATGCAAAAACAAGAAAAAGAGCAATCTGAGATTGCCGACCCTCACCAGGACTTGTTTTGTGTATTTTTGTGTGGTGTTTGTGTCCTGGTGTGTTACATAATTAATAATAGACATAACTAGAACTGCCACTTTATAACTGCTGGTTATAAAGTGATGACCAGGGTACCAAGACGTCCCGCTTTGATGCAACCCCACTTTGATCGGACACTTGACCCTGACCCATGATGTTTATTATTATTCAAATTAATTCAGAATGGGATGAAAATAAATTCCATTTCAAATCAAATGGAAGATCAAATACTGTGGGTACAGCACTGTGTTGGAGTCATCAGAAGGAACCCAAACAAGCAAAAAAAGTAAAGATGAAGTCATCAGGAGGAAGCTGAATGGGATTCGGATTTCAGCTGCTACTCCTGTACCCTCAAACCCATCCAGGCACAGCCTCATGATCCTCATTAAAAAAAAAAACATCAAAAAGAACCAAGATCAAAAAAATAAATAATTTTGGCTGCTGCACCATGCATCTATTCAGGTTGAAATTTTATAACATATTCTGCATCGCAATTAGATCATAATTATGAAGTTTCACATCGATCAATGAAGCAATTCAAGAGAAATAATTTATAAAAGATTTTCGTTCAATCCAAAATGGCTGCCAGACCATGTGACCTATCAATTATTCATCAACACCCTGGTATTCCCAAGGCTTGGGGAACATGTGTGTGAAGCTTCCCCTCGATCTGTCTCGCCGTTCTGGAGAGGAAGATTGTTAAAAGTTTTATGGTAAATCCAATATGGCTGCCAAACCATGTGACCTATGATGTCATCGGTGGAAACGTTTTGTTCCTCATGGATAGATGGTCATACCTGTAAAGTTTTGCCTCGATTTGTTCCGCCATTTCAGAGAAGATGATTTTCAAATGTTTAAAAAAAACAAAAAACGATATGGCTGCCAAACCATGTGACTGATGACCATTTCTGTTATTTTCATACTGGTAGGATTTTTAGCGTTTTACATTTGCAATTATGATGTCATAACAAAAATCACACTTATTCCGCATCTGGAGTATTTGCCATGTGCCAAGTTTACATTTTTTCCATGGAGTGGTTTCAAAGATACAGTACAGAGGTCCAAAGTTTTTCCTTTTTTTCCAACATTTCATGTCAGTCTGACAAGCGGTTGCGGACAACAAATAAACAGACAGACAGACAAAGGGACCCAAACGCAATACCCCATCCTCTGGCGAAGGTAATCATCTATCTATAATTCCAGCAATCTCTGTGTGTCTGTCTGTTTGTCTGTCTGTTTGTCTGTCTGTCTGCAACCGCAGTTTCTCGACGACCGCCAGTCCGATCTCATTGAAACTTGCCAGGAATATTGCCGGGGACCCGTGGATGTGCCTTTTCGAGGTTTGATATCGATCAGACGAGCGGTTCCCAAGTTACGGCCATTTATCTGTCGACCAATGACAGGACACAGTGCTATGGCGTCACAAATAACGTCACAATTAATGTTTGTTTATTTATTTATTTATTTATTTATTTTTGCACGATTGATGGTCCGATCTGATTGAAACTTGCCAGGAATATTGCCGGGGCCCGCGGATGTGCCTTTTCAAGGTTTGATATTAATCAGACGAGCGGTTCCCAAGTTACGGCCATTTATCTGTCGACCAATGACAGGACACAGTGCTATGACGTCACGAATGACATCACAATTAATGTTTATTTATTTATTTATTATTATTTCTTTTGCACGATTGAAACTTGCCTGGAATATTGCTGGGGACCCGCGGATGTGCCTTTTTGAGGTGAGAGAGAGAGAGAGAGAGACAGAGAGAGAGAGAGAGAGAGAGAGAGAGAGAGAGAGAGAGAGAGAGAGAGAGAGAGAGAGAGAGAGAGAGAGAGAGAGAGAGAGAGAGACTGCACATACTGGCACTCAGCTACGAGCACACACCTTCGGGCCTGCCCCTACGGGCCCGTACTAGTAAAAAGATAATTTTGATTATTGTTTGTTCTCATAGCATTGTACAGTTAACATGACTTTCATTTCTGCTTTGGCACCACTAAATAACACGCTTGTTTTGAGTTTTATTCTATCCTGAACCTTTTTCCAATTCATCGGAGAAAGTTTGCAATTGTGCTGTCCACATACCTTTATAGGTTTATGGTACATTTAACATCACATATGTTATCATAGATCAGAGGATCATCCTAATTTACATATTTGCGAGTATCCCCTGAACAATTGGACACAATTTTCTTTTGATCACCATTTTTACCCCGCACTCGTGAAGCAAAAACCATGGTTAAGCAATTGGTTAATGTCCTCCCGTCTCTGTCTACAAACATCAGTTTATGATCGAGGAACAACTTATTTAAATTCAGTGTTTTATTTTGAACACGAATCGGAACATAAATCCGAAGACAAGTCTGCTGTTTTACAGTACTTTGTCTGTGAATTCGTCCCATTCGCACATGTGCAGAGAGGAGTGAGATAATATTTTTAGTCTGTCTGCTTGTCTGGAAGTCAAGCAAAAATGAAAATCATTCCAAACACGAAACTTACTGGTTTTTAGGATGTCAGAAATGGGCACATACAACAGGCACAAATTACTATTGTAACCTGTTAGATAGTGTAGTTTAATATATCAATGGCATTAAACGAGATCAATGGAACTAGATTAATAGATCAATGGCATTAAAGCATCAATGGCATTAAAACTAGTAAATTCTGGAATCAATTGATTTATTTGACTTTTACAATCTTTATTGTATTTAAATTGAATTATATACTTGAACACTGTGGAACACAAATCACCTTCTTTACACTTTCAGAACACTTATGTATAGCAGTATTTGGGCATGTTAAATAAGGTGGTGTAGAAGGGAGATGTTTAAGACTGCTTTAATAGTGCTAAGCCTGTGGAATGTTTTTTTAACGATATATAAAATCATTATTGGATTTAAATTGAAGTACATACTTAAACACTGCGCGAGGTAACGTGTTCTATGAACTTATAGAAAATCGAGGTGTCGACTTGTAATGATCACCACTTAAGGTTGATGACTTCATCTCGTCTGAGTAGTGTCCCTTAAGCTGTTAAGCTTTGAGTGTGGGTGAATACAGTCACAAGTTCAATAAGAAGCAAGAAATGGTGTATCACTATTGGGCCAATTCGGCGTCGTGCCCACGAAATAATATTGTTACGGTTCTATGCATACAACATACAGGTGTCCCAAGTCAGTTATGCCGTTAAGTATTTGTGTAGACAGAACCCCTCCTTGTGTGTAGTGGGAAATTGAAGGGGTGCATTGTGATGTTTCTTTAGTTAGGGTAATAAATCTTTATATCCCATCCTCCATTGCGATCCATGGTACCCGAGCGCTTGCAGCCTTCGGTTCGCTGGCAACAACGTACCACGGTCTACCTGTTGTCTCTGGAGGCTCGTTTTTCCGCGACAGAATCTTCGCTGTCGCAGTTCCTATTCGGCTTCTCCAAACGCTCTAACTCTTTCTTGACAAGTCCACATGCGTGGAGTGGGCGGGCCTCGCCGGTGCCTGGCCGAGGCCCCGCCCAGAAATGGCAGACCCATGGATCTGCAACCCAACAAATCAGGTTGCAAAATCAGTCCAATCAAGGCGGACAGTGACGTCAGTTTTGACCAAGGCCCTGCCCTGCAGAGGGAGGTCTATAAACCACGACATCGTCCTCAGTCTTGAGTTATTTAGGGGTCATTCGTTCTGTGCTTGGAGACTGGAGTTGGTTGGAAAACGAAGGGGTTCCCACTGCTTGTCTCCGCTCACGTCTCACCCCAACGGCCCGACTACTAGTCCCGGCCCACTCGAGCTCCTCCACGGACCTGAACTCCACATGGGCGGCTGTGGACCTGACTGCACGACCGTTGGCAGGTGCCACACCACGGAGCATTCCTTTCCCGAGACTCAGGTACTCGAAAGAATGTCGACCTCAGCTCGCCTCCCTCCCTGGCTGCAAAAGTCCTTTGCCTTCAACTGGGTTTATTTTGTCCGAGTGTGTGTCTGAGTGTGTGGTGCCATTCTAATAAGTAGAAACTGTATAAGTGTTTTCGATCATTGTAAATCTTGCCTGTATAATTCCCGCGTAAGTCTACTCTGTGTCTGCTTTGTAAGTTGCTGTAAGTTGTTGCACTGCATCTTCTTTCTTTCCCCTGCATAGCACCCCAATAAACCTGTTTCTGTGCCACATAAATTTCCTCGTCTATTATAAATAAATTATTGGAGAAATGTTCCCAGATCGTTTCCGTCCTTTCTTTCATTGGTCCAGCATGGTTCGGATCTGAGTTTTAGCTGGGTCTTTGTTCCCGTTAATCTGCTCATCCTAGCCGGCACGGCTTTGGCAGTTACGCTTGACTACACCCGAACCAGAGTTGGTAGTCGGTAGTTGGAACTCTACCACAGTCAGTAGAGTGACCTGTTCGAGCAAGATGTGCCGAGGGTGTGGTTCCCCGGTAGACGACACCGCATTGTTAATTAGGTAAATTGGTTCTCGGCAAAAAGACCTTACGCTATGCGGTGGAGGTATTGGCATCCACGGTCGGTTAAGCGACCCGCCGCCTCACGGAGTTATCCGGAACGACGGTCTACAATTCCGGGGAGTCTGGTGGGAGACGACGTAACCTCCCCCACCTAGCGGTCGTTCTCGCTACCGGTCCCCGGCCCGCAACGATATGATCCACTCGGTGACTCTAATGCCATAAAAGGCTGGTGCCCATGGGAATAAGCTGCTCACCAAAAGGGGTTCGATGATCGTAGTCCTGCGGTGGATAGGAGTGAAAACCCACGAAGATAGAGCCACAATGCAGCATGTGGTACAAAGCTCTGAGGGCAGAGAGCAAAGCACTGCTGGAGGAAAAGGGCCATGAACAGACACGTAGTAGAAACTCCATGAGTCAAGAGAGGAAATGCATCAATGGAGATGGGGCTGAGAATGCAGGTGAACTCCCGTGAACTCCAGTAAAGTTTTGTTTAACTCGGTGAAACTCAAGTCCGTGAGTCATTTCCATGATGGTGTAAAATAGCAAGCTGCCAGGCAGGAAAATGTTGTCACACTTTGGTCAAAGCCTTCCTCAACGCCCGTCCCCTGAGGGGGAGGTCCACGAGCCCGATAGTAGTGTGGGGCAAAATGATTGGTTAGAAACCAGATAAAACAAGGAAAAAAAAGTCCTAAAATGTCATAGCCCCCATTCTTTTTGCAATTTTGCTGTACAGAAGCTAAAGGACTAACATATTTATTTACAACTAAAATGGCCAGTCTACCAATTGGCAATCTTTGATCTGATCATAAAAATAATGTTAGGTGCCAGTGTATGCCATCGTGTACTGTGCTTGTGCCATGTTTGAAAAAAATTGAACGATGCATGTCCGAGAATTGGTTCGGGACGCGTTTCAGTAACAAAATGGCTGCCTGTCAGCCAACTTGGATCTGATCTCGAAAAAATTATGTGCAACTAAAATGGCCGCCAGTCTACCAGTTGGCCATCTTTGATCAGATCGCAAAATAAAGTGAGGTGCTCGTGTATACCATTTGCAACTGTGCTTGTGTCAATTGCTTGAACGAAATCAGAACATGCACGTCTGAGAATTGGTTGGGGACAAATTTAAGCAACAAAATGGTCACCAGTCGGCCATTTTGGATCTGATTTCTAAAAAAAAAAGAAAAAGAGGTACTTATGTAAGCCATCATTCTTTATCTGTGTGCCAATTTTGAACAACATTGGAAAATGCATGTCCGAGAAATGGTTGAGGACGTGTTCAACATCGGGTTTTTTCCAACTAAAATGGCCACCAGTCATCTATGTTGGATCTGATCTCGAAAAAAAAAGAGGGATATATGCAAGCCATCATTCGTTATGTGTGTTTCAAGTTTGGTGAACATCGGTAAATGCATGTCTGAGATATTTTGTGGAAGCACACACACAAGGACACAAAAATCGAGACCAAATCCATGAGCCCTCATGTCGGACAAGTCCAACGTGGGCTAAAAAGCATGCCTATACAACTGCCATTGGTTGGACAAGCAAATGGAATCAAGTTCGTGATGTAAAAGTACCAACAAATTGGCTCCGATGAAAAGGACACAACAAAGTCTTGACGGTTACCCTCGCCGAAGGAGAGGGTATTGCATTTGCGTCCATCTATTTGTCTGTTTGTTTGTTTGTCCGCACAGAACTTTCATGTTTTTCTCGACAACCGCTTGTCAGGTTGAGACAAAATTTTCACCATCGGAGCGACTTCTCATGTCGTATGTGTGAATGATAATTATGAAGTCAGAAGTCACGTGGTGTGGCAGCCATGTTGGAAAAACTGAAAAACTTTGGACCTCTCTTTCTCTGAAACTGCACCAAGGAAAAAAAATGAAACTTGGCACATGGCAAGTACTCATGGGGAATGTGTGATTTTTTTTAAATGACGCCATAGGTGCCTTTGTTATGACGTCATAATTGGATATGTAGAATGCTACATCTTATCAGTATGAAAAAAAATTGAGGGTCATTTAGGGATAAAATGGTCCACAGAAACATATTTAATGACGTCATCGGTCACGTTATTCAGCAGCTATATATATATATATATATATATATATATATATATATATATATATATATATATATATATATATATATATATATATATATATATATATATATATATATATATATATATATATATATATATATATATATATATATATATATATATATATATATAACCTTCAAAAATCTTCTCTGAAGTGGCTGATCAAATTGAGGCAAAACCTTGCAGGTATGACCGCCTATCCATGAGGAACAAAACTTTTACTCATATGATGTCATAGGTCACATGGTTTGGCAGCCATATTTGATTTACCCGAAAACCTATAAAATTCTTATTCTCCAGAATGGCTGGACAGATTGAGGGGAAACTTTTCACAAATATTCCCCAAGCCATGTGTGTACAAGTTTGTTAAGGAATAATTGATAGGTCACATGGTCTGGGAGCCAGAACTATTCAATTTTTGATCTGTGTTCTGTTTGATTTGATTGATCTGGGTCATCACCTGCACTTTACCAAATTCGAAATAGCCTTGATGTATGCACACTCATGTATGAAATATCTGGCTTGAGTTTGAATCCCGATCAAACTATATACTGTCATCCTGGTGTTTCACATACAGAGTGATTAATTAATGAGTGTGTCATCCCTCCAATGGATGTTATACTGGGCATTCCATCTCCCAGCATTAGTTGGTTAATGTTAGAGACCCCATTGTGCATTTCGTAAAGAGTAGGTGAGCTATCGCTGGCAAGCTGGCCAAATTCTAAATTCCTGCTCTAATCTACAAGGGGCACTGTATCAGCAGCACAGCTCCCCAGCATCACCCCCAGCAAATGATGTCACATGCAGCCACTTGCTGCATATGAATGAGGAACAATAATGAACCAACAAAAATGAACATCGTTCTTTGAGTTTGACTGAACTAATTTTAGAGGGAAAGGGGGGGGGGGGGGAGGTTGTGATAATCATTCATAGAACATAACACGTATTTTTCTCCCAGGGACACAATACGCAAGGAATTTTTTGGATATCCCATGGAGCTTGAAGCTGGATACTTTTGCTAAAAGTGTAAGCAAGTGCAAGTTCGAGTGCAGTGGCTGTGAGAAGGGGGAGTGTCTGGTGTGGAAGGTGGAAGAAGGGTTGAAATTGCATGCAAGTTTTTCTGACCAGACTTGACTAACTTAGTCAGCGAAGTTAGTCGTTTTTTTGTCATTTTTCTTTTGTAAGTTATTAGTAAAATATAGTGTATATTCTTCGATGTTTTGGCTTACCCACCCAATGTGCTACGTCCACTACCCAACGGGACTGTGCCAAAATGGACAACGCCCATACAATGTTGAAAACACTTTTCAACGGAACAGGAAACGGGAAATTCAATGCATTTAACTTTTTGCCAAATTTTGTTGAAGAAAAAGTAGATTTTTACCTTCGATGGTGAGGTTGTGGATTACAGGTCACGGCTCATGTACAAAATACCTGGTGCAGTTGAAGGATGAACAGCCCAAGCTAAACAAATGGAGAATGCTGGAGCCTGCCAATAAGAGTTTCCCGTTTTGGGGCTCTGCCTTACATTCACTAAAACCTTTGTTGACTCCTTGGAGACTCGTCTGTGCCCTTGGGCAGCGGGGTTTTGGTCACCTAGGGATTCTGCTTTCCTTAGATATTTCTAAGTCCAGGGGCCTTTTGCTGAAAGTTCGCTTTTTTGGAATTGCAGAATGTTGAGATTATTTTTTGGTGGGTGTTTTCCATGGCAGATCACTCTGGGCTTTTCCCCATTGTTTTCCAGAAAGGGAGCCCGAGTTCTCGGAGATTATTTGGGGCCTTTCGTGTGCAAAGCAAGCATGGTTTAAATTCCAGGCATGCTTCCTCAGGACTGCCTTAATGTTTAGGAACTGTCATTTGTATTTTTCCTTTTCATTTGTTGACCTGCATCATGTGTCACACTCCTTCCTATCTCTTTCATGAAGATTCTCTCAAAAATACACTAAAAGAAAACATCACTACTTAACATAACTCATCCCAAAATACGAGATCTATGCACTTTACCCACACGTTACAAGTCTTTGATCATTATGTTCAGCCTCAGATAATGATGCTTTTGGAAATCTTTCCAGCTGTAGAAACGAGCTGGGCACATTCAGAGCAGATTCTGACTGTGGCAACATAATCTTGTCTCCAGATTTGGGTATGGTTGGCCTGTTTTTGAAAACTGTGCCATGATATGATGATATGCCTGGGCAGCTGTACAGGCAACCCACCAAAACGGCTTTGGCACACGTTCAGCTGTTTTTATCCAGTACAGTGGTAAAAGTCGTTTGTTCATGACCCACTTCACCCATGTGGCCATAAATGCATTCTTCATTTTAAACCGGCTCAGTATGATGCTTTGTCCGTAGCGTGAAATTCAACCGTAACTCATTTGTTTCCAAACTGTATGAGGTAAAATAAAGAATAGACGTTTGATTAAAATGTTACTTTCACGAATCAATTGGGCTGGGAAATCTTAAACCGAAAAATATTTCTGATTTTATATTTGCACTAAAAACAATGATTTTTAAAAAATTAAGTTTTACAAAACATTTCAGGTGGGGCAAATGTGATTTGATAATTTTGACCTTAAATTGATAACCAAAATTAGTTTAAGCTGTTGAAGAGAAACTCAACTTCAGGTTGCTGGGTAAGTGTCCCTCTAAAAACCCACTCACCAGCAGCATGGCATGACTGGTAAATTACACAACCTTAAAAACAAGACAACAGCTTCACACACTTCTTCATTTTGTGATTTCATTTAAGTTCAGATTAGCAACAGTGCCAAAACCACGCATGTAATTTGTGCACCAGTCAAGCCAGGAAATGGCTGTCTTTCAACAAACAAACCACCTGCTGTTGTTTTGTTTTTTATTAGGAAAAGTTTTTTTTATACTCCATATTCTGCCACAAAATTTGTTTGTTATCACTGAAAATACCTGATAAAATAATCTGCTGATCACATTTTCACCAGTTGTAGAGATCATATTTGTCTGTCAGTAATCTGAAATATATTTTATATCATTGAGCTGCTTACAATCATCCATCATCTAAAGTTTCCTTACACACATAGTTTAGCGAGATGAGAGAATAGCATGATCTGGGCATTTTTAGATCAGGGCATTTTTAGATCAGGCATTCCTTCCTCTTATTTCTTACCTGGAACTTGTACCTCTCGTTGTGGTGTGCTTATGCACAAAACATCTGGTTTATAAACAAATGGGGCATGGCAAAAAGAGGAAATACAGACTTTTTCATGAGGGCAACAAAGATATTGAATTGTTTTAAGCAATGCCCATCACTGAAAGCAACGGTTAATATACACACACATGTGCAGGGTGTTCCAAAAAGACCCGGACAACTTTGCTTGTTAATATATTTAGAACCACAAATGATACAGCGACCCCCTTTGGTTTATATGACACAGAAACAGAGAGTTTTGTACACACCATCAATACACCTCAATATGAGTTACGGTTGTCATGCACAGGACATCAAAGCAGATCTACATATATATGTATATATACACATATATACATGTTCGTTAGGTGTGTGTATTGCCCCCCCCCACACTTTTCAGCACTTGTATAGACTGCACTCTAGGGAGGATGATGGAGAAATCAAGCTGCGGTGCATCGTTTGGGAATGTCAATATCTCTGACCTCAATTTCGCAGATGATGCAGTCATCTTTGCAGAGATGCTGGATATCCTTATGGTGGCCCTACATGCACTGAATGAGGAGTTGGAGCCACTGGGATTATGGGTTTCCCAGGTCAAAACTAAGATCCAGGCTTTCAATAACGTCTTGGATGCTGCTATCTTGTCCGTACCTGTTTGTGGTGAGGATGTTGAGGTCACAGAGAGATTCATTTACCTTGGCACTCACATTCATATCTCCACATCTTGTGAGCCAGAGGTCGATAAACATCGGGTCGTGCCTGGGAGTTATGGATTCACTGCATTATGAGGTGTGGTGCTGTCAGTACCAATTTAGGAGAATGAAAGTCTGAGCCTGTAAGTCCTCGGTGCTTTCAGTCTTGCTCTGTGGATGTGAGACTTGCACTTAGACCAAGGATCTGAGACATCGATATAACATATGTCGTCTGCAACAACACGAATTACATTCTCAAATTTATATTGCAATTTTAAGGTTACTTATTGACTGCCCTTTGTATGTTTGACCCAGCCAAGCATTTATTATGTTAATTGTTAGAACAGGTCAGTCAAGGATTAGTCACGAAATTGGAATTGAAATCAATCTCTCTTTTTTCATCTGTAGTTGAAAAAAACATTTTACCATAAAAGGCAACACTACATATAGGTATCAAAATAAATCATAGAATGACAATTATGAGTGACATGATTTGTCTGATTGACCACAACATGTTGAGGTCATTTGTGTTTGGGTGAGTCCTATGTTCTAGACTGGAGAGAAATAATCAGAATAAATGTGGTACTGAGTGGAAAAGGATTCTGCTGTTACACAAGTGGCTGTGACAATGAAAATGTGAGGACTGCATCCAGAAATGGATATTCAGCAACAACATCTCAGCCTTCCTGTGGAGCCCCAGCGAGCTGTACATTTGGGCCAGAAACTTACACCAGAAAGGATGCCATTACATATGCATGCCAAGGGGAAGGGTGGATTGAGACAAAGACATTGAAGAAAAGGAAGGGAAAGGCAGTGCAGGCGGAGACAGTGAATATATCTAACATACAGGAAGAGGGGGTGGAAAAAGTGGGGGGGGAGGGTGGTGGTTGTTGAAATCAGAATTTAATCTTTTTTTTCTTTTTCTTATAACTCATATACAGTGCCTTCAGAAAGTATTGACACCCTTCGACTTCTGTCATTTTTTTGTGTTGCAGCGTGAATTCAAAATGGATTTCATTCAAATTCTTTCTCACCGATCTACATAAAATAGCCCATAATGACAAAGTGAAAACATGTTTTTAGAAAAATTTTCAAATTAATTAAAACTGGAAAGCTGAAATGTCTTGTGTCAATAAGTATTTAACCCCCTGAGTCAATACAGTACTTTGCAGAAGCACCTTTGACAGTGAATACAGCTTCAAGTCTTCTTGAGTATGTTTATATCAGCTTTGAACATCTGGATTTGGGAATTTTCTCCCATTCTTCCTTGCAGATATGCTCATGCTCTGTCAAGTTGGATGGGGGGTGTCGGTGAACAGCAATATTCAAGTCTTTCCACATATTCTCAATGGGATTTAAGTCTGGGCTTTGGCTGGGCCAGTCAGGGACTTTCACTTTCTTGTTCTGAAGCCATTCCAGTGTTACTCTGGCTGTATGCTTGGGGTCATTCTCCTGTTGGAATGTAAAGCTTTGCTGCAGTCTGAGGTGTTTTGCACTCTGAAACAGGATCTCCTCATGGATTTGCCTGTGTTTGGCTCCATTCATTGTTCCCTTTATCCTTACAAGCCTCCCAGTCCCTGCAACTGAAAAGCATCCCAGAGCATAATGCTGCCATCACAATGCATCACGGTAGGGATGATGTTAGATGGGTGATGAGCTGTGCTTGGTTTCTGCCAGACGTAGAACTTTGTATTCAGGCCAAAGAGTTCAATTTTCGTCAGATCGCTGATCACATCACGTGCCTCCTGGTTGAATGGTTTGCATTAGCGGTAACAATCGTCTGGGTGGCAGACAGACGGTTGCTCTTTTTGGATTATGCAGTTTTACTGTCTGATGTATAAACGACGAATGTGGTCATTATTGGTTAGGTATTTATTGGTATGCCATCCTGATGAGGGCAAATAAGCCTGAAATCTGGATCGGTGGCTCTGGTTGATGTTTAACTGATGTTGACCATGTAATCTTTGTCTGTTTGACAGAGTCACCGGGCTGTGGCCTCTGTTGGAGGTGATGCTTTGGTGTAGGACTGTGTCCAATGGGGATCAGTGGAGTGCTCGTCACACACTCCACATGTTTCGGTATATATATATATATATATATATATATATATATATATATTGTTCGTCTTTCGGCTGCTCCCGTTAGAGGTCGCCACAGCAGATCATGCGTTATGATCCGCATACTGATTTGGCATAGGTTTTACGCCGGATGCCTTTCCTGACGCAACCCTGGTCGCCTCTTATGACACAGGGATTAGGATTGGGTTTCGCCATGATTCCGGGCTGCCCTCCACCCTCTCATAGCACGGCGCAGAGCGCCCGTCCTCAAGCGGTCCTCCAACCCAAGCCTCCGCGGAGCCGGATTACCGGCGCACGCCACTACGCCCGGTGTATATATATATATATATATATATATATATATATATATATATATATATATATATATATATATATATATATATATATATATATATATATATATATATATATATATATATATATATATATATATATATATATATATATATATATATATATATATATATATATATATATATATATATATATATATATATATATATATATATATACATATATATATATATATATATATATATATATACATATATATATATATATATATATATATATATATATATATATATATATATATATATATATATATATATATATATATATATATATATATATATATATATATATATATATATATATATATATATATATATATATATATATATATATATATATATATATACATATATATATACATATATATATATATATATATATATATATATATATATATATATATATATATATATATATATATATATATATATATATATATATATATATATATATATATATATATATATATATATATATATATATATATATATATATATATATATATATATATATATATATATATACATATATATATATATACATATATATATATACATATATATATATATATACATATATATATATACATATATATACATATATATATATACATATACATATACTCGCTCCTTCGCCTTCGACCCTTTACCTTCGACCCTTCACCTCTGGCTGGCTCCCCATTGGACCGAGGAAAAGTGGGCGTGAATGCTTTTTGATCCATGAATTTGCATATAGCGATATTACTCCAACGCACCTGGGGGCGGGGCCAAATCGCCCCACGCTCGCTGATAGGACGGAACAGAAGTGGGCGTGAGTCGTTTTTGATCCGTTTTCTTCGGAAAGGCTGTGATGTTTCTGCACACGCTGCTCGGTGCGCGCCCTGCACGAGTCCATTATCGGTGCCCATAAGCGGCGCGGAAGTGGCGGTGATGCGATGGTTGCGAGAGCGAGATGTGACGGTAAAGGTCGTGGCTGTTGGCGTTGTTGTTGTTGTGAAGCGGCGTTGCGGCTGGTGGTTGTTGTGTGATGGCTGTTGAGACGTGGTTGCTGGTGGTAGTAATGGCGGCTGGTCCAAAATAAAGATAGTAAAAGAAAAACGGCTATCGAGAGGGGTCGCAGCCCGAATGAATGACATTTATTCCCTCTAAACAACGGGTTTGGGCCTAACTACACATATACTTACAGAGATATCTCACCTAAGGGACCTGAATGGTGGTTTGCGAATTTCGTCAACCACAACAATATGTTGTTACGGCTGTGGAAATTTGCAATACACCAGAAAGGTCCTGAGGTGAGATATATTGATAAGTTCATGTGTAGTTACTTCACACCCGTTGTTTCGAGGGAATATGTGTGATTCATCCAGGCTGCGACGCTTTGAGTGAGCCATTTTTCTTTCTCTATCGTTATTTTGGACCAATAAGCCCGCCAACAACTCAAACACCACCACCTTCGCCTCTTTACCTCCACAACTCCACCCCGCAAACATCGCTTCACCGCCATTCTCAAACGACGCCCGCCAACAACCAAACCACCACAGCAAACCCCCCACCACCTTCGCCTTTCTCCTTCCACAACCATCAGCCACACCACCAGTCAACACCGAACGTCGTGCTGTCCAGGGCCCGTTCGGTAATTGTTGCCGAACGCGTCGAGCCGCGAGTACAAATGGATGCCTTTACAGGAGGGAAATTGGATCAGGGAGGCTCACGCCCCTTTTTGCCCGACCAATGGCGAAACGTCGGGTGGCGTGGCCCCTCCTCCAAGCGCGTTTTGATCCGCGAATTAGCATACACGCTCCTCCTCCGGTCTATAAAGACGCGAGCACAAGGCGACTCGCGTGTGTTGAGAGTTGGGGCGTGTGTTGGGTTGTGCTGAGCTGTGCGGTGCTGTGCTGGCTGGGCCGGTCGAGTCAAGACGAAGGTCATCGTTGAGGTTGTCGTTGCGGGGATCGGTCGGCGAAGGAGATGGAGCTCGGAGTTGAGGTCGAGGGACGAGTCGCGGCGTGAAGCAGGGACGCGGAAGAGAGCTCAAGGGCGAGAGTTCGCCGGACTCGGTGTGGTCCAAAGGCCCAGCTAGCGGGACGGAGTGTCCGCCATTCCCCTCTTTCCACCCCGAGCATCAACAATTTCCCCCATCTGCGCTGAGATAGCGCCGGTAACCCGTCTGCTCCCCGCCCCAAATGTGGTGTCGACCGACCAACACGTGCCTGCGCAACGCACGCCTGGAGGAGCTCACCGACCATACCAGGGGCACGGAGTCAGATGCGTTACGTGGACATTGCGGCAAGCCCGCCATCGCGCCATGAGGGCGCGGGTAAGACCCCTTCGGTCTCGTGGACCTGCCCGATCACCCAGGTCCCACGTTCATTTGGTCCACGGACCTGTCTGCCTCCTTGCCTGTGAGGGTGGCTTGTATTTTCTTTTCTTTTGGTGTAAATGTGTGTGTGTGTGGCGCCAGTCTATTAAGTAAACCCATATAAGTGCTTGTACATTGCTTTTATCGTTTTTAACTCTGCGTATTGTTCTTGCTTTGACTGTGTACGTGCATTTTTGTAAAATTGCAAAATACGTGCTTGTCTGCGTGCGAATTAAAAGTGCTTGTCAAAATGTTTCCCGTTTCATTGCGTCCTTTCCTCTGGTTGAAATTTCCATCTTGCATCACGTAAGGGATTGGTAGTGGGTTGAAACACCCGATAAGTAAAACTGAACCGTCGAGGTTGGCGATAACTCCGCTCGGTTATCCCTTTAGCACGGAACAAGCCGCTTCAGCAGTTCGTGTCTGAAGTCGACCTGCGGCATGGTGCAACTCCTCGGTACGCTACCCGCGCGGGTACTTAGGTATATCGACATTCGGCGATTCACCCTATTTCGCGCAAGTAGAATGCGGACTGGGTTGTGGTGAGGTTAAACCCCCACCCGTGACTGGCTCCTGGCGGTAGTTCCAGGAGGGTCACGACTGAATTGTCCGTTCCGGTGGGTGATGTGTCGCGATTTGTGTTACGTGGCCGATCGCACCCGGGCGGGCAAAATTCGTAAATATATATATATATATATATATATATATATATATATATATATATATATATATATATATATATATATATTTCTTCTTCTTCTACTTTCGGCTGCTCCCGTTAGGGGTCGCCACAGCGGATCATCCGTATGATCCGCATAGTGATTTGGCACATGTTTTACGCCGGATGCCCTTCCTGACGCAACCCTGGTCGCCTCTTACGACACAGGGATATGGTACACCTATTTTAACCGGGGTATACACCGGCCCAGTACAACTGGTACTCATTTCGCCGACCTCGGAAGGATGACAGGCTGAGTGAACCCCCTGGTGTATTAATTCAGTGGCTCAACGGGGTTTGAACTCAGGACCTTTTGGATCCAAAGCCGCTGCCCTAACCACTGCGCCAACACCAGGCTTTTATATATATATATATATATATATATATATATATATATATATATATATATATATATATATATATATATATATATATATATATATATATATATATATATATATATATATATATATATATATATATATATATATATATATATATACATATATATATATATATATATACATATATATATATATATATATATATATATATATATATATATATATATATATATATTGTTCCAAAAAAATGTACTCACTCTTTAAATGATAATAAATGCATTGTTTATTGACTTAGAAACAAGATTAATGGTTAAATGTATAAATGCATGTTTACAAATGTTCAAACTGATAACCATCATGTTCCAAACACAGCTGATAACGCGGACCAATGGATTCAACAGCGTTACGAATCATTTCATTTGGAACTGCAAGATATTTTCTTTCAATTACCTCTTTCAGCTCATCGACTGTTGCTGGTTTTGAGAAATAAACCTTATCTTTGAGATATCCCCATAAAAAGAAGTCCATTGGAGTGAGGCCTGGGGAACACGCAGGGAATTCAACCCTAACCTCTTCGCCCAATCCAACTGTTCGGAAAAGTTGCTTTGAGATGGACCCTTACACCACGGTGGTAGTGGGGAGGTGCTCCATCTTGCTGAAAGTAAATCGCTTCGACACGTGGACCGACGGAATCCTGCAGCAAGTTTAAGTAAACATCCCCAGTGACAGTTTGGTTCCAAAAGAATGGCCCGGGGATGCCCAATGCTGATATTCCACACCACACTGTAACCCCTGGTAAGTTTAAATGCTGTTCCATAGTTACATGCGGATTTTCAGGAGCCCAGTAGGTGCAATTGTGTCGGTTAATTGAGCCATTTAACTTGAAGCTGGCCTCATCGCTCCAAACAATTTTGGATGGAAATGCTGCATCTTCTTCGCATTTGCCCAGGTACCACTCTCAAAATTCAGCTCTCCGGTCAGGATCGTCTTCATTTAGAGCGTGGATTAATTTTGGAATGTAACTTTTCCAATTAATTCGCTTCAAAATGCGATGGGCGCTTGATTTTGGGATTCCTGTCTCACAAGCCATTTATCATACAGATTTCCGTGGGGATCGGTGGAGGGTTTCCAGCAATTGATTTTCCTTTGCAGGGGTGGTTGATGACCGTGGTCTTCCTGAACGCTCCTTTTGGACGTCATGCACAGTTCCATCTGTTTCAAACTTATCTCGGATGCGAGCAATGGTGCGTCGCGTTGGTGGATCTTTGTGAAAATGTTTTCTAAATTGTCTTTGCACTTCCATGATGTTTTCGTGCTTCCAGTAGCACTTTATGATAAATTTTCTTTCTTCAAAACCTAGTTGTACGTCTGCCATTATTAGGATCAATTTGATCTGAAAATAAATGAAAAATTCAAGGAGTGATGAGGAGCCAAAATGTGAGTACATTTTTTTGGGACACCCTGTATATATATATATATATATATATATATATATATATATATATATATATATATATATATATATATATATATATATATATATATATATATATATATATATACATACATACATACACTGATGAGCCAAAACATTATGACCACTGACAGGTGGAGTGATTAACATTGATTATCTTGTTACAATGGCACCTGTCAAGGGGTGGGATATATTCGGCAGCAAGTGAACAGTCAGTTCTTGAAGTTGATGTGTTGGATGCAGGAGAAATGGGCAGGAGTAAAGACCTGAGCAACTTTGACAAGGGCCAAATTGTTATGGCCAGACGACTGGGTCAGAGCATCACTGAAATGGCAAGGCTTGTGGGGTGCTTCCGGTCAGCAGTGGTGAGTACCTACCTAACAGTGATCCGAGGTGGGACAAACCACAAACCGGCGAAAGGGTGTTGGGCGCCCAGGGCTCATCGATGCGTGAGGGCAAGGAAGGCTATCCCATCTGGTCCGAACCCACAGAAGCTCCACTGTGGCACAATTCACAGAAAATTTTAATGGTGGTCACGGGAGGAATGTGTCACAATCCACAGTGCATCACACCCTGCTGAGTATGGAGATGCGTAGCCGCAGACCGGTCAGAGTGCCCATGATGACCCCTGTCCACCGTCGAAAGCGCCTACAATGGGCACGCGAGCATCGGAACTGGATCTTTGAGCAGTGGAAGAAGTTTGCCTGGTCCGATGAGTCGCGTTTTCGTTTAGATCACGTGGATGGCCATATACGTGTGCGCCGTTTACCTGGGGAAGTGATGGCACCAGGATGCACAGTGGGAAGACGACAACCCGGTGGAAGGAGTGTGATGCTCTGGGCAATGTTCTGCTGGGAAACCCTGGGTCTGTCCATTCATGTGGACGTCAATTTGACATGTGTCACCTACCTAAACATCGTTGCAGACCAGGTACACCCCTTCATGGCAATGGTATTCCCTGATGGTAGTGGCCTATTTCAGCAGGATAATGCGCCCTGCTACACTACACACATTGTTCGGGAACGGTTTGAGGAACATGATGAAGTGTTCCCGGTGTTGCCGTGGCCTCCAAATTCTCCAGATCGAAATCCGATTGAGCATATGTGGGATGTACTGGACCGACAAGTCCGATCCATGGCGGCTCCACCTCGCAACTTACAGGACTTCAAGGATCTGCTGCGAATGTTTTAGCGCCAGATACCACAGGACACCTTCAGGGGTCTTGGAGAATCCATGCCTTGGCGGTTTACCGCTGTTTTGGTGGCAAATGGAGGACAAACAGCAATTAGGCAGGTGGTCATATTGCTTTGACTCATCGTATATATATATATATATATACACACACACATATATACATACACACATATTTACATATGTATATACAGATCAGTATTATAATACCAAGCTTGCACACTAAAAATTCGGCTCGCCATCACGCGATCCCTATGAAATTGCTGTGGCACTTAGCGGACATGCCGACAATGTTTGGGAAGTCTTGGCGTTCCATACTACCACTTGCATTTTGCACAATGCATATTTTTGTCATTCCCCGTGTACGGTCTGTTGTCTGCTACCAGCTATGTTGTACTGCTATCCCGTGCATGTGCACGGGTACTGCTAATATATAAATATATATATATATATATACATATATATATATATATATATACATATATATATATATATATATATATATGTTGTTGTTCGTCTTTCGGCTGCTCCCGTTATGGGTCGCCACAGCGGATCATCCGTTATGATCCGCATACTGATTTGGCACAGGTTTTATGCCGGATGCCCATCCTGACGCAACCCTGGTCGCCTCTTATGACACAGGGATATGGATTGGTTTCACCATGACTCCAGGCTGCCCTACACCCTCTCATAGCGCGGCCCAATGCAGAGCTCCCGTCCTCAAGCGATCCTCCAACCCAAGCCGCAGAGTCTCCGGATTACAGGCGCACGCCACTATGCCCGGTTACACACACACACACACACACACACACACACACATATATATATATATATATATATATATATATATATATATATATATATATATATATATATATATATATATATACATATATATTGTTGCGAATTCGCGCCTGCCGGCGTGCGAACGGCCACGTAACTCGAATCGCGGCACGTCGCCCACCAGACGGACAATTCTGTCGTGACCCTCTCGGACTAA
The DNA here is from genome assembly GCF_056783735.1 of Eptatretus burgeri. Lineage (NCBI taxonomy): Eukaryota > Metazoa > Chordata > Myxini > Myxiniformes > Myxinidae > Eptatretus > Eptatretus burgeri. Next base: position 39,646,782 of record NC_140972.1, read on the forward strand.
CGCCGGGAGCTAGTCACGGATGGGCCTTTCGGCCTCACCACGATCGTGCCAATTGGCCCCCCGCGTGGGATAGGGTTGTTCGCCAAATTCGACCTACCTAACTACCCACGTGGAGGGTAGACCGGGTGATCGCACCTCGCCGCAGGTCGACTCTGGACACGGGCCACTTAAGCGACCCGTTCCGTTCTATCGGGATAACTGAGCGGTGTTATCGTCGGCCTCGATGGTTCCGATTAATTAATTATCGGGCGTATTAAGCCCACTACCAACCCTTTACGTGAAGAAAGATGGAGATTCAATTAAAGAAAAGACGAAGCGAAACGGGAAAAACAGTTCAACAGAATGCACATTTATTCCGCGGCACATGGAGAGCACACATGTACAGTTACAACAATTATGCACCAAAAGCAGATGTAACAAAAGAAACACAACAATGCAGATCTACAACCGACTACGAGTGCACACGGCAACATTTACACAGTTTTACTTTACAGACGGCGCCGACAACACATTTACTCAAAAGCAAAAGAAAAGGGCCACCCTCAAAGACAAGGGGACAGACGGGGCCTGTGGGCCGTGAGACCGGGTGGATCCTACCCGTGTCTTGTGATGAGCCGCAAATGTCGCGGCGCCCCGACTCCGCGCTCCTTCGCGGGTTTCGTTGGCACTGCTTGGAGTGGGGTGGGAACGGGGCCCCCTTTTCGCACTATCTCAGCGCGGGGGGAAAAAGGGGGGAATTGTTGATGCTCTGGGGAAAGAGGATAGCTGGCTTGCTTGGGTCCCGCGACGAGCGACTCCACTGCGACCTCGTCGCCGACCGCCGTCTTCCTTGCCTCGGACCCGAGCTATCCGGTCCCCTCCGCAATTCTCCTCAGCCGACTGCAGCAAATCACCTCGACCGCGCTCCAGGCTCCAGGCTTACCCTCTCTGCAACTCCCCGACAGGCTCCGAACCCTGACGGACTGCCACTCTCTAGACCCGACTTGACCCACGGCTCCACACACTACTCCTCTCCAGACCGGACTTGACTGCCTCGACCTTTTCTCCAACTCCGATTGCCTCCAACTCCGACTGCCTCCAACTCCGACTGCCTCCAACTCCGACTGCCTCCAACTCACTCAATTCGCCCCGCGCTCGGCGTTTTATAGTCCGGCAGGAGAACCCATATATTCAAATTTCTGGATCAGAACGAGCTCGGGGGTGGAGCCACGCTCGCCCATTGGACGGAGAAAAAGGGGCGTGAGTCTCCCCTGATCCTCGAATTTGCATATCCCGATTCTACTCCGACGCGCCTGCAGGCGGGGCCAAACCGCCCCGCGCTTGCTGATTGGACGGATCAGAAGAGGGCGTGTATCATTCCTGATCCGACTTCTCCTCGGAAAGGCCGCACTTTGCACCCGCGGCTCGGCACGCGTCCCGCACGAGGCCAGGACAGCCTGACGCTCGGTGCCCACAAGCGGTGCGGGAATGGCCGCAGAAGGAGAGGCGAAGGTGGTGGAGGGTTTAAAGTGGTGGTCCATGGCCATGGCGACGTTTGGAATGGTGGTGATGCGATGTTTGTGGGAGCGAGTTGTGAAGGTAAAGGTCGTGGCTGTTGGCGTTGCTGTTGTTGTGAAGCGGCGTTGCGGTTGGTGGTTGTTGTGTGATGGCGGTTGAGACGTGGTTGGTTCAAAATAAAGATAGAACAGAAAAACGGCTATCTCAAAGGGTCGCAGCCCGAATGAATCACATTTATTCCCTCTAAACAACGGGTTTGGGGCAAACTACACATGTACTTACAGAGATATCTCACCTACGGGACCTGATTGGTGGTTTGCGAATTTCCTCATCCGCAACAATATATATATATATATATATATATATATATATATATATATATATATATATATATATACAGTATATACTGTAATATACAGTGGTGAGAAAAAGTTTGTGAACCCTTTTGAATTTTCTGTATTTCTCTATAAATTTGACCTAAAATGTGATCAGATCTTCATCAAAGTCCTAATCGATAATAATAAACGTGTGTGTGTGTGTGTGTGTGTGTGTGTGTGTGCGTGCGTGCGTGCGCGCGCGCGCGTGTCTCCTCCATAACTCCAAAATCATGAAACTCCATAACCCCATTGGACACAGTCCAACACCAAAGCGTCAAAGCATCACGGCCTGAAATTTTGTATGCATACATACTAAGGGAACACCAAGGGAGTTCAAGAATGAAAAGTAGGTGTTTGGGTTAATTAAAACATCCATTTTGAAGATAATTAACAGCCTTATTTAATTATCCTTTATCAAGGCTCATCCTTGGTCACCTCACTGTCCCTCACTGAGGTCTTAATTCAGTATTGTTTTTTTTTACTTGTTCAACAATGCCTCGACTTGGAACAGGCTGCAATGCTTTCTTGATGAAAGTTTTTTTTTTCCACTTTCCTCAGCCATATCAGCGAATGCCTAGTCATCATACCTTTAAATCGCTGGATACATTGCAATGCTTATAAATGCCCAGAGACACCAGCGTTTGTGGCTTTACTTCATTTCCACAGATGTCAAACTTCTAGAATGTCATAATCTCAGCCAAATTTCAAAATTTAAATTTCTTTATTGACTTCAGCACACGATCCGACTGCAATATACTGTCATTTGTCAAATTCTGACATTGCCTAACATTGTGGGCATTTCCAGGCGCATGGTGTTTATATGACTGATCGGCGATCACTCATCGCTTGCCAACAAGCCAGTCATTCCTTATCAACGATTTTGGTGGAGTGCTTGCTTGAGTGCTTAAGCCACATGGCAAGCATTCGACAATATTTGCACTATCACTGAATATATCGATTGACTTGAACAATGTTCAGGGGCCACTCGCCTGTGGTTGGCCCACATTGCCGTGTGGTGTGTCAGGTGGTGGCTGGCTCGCTGAAAATGTACAATTTTATTTCACACCCCATTTCCCCTTCATGTATGATCTTTCATTATACGACCTGTCACTTTGGCATAGATTGGTGCAAAAAAATTAAACGTTTAGTTTTTTAAAGTTTCTTCAACTATTTAATTGGAGTGTTTGCATGAGTAGTTAGGCCACTTGGCGAGTGCTGTTCACGCATCGATAGTGATAATGTGACGTGGTTCTCCATGGGGACATTTCCTGAGTGAGGAAGGCAAAATATATTAGATGATTACAATGAGTAAAAAATGTTTTCAGTTGTTACAAAGCAATGAATCACCATGTCATGGTAGGATAGCTGAGAGGTATGCACGATTGCTCTTAGCTGTGTAGCCTGGTTTTGAATCCTGACCCAGCTATAAACTGTCATCCCAGTGTTTCAAAGGCAGGGTGATTCATCAACATGTGTGCCGTCTCTCGGATGGATGTTAAACTGGATGTCCCATCTGCCAGAATCCACCTACCTCTCCTCTCCCCTTCTTCTCTCTCTCCCTCCCCTCTCTCTTCCCCTCCCCACTCTCGCCCCCTCTTCTCTTCCTCTCCTCGCTTTCCCCTCTTACTATCCCTCTCACACCCTCTCCCACCCCTCTCCCTCTCTCTCCCACCCCTCTCCCTCTCTCTCCCACCCCTCTCCCATCCCTCTCCCCTCTCCCTCTCTCTCCCACCCCTATCCCTTTCTCTCCCACCCCTCTTCCCTCTCAATGCTGACCAACTTGAATTCTCAGTTAATAATAACTTTAAGTTTCAGCAAGGATGTCCTTTTGTACCAATTAAAAATGGTTATATATTTGAGGTATTTGAACTCACTTTTGACTTGTATAGTCTGGGTTCTTGCACTCACATTGAAGCTGTCTCGCCTGGGTTCGAATCTCAATCCTGATCTTATCACCCTGGTGTTTTGCATTTGGGCTGATGTGCCAATGAGATTCATAAGAAGCACATTAAGCCTGAGTTTCCATCAAGTCATTGGGGGATGCTAAATATCCGACAGTGTCTTTCATGAAGAGTAGGCAAGTAATCGCCGACATGCTGAGCAAATTCCAAATTCCTTACAACTTCAAGCATCAGACCTGGCCAACCAGTTTGTGAAAGACTTGAGCCAAAATAATTCCCCGGTCGCTCCCTCAAAAAGGTGGGAACAGTTTGAGCCATTGAATTAAGTTGTGTTCGTCGTCAAAATAGTTATATTTTGAGAAATAATTTTTTTGGACAATTGTCTTATTGTTCATGTGCCTTGTTCATGGATCTATATGAGAACCCCACATATCTACTAGTAGATGATAAATGGGGTTTCTGGGACGCCCCTTCAAATGAATGGGTAAAAGGGGAAAACTTTCTGACCCAAGCTCCAAAAGCTTAAAATAGGAGACTGATTTTCTCCCCACCTCTCCCCTTCCCTCCCACACAAGCAAATGTAAAATTGAGACTATGAAAGATTGAGACTTACTGATTAAAGCACTTCTTCCCTTTCATATTTTCATTCCACTCAAAGAGCGAACCAACGGATAGTTGCCCATGTTCTACTTTAGGGAATAACTTAATTTTCTTAAACATTCATTTCCATCGAGTATGTTCACAAAGAATAACTTGGAACTTGGTTCTTGATTTAAGCGTCTTTGTTGAGCAGAAATGAAATGATAAACTTCTCTTAATGCTCTTATTTTTCATGGTCTTTCCAAAATCAACATTATGTGTTATTTATGTATGTTTTTCTCAAAATCATTCAAAGCAAGGTGTTTCATTTTCGTGTTAAAATGAGTCAGTCTGGAGTCATCCAAGCTGCCTCGCCCGAAGCAAAAATGCGACTCATTTCCTATGTGAGACACACCCTCAAACCCCCATTGTTTTCACATTTCATTGACGTCATCAAGTTGCCTATTTAAACCAACTTGCTGAGTGTTTTATTTCAAATATGGAGCATTCAGATTATTACTACAGCCTTTCAGATCAATCATTTGCACAAGATGAAAGGTGAGATCCTTGTTTTATAAGTTCATTATTTATTGTTTTATACAGAATATATCACTGTACAACCAATAATTATTGTATGTCTTTTTCTAACAGGTTGTCCCCAATAAGAACATCGTTGATAACTGATCTGGAACAGGAGGCGTTTGCATATCACGACGAATGGCAAAAAATGAATGACTTCCTTAAAGACATTCAATCGTTCAGAAGAGAATTGAATGACATTTTTGTTGGCTGGAAAGAAGTTCTCTTATGTCCTCTGACCTTGAATGAGTCAAATCAAAGGTGAGAAATTATCCCTCTGTCTGTGTGTGTGTGTGTGTGTGTGTGTGTGTGTGTGTGTGTGTGTGTGTGTGTGTGTGTGTGTGTGTGTGTGTGTGTGTGTGTGTGTGTGTGTGTGTGTGTGTGTGGTGTGTGTGTGTATGCGTGTGTATTTGTGAGTATATGTGTGTATTTGTGTTTGTGTGTGTGTGTGTGTGTGTGTGTCTGTGTGTGTGTGGTTGTGTGTGTGTGCGCATGTGTGTCTGTGTCTGTGTGTGTCTCTGTCTGTCTTTGTCTCTGTCTTTGTCTCTCTCTGTCTGTCTCTCTCTCTCTCTCTCTCTCTCTCTCTCTCTCTCTCTCTCTCTCTCTCTCTCTCTCTCTCTCTCTCTCTCTCTCTCTCTCTCTCTCTCTCTCTCTCTCTCTCTCTCTCTCTCTCTCGATCTTGCTCTCGCTCTCGCTCTCTCGCTCTCGCTCTCTCGCTCTCCTCTGTCTCTATCTCTATCTCGTCTCTGTCTCGATGTCTCTGTCTATATCTCTCCTGAGTGTTGACTTTTTATTATTTTTATTTTTTTTCAGTTTAAACACCTGTCTGGATGAACCAAACACACAACTTAATCTTCTGGAGGAATCTGACATAACACTCAATCTTCTGGAGGTAAATGTTATATTTATTATTTTATTAATATCATAATATAATCATCTTTATATACCCTAATTGTTCTTCCCTCTTTGTTTTGAACAGAATATGTTGCTCGAGTTTCAAAATCACAAACCATCAGACTGCTGCGAAAGAAGATTTTGTTTCATGTTTTTACTTTTGTTTAATTATATATGCTTCCCTTATAATTATCTGATTTTGAATTACAAAAAAAGAATAAAGGAGATGTAAAGGGGAGGGGGGTGGGGGAGGGTTAGGGTTGGGGGGTAGGTGCACTCCCCCAACGACTCACCACCCCCCTCATCCCTCTCCCCTCCCCTCCCCTTGTGTGTGTGTGTGGAAGGGTGGGGGGTGTGATGAGGGGGTGGTGAGTCAAAGGTGGGGTGCACAGGGGGGTGGGCCTTGTGTGGGTGGAGTTTGTGTGTATGTGGATGTGGCTTGTGTGTGTGGAGCTTGTGTGGATGTGGCTTGTGTGGGTGGAGCAATTTTTTTTTAAATTAAATGAACACGTGTGTGGGAACTAATAAACTAATCACTAATTACATGGATATGATGGATGTGGATGTGGCTTACTGTATGTGGGTGGGGCTTGTGTGAGTGGTGTTTGCGTGGGTGGGGGCTTGTGTGGATGTGGATTTTGTGGGTGGGGTTTGTGTGGGTGGAGTCAAAAAGGGGCAGAGTTTAAAAAGGGGTGGAGTCAAAAAAAATTTCAATTTATCTTTGTCTTTTGTAATTCCTGTGAATAAAATGAACCTAAAATCTCGTCCCCCTTTAAATCACATAATTTATAAGTCCAAGGGTTTTTTTTCAATTAATCTTTGTCTTTTGTAATTCCTGTGAATAAAATGAACCTAAAATCTCTTCCCTCTTTAAATCACATAATTCCTAAGTCTAAGGAACTGTACCAACGACATCAATCATTTTTAAAACTTCATTTGTCCATCACTTGGTATAGCCTTTTTCAAAATGAGATTTCCACCTGTATATTCTTACTATATCACCAACGTTGAACTTCGGCTTTCTGACATTAATCTCTTTTTCATATTTTAATTTTGTAAATGCTTCTGATGGCTTAGTTTTCGTTGAGGTATGAATCGTGTCGTTCTACTTCTCTACAATGTCCTGAATTAAAGATAACCATTGTTGAGAACCGAGTTAAGTGAATTTTTTATATAGTCTCTCTTTTAAAGTGTGATTAAAATGCTCAATAACAACTGCTTTTCCTTCATTAAAGGTGCTGTGTAATGTAATGTTGTTATTTTAAAGAAAATCATAAATGTTTTGTTGTAGAACTCTGTACCCTCATCACTCCATAATTTTTAGGTTTTCTCTTGCTTTTATTGAATATCTGTTGGAAAGCTAACATAAGAGTATTACCTGTTTTGTTTTTCAAAGGGACAACCCATGCATATCTACTCCTCAAATCATTAATGGTTAAAGCATACTTTTACCCCTTATCATAATTGAGTGCAATTAAATCAGTGGACCAGATATAATCAACTTCCTTGGAATAAACCTTCCTTCTATGAAACTTTGTGATTATTGGTTTATGTAATTCATCAGCAAATTGCTCTTCAATCTTTGTGACATCATTTGAGCCTTTAAGTTTTTTTTGAATTTCCAAGCCCAAGTTTCAATTTAGCACTGATCATGTTCTTCACGATAAACCTATCAACTTTTTCTCTCAAGGTTGGATTTTGTATCAGAGACAAATTATACAACATTTCTCTATCTGCTTCATGTTTTTCTTCCAACGTTGTGCTAATTTCCATCATCAATACCATGCCTCATGCACACTTCATCAACCCTATTGATAGGTTTGCTCCACGGTTTAGGATTGTCAGCCTCATCTAATCTTTTATTCAAGTTTGTTCCTGGACCAGAGAAATAATACCCTGGTAGATGTAATTCCCCTGGTATTCCATTTGTTGTAAATTTACTTCCTGATAACTTTTGTATATCTCCCCCTCGTTTGTGTTTGGTGATGAATTCACACCTTTTTGAGCCACACACTGAACAAGTACCCTTTTGTATCACCCTATTGTTTTTACTTTTAACATGTACGAGATATTTTTACTCTTGGTTTTCTTTTTACATTTTAGACAATAACTCATTTATTTATGTGAAAAATTCCGACAGTGCAAAAACCTTTTTAGTTTCCAACATGCACATTTGAATCTTAATTTTTAAAACATAAAGAATCCTTCAAAATGTCTTCACTCTCTCCTCCATTTATTTAAGAAAAAAAATGTAAAACTTTAACCAAAATCAATTACACCAACATCATCAATAATATAATATTTTCATTCTTTCTCTTCTTTATCTCCACTTTCTCGTTGAAATCTTCTCCCTGAAACCGATGTTAATAGTCTTGACGCATATATTTCTAATAGACTTGCCAATTCTTAGTTTTCCTCCTTGGTGCATTGAGATTGATTTATTTTCTGGGATACCTTTGATCTTTATATAATCTCACTGGTTTCCATATTTTTATATTTACTTATTCTCTCTCTCTCTCTCTCTCTCTCTCTCTCTCTCTCTCTCTCTCTCTCTCTCTCTCTCTCTCTCTCTCTCTCTCTCTCTCTCTCTCTCTCTCTCTTTTTTTTCCTCCCTCTCCCTCTCCTCCTTCTCTCTCTTCTCCCTCTCCTCCTCCTCTCTCTTCTCCCTCTCCTCCTTCTCTCTCTTCTCCCTCTCCTCCTTCTCTCTTTTTTCCCTCTCCTCCTCTTTTTTCTCCCTCTTCTCCTTCTCTCTTGTCTCAGTTTCTTCAACTCCTTCCTTATCCCTTACTATCCTTGAACCACTTTCACCCCATAGAATATCATACATATTTTCATCTGGATTCTGCGATACTCTTGAATCCACAATTATTTTTCTCATAATAGGAAACCAATAAGATTTGTTGGTGATTTCTAAAAGAGTTTTATATTTCATCACCTTTCGAAGTTCATTTTTATTAAATATTTTAATCAAATCTCTCTTTGTGGGTTTTTTAATATCAGTATAAGGCCAGTTTTTAATTGAAAAATGCCTGTGTGTATGTTCCAATTCATAAGGAATGTAAAATCTAACACCTTTTCTTGTCGGTATCCTTGAATGCAAAAATTATAATTTTTTTGAAGCCTCTTGCTGTCATTTATGTATCAGAAATATACGACAGATTAATATGATGGCACATAATACCAACCCATCTTCCTGTTGTTAAATCCGTTTGTATTCCTCGGCTTTGTATAATTATCCAATTCCCTTCCTTTGTCAAATAAACTATTGCTTCACCATCATATAATTTCCTATTCCCAAAATTCTGTATTTGTTGTTTGCTAATTGTGCTTCCACATATCTCCTGATTCTAACCAAGAGGATAATATTCTTCTTTAGGAGACTGATAAAAATCGTGTAGGTCTTCAAGGTTGAATGAAAAAGACCAATTATATCCCAAATCACACATATTATACTTCCATTTCTCTATTCTCATATTAAGTACTCTTCCTTCTTTATAAAATTCAATACTAAGCAGATAATTGAATTTAATAAGAAAAGGTGTATGGTTTGTTGAACCAGGTGTTGTGGTTGTAAATTCTACTTCTCTAACAAAACGTGCCGTTTTATTTAAAGATATATATTGTGATAAATCACGTAATCTCACCAAGTCATTTGTGTCAATCGGGCTTGGATAATTTATTAATTTATAATCGTTTTTCATATTAATATTTTTTGCTCTACTATATTTCTGTCATTCAGCCTGTGCCTTTGTGTAATAATTTGATAAATCAATATCCAGTTTTTGGGATACACCAAAGATAGAACCATCTTTTCCAACAAAAGTCATTTATATTAGATAAAAATAATGTCGTAAAAAAATTATTTTTGTTGAGTTGAAATAACACATATAGACAAAATTGACCACAACACTTGGAATTGAATTGTTGGACTTGAAATCTTTGATAAACACCATTCTGTAAGAATTTTATTACTTCAACAGGTGGTGGAAGACCATAACTATCAAAATAATATTTGTCTTGACTATTAAAAATACAAACCCAATGAGAACCGTTCCCATTATTATCTTCTAAGTTCATAATAATATTCTTTGTATGTTTAGACACGTTTGTTAATTAATCTTTCATCCAAATAACCACATTATGAATTTTTAATTTCTTACAATATTTGATAAGCTCTAAATTTGATGTTGTATTCTTTCCAAATTCTTTAAACCACTCATCAATGCTCATTTATTCATTGGAAAGATAGAATCCATTACCGCTTTTAGTAAATTTTACACCTACTTGTGCGATAGAAGAAAGCATATCTCCAACAAACAATCTCGCTTTATCAGGCAGATGTTCAAATTTTTCAACAAAATCTACAATTACACCACTTCCACTAATTTGTTTCTCCAACTCCTTGTTATGTCTTTCCAACTATTTTTGAGCCTGGAGTTGAGCCTTCCTTTCGTTGGGAGTTTTCACCAATGCTGAAATGCCACCCGTCAATGCTCCAGCCACACTTAAACCAGCAAATAAAGGAATTAGAAATGGGAGAAATCCTCCACTCGTCTCTCTTATTGAATATTTCTTCAACATTGGTGTTTGACATTTTAATTTTAAGTGAGCCAATATCGTTCAAGATTTTCACCTGTTCTCTTGTGAGCAAAACATCAATTCTTAATGCTCATTTTCTCTGAATTGTATTAACGTTAATTATACAAGGCTTTTGATTTTGAATGCAAGATGATGGTTTATGAAGATTGATTTGATTAACATATACCCCAGTTGGCACTTTACTACTCATTTGTTTATCAAAAAAAATTATGTGAGACTAATCATAACACCATTATCTGTATTAATCTGTAATTCTCTTTCTTCCAAAAGCAAACAATATGAATAAACTTCTTGACTCTCTCCTATTTCAATGTATAGGGAAGTATCCACTGGATTAGACTTTATAGTTAGCTTTTGAGCACTCAGGTCAATCACATATATTGTATTCAGACTTTTAAACGCTGTCATATCCAAAATAGGTTCTTTATTTCCATTGCTTTCACACACCTTTTGGTAAGACTTGTATGCTTCAGCATAATCATTTTTTCCCCAATTAATTTCCAATCTATCTCGTGGATAAAATGTTCCATCCACAGAAACGCGAAGTTGTTTCACCTTAGCATTATCAGTCAACACATTATTCTTATCAGTAGCAGCATCACCATCTGTTTTTTTTTTAATGAGCCACAGATATCGTGGCTTTCCTTCCAGAACACTCAAATTCCACGTGAAAGTGGTTTGGTTCAGTTTAACGTGTTGGTATCTTTTTTAAGGTATGATGCATTGAGTGGTTTCTTTGAGTAAAGTCTTCTATTCAACATCTCTTCTGTTTTAAGATTAGGAGCATATTCACTAATATACCAACTAATTTCATCAATTAGAAATTTATTCTGATCAGCAAAAGCATTAGCCGCACCAAAAAGCCATCTATTTTCATTATCATTTTTTGATAATGATATCATTTGAGTTTTGCCTTTCTTAATTTCTTTTATTGCTTGCAATTTATGAGATTCCTTTTGGGCATCTTTTATACTCTTTATAGCACCCGCTACATTTCGCACAGCAGAAGCAGTTGAACCAGTTACGTCTTTATGTTTCAGAATAGTTGAACCTATACCCATTAGACTATCAATTATCCCATCTCCTTTTTTTCTAAATTGATGTCCGACACCCCCTTGTCCCTTAGGTTTATAGTATCCTCTACCAAGATACATACCTTCACCCTTGTAGTATGGGGAAAGGAACATCCCATCCCCTGTAATTATTTTATATTTTCCCAACTCGTGTTTCCTCACAATAACCATCGTATTTATTTATTGGAAAACTCCACGTCGGTAAATTCTGATGGATATAATTTCTCCATGAAAAGAAATCATGTGATTATCTTGGTCGGTTATCCTAAAATTTACTCTGTATATGGTTTTTCCTGACACAGGAAGATAAACCAGATTTTTGGGTTCCATATTGAATTTATAACCAATTGGGGTTGAGTATGCGCTGAATGAAAATATTGTATTTGTTCTTATTCCATCATTATAAATCACAGTCAATGAATACCAAATTTATGCCTGAGGATATTTGAATAACATTATCACTGTAAAACGTCCCATTAGTTTCAATCTTTTTTGAGGAGAAACCCAATAACTCTCTAAATGAATTATCAATTGTGAAATCAACCTGGTAGTTATTTTTAAGTTTAATCGTTGATTTTGAAGTATGTTTTTGAATGTCTATAACAATCTTTTTTGGTTCATCACCCTGTTCTTTCATAAGACGAACAATTTCGGAAGATATTTGAGAAATCTCTTATGCTCCGGGTGAAACTGTTATCGTTTTGTATCCACTTCCCGGATTATAACTAAACTTGTCATTTTTCTCGGTGATATTAAACAAGGTAGTATAAGTTTCCATGAACAATAAAGACGCTCCATATCCTTTTGTTGCATCAAGTTGTAGTGGATATGGGAATGAAGATGTGTGGTCACTTGTTGTGAAATTAAAATGAAGGATTGTGCTTCTCATCTTATTTAATATGGGATAAAATCTTTGTATTGACATTTATTAATTATTTTCATGTTCAGAAACTGGTCTAAAATGGCTGATGCTTCATTAAAACAATTGTTATTTCCAGCTTTCTTACTACCTAACAGCAATAACAGTCCATTAACTAATTGTGATGGGTCATTTGGAAGAAATCTAACACCTGAACCAAGCCTACTTAAAGCCTGAATAATGTGTTTCTCCTTCTCATTCTTCCTACTTTTACCAGATGGACGAACCCTATAACTAAGAGAATCCAGCAGATCAATATATACTCTCTCATCCTTATTTTTCATATCCAATGGTTTATCAAAATACTTTGATTCATCCCTCCTCGTTGAACCTTGTTTTCCATCTTTTGTTTGAAGAAACATTAATCTCGGAGTAAGTTTAACAGGAGGTTGAGCAGAACTCAAGACCCTTAATTCATCATTATATATCAATCCCTTTTCTTGAACAAGATGAAATATTGCTGGTTGTTCTGTTGGAATGAGTCCTGCTTTGGTTTTTGAATCCACTGAATATTCATTGTTTTGAAGAGCCTTCACAATATAATCAGGGGGTTGATTAATCTCTTCCAGTTGTTGAAATAATCCATCATCATATTCTAATTCTCCTTTATGCTCTAATTCTTTCTCCATCATTTGACTGAAATCTTGTAACATGTGAAGTTTTTTTAGGAGTATATTCTATTGTGGGAACTGTGGAAGCATCTATAATTTTTTCTTGGGAAGTTTTTAAAAGTGTTTTAAAAATTTCTCTTGTTTTCTTTCAAATGCTTCTTCACCCATTAGTTTCTGTCTGTGTTTCTTTATGTCTTCCTGTTGTTTTACAACTTTTGAAACCAACCCTTGATGCTCCTTAAATCTTTTTGCTCTTTCTTTCGCATCCATTTATTTATTGGAAAATATCATTCACTGAATTATAAAGGTCAACAGGGAAATTTTCCTTTTCTTCATCATTAAAGTAGAGGTGTTCAAATAAATCCTTTTCTTTATTTCATCAAATTCTTTTTTTAACATTAATACGAGTTGTAATTTCTTCTTCACTAATACTTGAATCTCTGCTTTTCATATGTTTGCGTTGAGTTTTTTCATCAACATCAAAACCGAATGATAAAATCTTAACCCCATTACCACTCAGATGTTTAATAATTTGTCTCATTCTTTCTGGATTAGTTTCTAATATCCCAAGGCCACTAGATTTTAGTTTCTTTAACCCACTCTTACAATGTGAATATTTTGTTGTACTAAGAGAAACCTCCTCAAATATTTGGCCTTCATTCCTCAATCGCATATGTTCCTCGACTGAAATATAGTAATAATCTTCACCTTCTACTTCTCCTGGTCACATTGCTCTCGTTGTTTTCGATACAATACGGATACATGGTGTTTTTTTAGAAAATTTACAATATTTTCATTTGTACTATACAAGAACCTTGATTTCTGAAAGTTTTTTTTTTTTCCAGAAGCAGCTTTACCCACAAGATTTATAATAATAGTTGTCATTTATATATGTAATTGTTTATAAAATAAAAAATATCTTTTAATATCTCATCTTGTTTCACAACAATCTTATATGTTATTTCCAAGTTGGTGGTTTCATGTCACGCTATCTTCGACTTTGTTCTGCGCTCGAGGAACATGATATTCGGCTTACATTTTCTCAAAGACCATATGAGATGCATGGTACAAAAGAAAGTAAATAAAATGGTTCTGAAACAGTGAAATCGTGCCAAAAACGGTGGTACACGACTGATTGTTAGGAATCTCCACACCCATGTTCTAGATGCTGAGATCCTAACTGGGGCAAACAAAGGTGACTATGTGTTGATACCATGAATCAAACTGGCCCCATCAGATGTGAACTTGCCATTCATTCTTGAAAGAACACAGTTTCCAGTAAGAGTCAGCTACTGCATGACTATAAACAAAGCGCAAGGCCAAACCTTTGATAAAGTTGGGTTATATCTTCCACAGCCGGTGTTCAGCCACAGTCAGCTATATGTTGCCTTCTCATGATCACGTCGGTTCTCGGACATTACGGTGCAAATTATACCAACTACAAAACAAGGGTTCCACATTGACAATGCTACAACCCAAAAGATTGTATATCAAGAAGTACTTTGAACATTGTATTCCACTTACTGCATTAAAGTAAAATTACTACTGATACTCTGCATCAGTTCCTTTCTCAAACACACCCACCCCAACATGTCGCGCAGAGCGCGGGTTATGCTAGTATATTTATATTTTTCAGTCGTCTGCTTCATATAATCCCCAAATTCCTTTTTACAACATAATGTAGAACAATTGTCTCTCCAAAAATTGTTTATATCTATTGAATTTAACTTGAATAAAATAAAAGTATTAGCATTGTTTCTCATTGAGCGACGAGGGAGTTGAAAGTATGATTGACGAAGATAAATACAATTACAAGAAGAATGTCTCTCTCTTGTGTAGTAGCTATCCATTACCGTTAAGTTTTTCTCATTAACACAATCATCAAAGATAACGAGGTTCTTTTTTGATTTATCCAAATCTTGGGGACAATGTACATCATCCGTATTATCACTAAGAATACAAATTGTCGGCTTTGATTTCTTTTTATATCTCTGTGTATTACAAAATAGTTGTATTATATCTTCAATGTTCTAATAATTTTTTTTGTTTTGAAGTATAAATAAACCGATTATATATTCTTTTTGAAGAACAGCATTAAAACCTTGTGAGAGTAGTTGATACTCAGGTTGAAAACTCGACTTTGTGAAAATTATTAAATTACATAATCTAAAAAGTTGGGAGTAAGGAGCATCTTTAAAAGTAAGCAGGTTTTCCCACATCTGCTTGAACCAACTATGAGACATCTTTATGAATTTGGAAGATTTTTATGGTTGTTAAATTTTATCTTATTTTCCCAAATGGGTAAAAAATCATTCATTTATATATTTGGAAAACAGGTTATTTCATGTTTTATTGGCTTTTTAGGAAACTCTATGTTTTATCCGAAGTTCAGGTTTAATTTAAAGATAATCCATTATTTTATTTATACAATATCTTGTGTTGATATTTCCCTGAAAATGACAATCGTTAATAATATAAATCATCAATCCACAAAACATGGTTGTCATTTGTTCAGTCTCTTCTCTTGTAAGAAAAGATATATTATCACCCTCATACTTTACATTAATTTCTCGAATCAATCTTGTAAAGTAATTCAATTTTGGTGTAAATCTCAAAGAATTATATTCCTTTTTATATTTTTTATTATTATTAATTAGAAGATAATCACAGAACAAACGTTGTTTATAGGCATTTAACTGTGTTTCATCCCCATCTTTCACACGCAGGACAATTCTCAAATTTGTCATGTGGAGAATCAGGAAATTCAAGAGGCTCAAAATCGAGTAAACTATTCATATTTATAAAGTAAAACTTTACTTCAAATAAATTTCATCTTTGGTATCATCTTCGGTACTTTCATCCGATATATCATCGGATTTCACACTTTCACAATCATCAAAATCATCAATTTCACAATCACAAAGCTTTCACAATCATCTATATAACTACTTTCATAACTATCGTTTGAACACAAACTCTTGGTATCATAACTGTCTTCTGTTCCAACAGAGATACTATCATCACTCTCATAATCTTCAAAATCTTCAGTTGAATAATGACTCGTATTTAATTAGTAGAAAAAACATTACCATCTATATCTATACACTTTTTTTCATTAACAGATTCAACTACTACACTTTTTATATTAAAGGTAATTTTAAAATAGTCCTTAACTACTATTGAACGAAATGTCATTTCACCTGATATATTAACATCCTTTATTTCATCAGGATTTACATCTTTGGGGTTATTGAAAAAAATACAAATTTCTCCTTGCATATTACAGATGGTCTTATCTTTTCTTTCGAAAGCTAAATCTATGAGGTTTGTCTTTTTTGATACTTTTTCTTGTTTCATTGCTTTTTCTACTTTTGAATATATTGCCAGAAGGCGAGGAGAAACTTTTGTTTGAGCGACTTCAATTGATGTTCTTCCAGATATACTAAAAGCCCTTCCACTGAAGGAAATTGAAGAACTCATCTTATTCACCATAATTGTTTTCATCCAATAGTTGTTATATTTATCTTTATTCAATTTTACATCCTTGACATATTTCTCAGTATCTTTTACAAATGAAGAGATTGATTGAAACTTGTCTTTTGTGTCTTGATGCGTTGTATTTATAATGTGAAAAAAGTTGGAGGATAAAATGGTTTTAAGCACAGATTCACCAAAAAATTGAACGAAATTTTCATCAAGAACATTTTATTTTAAGCAAAGTTTTATTATATAAATATGGTGAATACAACGTACTGCGATGTTTGTAATCACGAATATAAACGTTATAAAAAACACCTTCAAACCAACAAACACACATTCAATCTTTTCAGACAAATATCTCCACTTGACCAAGAAACAAAACATTGTGATCGATGTGATAATGATATTCTTTTAAAAAATTATAACAAACACCTTTAATCACGCAAGCACAAGAACAACTAGAGGGGGAGCACTCGGTAGAGTGCAAAACCTCCGCCGCCAATACTGCTAGGTCACTCAAGTGAACCTGATATCCTATTCATTCAATTTGACGTCAACAGTGCTCACAGAGTTATAGTTTGCAACTTTCCCTTTAACTTTTAACTTTTACATACTCAATTCATTCGTTATAACTAGATTCCTTGAGACAGAAATTGATTTTACGTGGGTATATCCACCTGAAGTTCCAAAATCAGCCGCAATTATAATTTTGGCAAGTTTTTTGTTGGAAATCACTTATAACATGTAGAAATGCAAAAAAAAAAGTCGAAATTTAGTTGAAAAAAAAGTTGCAAAATTTTTTTTTCTCTAACAATTTTTTTTTTTTGGGGGGGGGGGGTTGGAAATCACTTAAAACATGTAGAAATGCAAAAAAAAAATTCAATATTTTTTTCAAAATGGCCGCCATAGCGGCCATATTGGATTTTGGACCAAGTCCAAAATCTAATAGCATGATCCTTGGACCATACCTAATCCCCCCACCAAGTTTTGTCGAAAATCGTCGAGGAGTTTTTCCGTAATACTGTTCACAAACAAACAAACAAACAAACAGGAAGGGGTGAAAACAGTAACCTCCGATCTTCGATGGTGGAGGTTAATGAAGAAAAGGAAGGTGCCACTAAATTCTCCATTAAAAACACTGATGGGGCATTTAAAGGACATATAAAAGTAATATTGTTTCACTTTCAAGACCCTGGACCATCTTCAATCATTGAAGCTGTTTATATGGTTAAACAAAGTATTGAAACTATAATTAAAAACACATTAAGTGAAATGAAAACTTTTAAGTTTTATATGGGAGTAAAATTGAATATGGCAAGATAAGGCGATGAAACTACTCCCTATATGAGGACAAACCCTCACTTTATCTCATCATTTCAAGATTTTGTAAGATGTGATGTTTATGATGAACTCCAGAGACAAGAACAAGATGTTTATAACACTGCAGTAAGGTAGTGGATTTGCTATGACAAAAATAATCTTTTTAGACATACACATCTTAAAATCAGATCCTTTTCAAGCTTCTTCTTATATTCATTCACCAAAAGAGATAAAACTTCAGAAAGCGGTTGTTAATATTCAAAATAAAGATAATAAATGTTTTCTATGGTCTGTTCTTGCTCACTTACGTCCTCCACAATGGAAACCTGAAAGGGTTGAACATTATAAAAAATACGAGAATACATTAAATGTGAAAGATTTAAAGTTTCCAATGTCATTGAGTGATATTCCTAAATTTGAGAAAATGAATAATCTATCTGTTAATGTATATGGATTAACGGATACAAACAAAGTTCAGATATTAAAAATTTCAAACAACTATAAAAATGACGAAACACACATTGGCCTTCTCTACTTTACTTCAAAGGAAAAATCACATTATGCTTTCATCAAAAATTTATCAAGATTAACCAAATCACAACTATACAAGAGAAAATGTAAAATGTATCCTTGTAAGAGATGTCTCAACTTCCTTCATACAAAAGAACGATTAAATCAACATTCGAAATATTTCAGTAATCATAAATCAACCGCAATCAATTAACCAAAAGCAGGTTCAAACATATCGTTCAAAGATTTTAACAAATCTATAAAACATTCGTTTGTGATATATGCTGATTTTGAAAGTATCCTTGAAAAGATAGATACTGTTTCCACAAATCCAAATAAATCATACACAAATAAATATCAAAAACGTACTCCTTGAGCTTTCTGTTATGATATCAAATCGTCTGTTGTTGTTGAATACAAGTTAGAACTTTGTCGAGGAGAAGATGCCTCAGAGGAGTTTTTAAGACGATTGGAAAAAGACTGTATAAGACGAAGAGAAATAATGGTTAAAACCTATAAACCAATGTCATTAACAAAGGGAGAGAAAAAGGAAATTAGAAAGAACAGTATCTGTCGTATTTGTGAGGAGAAAATTGAGGGAGAGGTCAAAGTTCGGGATCATTGTCATCTTACTGGAAAATATAGAGGTCCAGCTCCAGGTTCCCGTTGTAATCTTAATTACAAGCCTCCAAACTTTATTCCTGTTTTTCTTCACAACAACGCTCAGTATGACACACATCTATTTATAAATGAACTTTCAAATACATCTGGAGATATTTCTGCCATTCCCAACACAGATCAAAAATACATCTCATTCACAAAAACAATTCATACATCCCCCCATAACCCATATCAGATTTCTTGACACATACAAGTTTATGGCAGGTCCATTATCTAACTTAGCATCAAATATTAAAAACTTACCGAATCTTAAATCACATTTCTCAAATCAAGAAGACATTGATCTCTCATCACAAAAGGGAATATATACGTATGACGACATGGATTCATTTGAGAAGTTTAAAGAAACACAACTTCCTTCAAGGGAAAGTTTCTATAGCAAGTTGAATAAAACTCATATTTCCGATAGAGATTATACACAAGCTAAAAAGGTTTGGGAGAAGTTTAATATAAACAATCTTGGAGAATATCATGATTTGTATCTTAAAACTTATTTATTGTTGTTGGCTGATGTGTTTGAAACTTTTAGAACAGTCTGTCATAATAAAAAATCTTATGGATTAGACCCCACTCAGTATTACATAAAACTGGGTTTGGCTTGGAGTGCTATGTTAAAAATGACAAAACAGAATTTGGAATTAATCAGTCATATAGATCTGCTTTTCATGATTGAGAAGGTGAAAAGAGGAGGAATATCTCAAATATGTTCCAAGGGATATGCTAAAGCAAATAACAAATATCTTCCTGATTATAATAAGAATGAGGACAACTCTTATCTGATGTATTATGATGCTAACATTTGTATGGGTGGGCTATGTCTCAATCTTCACCTTATGGAAAATTTAAATGGGTTAAAGAAAAACATTATGAAAAAGTTTTACAAGACATTGTTGTCTCCTCTCAAAAATAATTGGATGAAGCCGAAGTTGGATATTATTTTGAGGTTGATTTAAAATATCCAGAAGAACTTCCTAACAAACATAAAGACCTCCCCTATGCCCCTGATAAAGAAAGTCCAAGAAAAGAATGGTTAAGTGATTACCAACAGTCATTTAATATAAAAGGTAAATCTGCAGAAAAAACTACTTACTCCATTAAATGATAAAGAAAGTTATGTTTTGCATCAAAGGAATTTGAGACAATATTTATCTGCTGGGTTGAGAATGAGAAAAATTCATAGGATTTTGAAATTTAAAGTCATTGGTTAAAGAAATATATTGATTTTAATACAAAAAACGAGAACAGAAGCCAAAATAGATTTTGAGAAGGACTTTTATATATTAATGAATAATGCTGTATTTGGAAAGACTATGGAAAATGTTAGGAATCGACAAAACGTAAGACTTGCTACATCTTGGAAACAGGCTTCAAAGTTAATTAATAGACAAAGTTTTGAGTGAGCCGAGGTGTTTTCTGAGAACTTTTGTGGTATTCATTGGAAAAAAGAGAGCATTGAAATGGATAAACCTATTTATATAGGAACATCAATTCTTGACTTGTCAAAGTCGTTAATGTATGACTATTACTAAAGTAATTTAAAATCAAAAGTATAAGGATAATGTGTCATTGTTATATATGGATACAGATAGTTTTATATTAGAAATTAAGACAAGTGATGTATATGAGGATATGATTGATAATATTGATATATATATATATATATATATATATATATATATATATATATATATATGATACAAGTAATTATAAGTCAGGTGATGTGTTGTTTTCATTAAAGAATAAAAAGGTTATTGGTAAGTTTAAAGATGAATTGGGTGGGAAGGTCATGAGTGAATTTATAGGATTGAGATCAAAGTCTTATGCTTTCACGTATATTGATAATAATAACATTGAAAGGTCTGATAGGAAGCTAAAGGGAATAAAGAAAAATATAATCAAGGAAACAATAAACTTTAAACATTATTACAACTGTTTAACCTTAAAGAAGGAAGAGTCCAGAAAAATGAATGCAATAAGAAGTTATAAACATTAATTGTATACAGAAGATATAAATAATAAAGCATTAGGAGCTTTTGATGATAAAATATATCTTTTAGAGAATGGAATCAATCGTCTCCCTTGTGGTTATAAGTATGTGTTCAGATATTGGGTTGGGAATTTTAACAGGCTACCACCATCTTCTTACTGATTTATAAATGATAGAACCAAGCAATCACCAAACCAAAGAGTGGAGATGTAATCAGCCTTGGTATTTAAATGGGAAACATAAAGAATGTGACAAATATCAAATAAGTCTTCTTGAAGAAATAACTGGGGTAAAAGTGGATAAAACAAATAAGTGGATAAATTTAATTACAAATAAGTTGGAGGATGTAAAGAAAAAAAATTAATATCCTTGAATGGACTGAAAACTTTGATGGTTATCAATTGAACAAAGGAAAAACAATTTACTACAATCTCAAAATGATGTGGCTCAGGAGGTGGTCAAAAAAGAGCATTAAGTAAAAGAAGTTTATCATTTCATTTCTGCTCAACAAAGACACTTAAACCAAGAACCAAGTTCCAAGTTATTCTTTGTGAATATACTCGATGGAAATGAATGTTATAAGAAAATTAAGTCCTTCCCTAAAGTAGAACATGGGCAAATATTCGTTGATTCGCTCTTTGAGTGGAATGAAAATATGAAAGGGAAGAAGTGCTTTAATCAGTAAGTCTCAATCTTTAATAGTCTCAATTTTACATTTGCTTGTATGGGAGGGAAGGGGACAGGTGGGGAGAAAATCAGTCTCAATTTTACATTTGCTTCTCTGAGAGGGAAGGGGATAGGTGGGGAGAAAATCAGTCTCCTATTTTGAGCATTTGGGCCTTGGGTCAGAAAGTTTTTCCCTTCCCCCTTTCATTTGAATGGGAATCCCAGAAACCCCATTTATCATCTACTACTTTACTTGAAAATTTAAACTTAAGAAACCTTCCAACTGTTGCTATATCTCACAACTCACGTTGAAGATTTTTGTCTCTGACAAACGGAGTGTTAAAACTAAGGTTAAACTCCTTGCAATAAAAACGAGCATTAGATGTAAAACAGGCCTGCAAACCTATGCTTTGCTTTTCGTGCAGTGAAAATGGCAGCCCCATGCTTACTCCTG
This sequence comes from Eptatretus burgeri, assembly GCF_056783735.1. NCBI lineage: Eukaryota > Metazoa > Chordata > Myxini > Myxiniformes > Myxinidae > Eptatretus > Eptatretus burgeri. Next base: position 39,668,909 of record NC_140972.1, read on the forward strand.
GCAAAGGCAAGGAAGTGGCACCAACTACCACCGATACTGGAAGTCAACCTCGGAGTGCCAGAGAGCCTAAGCATAGAACAGAGAGAACCAACCACCTCCTCTCATGTCCTCAGGTTTCTGCAGAACCTCGTCAGGTACAAGGTTTTCAGGAAACCTTAGTATCTAATGTTCCACAATTGAGTTTTGATTCTTAGCCTAAAATGTATACCAATATATTTATGTTATGTTACCAGGAGTGTTAATTTTATCATTTTCCTCCAGTTCTTTAATATTACCTCTTTAATATTTTCATCAGCAAAAGTAAATATGTGTCTGCATTTTCTCTCAATAAAGTGTAAAGTTAATTTATTTATTGTTATGTAATCAATACCAAAGACCTTACTGTGTGGGAGCTGATAAAAGCCTCATGTTCTACCCATTTACAGAGTAATTTGAGGCTGCAATATAGATATAGTACCAGACTGAAGACTTAGTTTTTGTTGGAAAGACACAGTGGAATCCATAACAAACTAGAAGGCACTCTTCAATGTCGGGATGTTACCAGATATGCTTCCGCCCACATTATTACATCATTATAAATACTTGTACCAAGTTTGATTTAAATCCCTGAACACAGATTCAAAATATTAAATAATTCTGGCTGCCAGACCATGTGTCAGATCAGGTTGAAATTTGAAACATTTATTCCCCATGACTACTAGTACTGGATCATAACTGCGACGTTTCACATCGATTGATGAAGCGGTCAAGAAAAAAATTTTTTTTAAAGATTTTCTTTCAATCCGATATAGCTGCCAGACCATATGACCTATTACTTATTCATGAACAACCCTGGTATCCCCAAGGCTTAGGAAACATGTGGGTGAAGTTTCCCCTCGATCTGTCAAGCCATTCTGGAGAAGATGATTTTTCAATATTTGAGGGTAAATCCAATATGGCTGCCAAACCATGTGACCTATGATATCATAGTTGGAGAGATTTTTGTTCCTCATGGATAGGCAATCATAACTGTAAAGTTTTTGCTCAATCTGTTCAGCTGTTTTGGAGATTTTTGAAGGTTTGATTGTTAAAAACAATATGGCTGCCGAACCACGTGACTGATGATGTCATCAATATTTTTCTCCCGTACAATTTAGCCCTAGATTACCCTCAAAATTTTTAATACTGATTGGATAGAGCGTTTGACGTATGCAACAATGATGTCATAGCGAAGTCACCTATGACATAACTCGTTGACATTTAAAAATCACTCGTTTCCCATAGGGAGTACTTCACATGTGCCAAGTTTTACTTTTTTCCAACCAGCAGTTTCGGAGATACAGATGTCCAAATTTTTTTCCTTTGCTTCAACATGGCTGCCACATCACGTGCACTATGACGTCATCATTGTCGTAAAAACATTCTGCATGAGTAGTCGCACCAATGGTGAAAATTTTGTGTCAATCGGATAAGTGGTTGCAGAAAAAATTAGCATGGACGTACGTACAAATGGGGTGGACGGCCAACCCAAAAACATAATGTCACCGCAACTTCTTCAAAAAAGGAATTTAGATGGCAAAGATTAACGAAAAAACAAAAGCAAAATATAAACAAATGACTCCATCTGATCATTATGATTATTTTCACTTTACATCTTCATGTCATACTATAATTTGAGAAAAAGTGGCTGTTTGTTTGTTTGTTACTTGCAAAATCGAAGATTTTTTCAAGTATATTGGTCAGTCGATTTTGTTATTCTGTCTGTCTGTCTGTCTGCCTTTCAATCGCCAACAAGTCACAATTTTAAACCGATCTTCACGAAACTTCACCACATGGTAGAGTTTGTCATAAAGAAGAAACTTTTTGTTTTTGATGTCAAAAGGTCGAAAGGTCAACATAGGCCCAAGGTCAACAACTTTGGTTACATTTCTAAAGTCCTCAATTTCATCCGATTGACTTGAAATTTGAAGAGGATTTGCACATCAGGTCACTGAATTCAACCACCAATTCTTTTGGAGGTCAACTTCGACCAAGACATAGGCCGGATTTCTAAAATTGTCAATTTTCATCCAATTGACTTGAAATTTGAAGAGGATTAGCATATTTGGTGAATGAATTTAACCACTTATTGTTTTTGAGGTCAAATTTGTTTGATGGATTTTGCAAGTATCGTGCTCTGCACGACGTCTTCTTCTTGTTATCTCTGTTTGTCTGCCTTTCAATCGCCTACAGGTCACAATTCTAAACCAATTGTCATGAAACTTTAGCAAGTTGTAGAGGTAGTCTCAACTGAGAAGCCATTGATTTTGAGGTCAAAGGTCATCATGAGTTCGAATTTCTAAAATCGTCATTTTTTCATCCGATTGACTTTAAATTTCAAAAGGATTTGCATATTGTGCCAATGAATTGGGAAACCACTATTTTTGAGATCAAAATGTCAAATGTCAACTTTAGTCAAACTTCTAAAATCATCATTTTTATCTGAAAAATCCGTCAATTTTCATCTGATTGACTTGTAAATGAAGCATCAATTGCATAGTACACCACTGATTTTGGAAAGCAACTATTTTTGAGATCCAAAGGTCAAAGGTCAAACTTCTAAAATCATCAAATTTCATTTGAAAAATCGTCAATTTTCATCTGATTAACCTGGATATTAAGCATCAATTGCATAGTGCATCACTAAATTTGGAAACCAACTATTTTTGAGGTCAAAAGTCGACTGGAACTTGTTGTTGTACTGGTGGTATGCACAGACCAAAATATTTTTGGCAGTTAATAAAAAATCAGTCCCGAAAGGTCAGCTTCTCCTTGCTTCCTATTGTGGTTAGCATACCTCATTCAATGTTCTGTTGATTTCATCCATGAAAATACGCCAGTGCTGGGGGAATAACCCGTCCCTAATTCTCGAGGAATTATCCCGCTCAGGCACTTCACTGCGGCAGTCGAAAAATGGAACATTTAGTTGAGTAATTTCTGTACATGTAAGCATGTGCCTTCTCTGCTATTGGCTTAAACACACGTGACACATTTTATGAGTTTCATGGCATGGCAGCTCCCACAGAAATTCCTGAGAAGTGCACTGAAGTTTGCATTTGCTGCTTGACAGTGCATTTTTCCAAGTGAAGATCGAAAATGAAAATTTTGATTAAGATCAGATCTAGTAACTGTTGTTTTTTTTGAAATTTGCCTTTTCATTCATATTAAAATACTCTCTTTTCAGCTGTATGTTCCAGGATGCTAAAAAATAGACTAAGCCTGAGCGACACCATTGTGGCGTTTTGGAGTCTGGGCATATTATGAAGGTTTTTCCATTGATCAAACCATTTGATGCAAATATTTTCTGCTCCCTGATGCAGTGATAACTTTCCAACATTATTTATTCTGAAATAAAGTACAGTACATGGCGAGAGTCTTAGAATCTTTTAAATAGATATGTGAGGCTCACGGAGGAGCTTGTACTCATAATGGGTGTTTCAAATGTTCAAGGGGTAGGCTGTTCATTGGAACTCGAAAGCCGCAGCTTTTTAATCATTATAAACTCACATGTATGCTTGTTGTATGCCATTGCTTTCAATAATCTAGCACTATTCGTTTTTTTCAGAGTATAATCAGGACATTGACGATGTCATACAATTATGGATCTCACGAAAACTGAGCATTGACGTGTCATCAACCTTTTATGCACAGAATGTGCCACTCCAAATATATCTATGTGCACATGGTGGACTTGTTGGGTGAAAGCTCTCACTCATAATCATCACGAAGCAAATTATATACAGCTTGAGGTTTACAGTAAAATAATTGATTATAACGGAAGACTTTAAACATGGGCGTGATTCCCTTGAAGATGAGCCAGGTCAGGACAGCTCGTAAATGTGACTGATCCACAAGCTGTTGCCCAGGTTCAGGCATTAATCGTAGAGGTTCACTGTGTTCAAGTTGATGAAATATCCAGAGAACTTGGAATTTCTCAAAGCGGCATTTTACCACCATTTATAAACACTTGGCCATTTCGATGTCCTTGCAAGATGGGTCCCACGAAACGTCAGCACTCAGGATTGACAACAGCAGCTGGAATAATGTTGTGAGCTTCTTCGACTGTTCAACTTAGATCCAGTCAACTTTATCAGTCATCTGGTAACTGGTGACAAAACATTGCTTCACACTCGAGGATCCTGAAACCAAATTGTAATCCATGTAATGGAAACACAAGAGATCACTGCCACCCAAGGAATTGACACCCAACTCTCACCTGGCACGATCATGGCCTCAGTTTTCTGTGATGCCAAGAGAATCCTGCTGATTCACTATTCCTCACTAAACTTTGGAAAAGTTGCAGCAAGCCATCAAAGAAGAACACTGAGGAGGTTGACTGAAGGTATGCTTCTCCTTCACACCAATGCACTGCACACGAGGCACATGGTGCAAATTTGTGACTGTGACTTCAAGTATCTGGATCACCCTGTTACAGCACAGAACTGCCTGAAGCAACATTTACCTGTTTCCATCTTTGAAGTTTCATCTGTGGGTGTGTCACTTCACCAATAAGGAGGAAATGAAAAAATCATCAGAGATGTGGTTGAAGGATCTCATGTTCTATTTTCTGCTATATATTGTTTGAAAGAAAAAAAGAAATATAGTGAGTGTGTTGAAATGAAAATGCTGTTAGATGGGAGGGTTAGCCAGATGGTGCTCGGCCCATTGGGCTAACCCTCCTATCTACTTTTTTAAACAATCTTATTGAGGAAGTTCAGTACTCAAAGTCCTGGGTCTCAGTATCAAACATGATCTTTCTTGGACACACCACACTTGAAAGTTATTCTCAAAAGTCAGTCACCAACTGGGCATCCTGCAGTGTACAAAGTTCTTCCTTGGCACAATTGAACTCTTATCTGCTTACAAAGCCTTCATCTGCACCATCAAGACAGGCACCCTTGCCTTACACCTTGCGCATCTTCATGCTATGGAAACCAAGGCCTTCAAGATCTTTGGACTCTCCCACAATGAAGCTGGGTCTATGGGGCTATCACTTTCACATTGCAAACAGGACTGTGGTCTATCTTTCTTCTACTGCATCCTTTCTGGTCTTGCACCATCTGCTCTTTCATTTCTCCCCCCAGGTTTCTGCAGGGCTCACACGGTCCACCAGCAACCCCCTTCTGGTGAAAGTCACAAAATTCAGAATTACTGCTCACCTCCACTCATTCGTTCCTTTTTTTTTCCGCCACTTGTGAAACCAACTCATCCACCTGGATGTGTCATAACCTTTGCATAACTTTTAAAAATATCATGCGACATCATATTTGGCACCATCTCTCACTGGCGAAGAATCATTTTAAAAATTAAATTCTTGCATCCAGATCTGGATTTGGATCTTCACCAACATTGAATTGATTTGTCCTTGTCAAACACCCAACCTGTCCACCAAGTTTCTTCCGAATCCGTCCATAACTTTTTGAGATATCGTGCTTTATATCGTTTTTAGCCCTATCGTACTCATGGCAAAGAATCACATAAAAACTTCTCGGATTCGGATCTTCATCAAAATCTAATCATTTCGTCCTTGTCACACACCCAAACAGTCCACCAAATTTTGTCTGAATCCGTCCACATCTTTTTGAGATATCTTGCTCACAGACAGACAAACAAACAGACAGACAGGGGTGAGAACACAACCTCCGCCCACCTTTGATGGTGGAGGTAAAAACGAAACCTTATTGAAATATGTAAAAGTTGGTGTCTTTTCGAGTAGTTTACTGTACTTCGGTTGTAGAACATTTTGAATTTGGAAATTAATAGACAATGGACAAGTCAACACAGTAAATGTATTTTGAACTTGGGATGTCGGTATTTTGAGCTTATTGTCCTCAGATGGAAATGCCAAAATGTACAATTTTTTATCTCCTGTATTTTTTCTACAGCCCTCCCACTTCATTCTTTCGTTTTCTTTTCTCCTTCATTCATTTATTTCTTATGGGTGTCTCCTTGACAGGTTCAGGAGGAGCGACTGGCGAGAGCCCATGGACTTGTGGAAGAGTTGGCATTGGGGGCTGAAAATATATCTCTCAAAGCAGAGGCTCTGCAAGATGTGTGGCCTCAACTCTTCATCGAAATGGTCACAGAGGCTGCACTCGAAATGTGGGATGTGCAGGAATATGCACGGGATCGACTGCACTGTATCACTGGCCAGAAATGAACCCCAGAAACGTTTATAGCGGAGTCACGCCTGGGCCTTTACGCAATCCTCTCTGGGCCATCGTGGTCCGTGTGCAGATGTCCCTCCTGTTTGTGTGTTGTATTCACTTTGATGACAATTGCACTCTAAATGCCTTCTGTCTGTTTGAAAATTAAGCCATGAAAGCAAAAGGTGTCCGTGTTATTTATATTCAGAATTATAGTATTTTTGACAAAAGTATTGCTGGGATTATACATGCAGTATATACTGTATATATACATACATATATAAATATATAGAATATTTGCCTTTTCTTTGCATTTGTAAAACCTTACTTTCATGAAATACTCCACTTCTGCTCTGATTGCACTTTCCCACTTCTGAGAACAAGTGCCAATTGCACAACAGTGAAGTAAATCCACTTGTTTGAAGCAGAAAGGTTCGTGACACAACTCGGGGCACCATGGAAATGGTAAAATATGATATCCTTTTTTCACTATGCGCCGTGGGCTGCAAAACCAGTGCTGTATTTCATTTCAGTTAACAATTTCTATATGCTGTCTTCATGCATGATGCACCTTGCATTTTCCCCAAGGCAAGGCATCTGGTGAACATGTTCAGTTATGCAGGCATCTCACCTTAATCTTACAGTGGGTTCAACGTGTATTGCAGTTGTTGGGAAAATAAAATGGCTGCCAAAGTTTTTCTGAGGTTTTAATTTCTGTCTTTTCATCCTTCCTTGGTTTACATTGATGAATGAGACCTCTAATTCATTCACGCCCCTCCACCTGAAAGTCTTCTCCACAGACGGACATCCTTTGCATGTGGCTGCAGTTCAGTTGTGATTGTTTTCTTGCATTACAAGCCAGGTAGAGCCCTTATGAATTTCTCTGCGACTTTGTGACTAGACTTCATCGTATGGTGAGCAAACACATGTCTGATCTTCTTATGAAAAAAAAAGCATTTTTCTTTATAAATGTGCAATAATTATTTTTTTAACATCATTTCTCAGCTGAGTGTCCAGGTAGAAGCTTCACAAGTCCCATATATGCAAATGAGTGTCAACAGACCTAACAGTCAACTTAACACTTTTTTTGCAGATGTGAAATACTCAGAAATACAGTGCCCCCAATTTTGTGATATCACAATGACAGATTATATAATCTCCGCCATAAAAAAAAACTGAACACACGATTGTTGTTGATGGGATTTATTTACATATGTGAAATCATGGGACACAGATGAGGTGCAATGACAGAGATAAATGTTGAATAATTACATGTACATTTCACAGTGAAGTAATCACCTAATGCTGCGTTGTGGTGAATGTTTTCACATAGGGATACAACGTGGAAGTAACAATCTAAATGACGAGTATTCCACATTCGGAAGCAATCACTGCATTGAACCATCTTCGCATTAACCATATATGAGCACTCAAATCTGAGAATGCCATTCCATGCCCGAATAGAGTCATCACCCCCTGTTCCAGCTCATCGAAGGTCTGTGGCTGCCTTTGCAAGATTCAAACGCTATGATCAATGATATCTCAGAGATGTTTAAGTGGATTTACATCTGGTAAGCCTGGGTGTGATCATATTAACGTTGGCATTGACAATTCATCACCTTGGAATCAAAAGGGTCTAACGAACAAAGGTTCAATTGTCAGGCAGAATTTTTTGATTTTAAGATGATGAATTGCATTCCTTGTTTGAATGGTCATGTGAACAGGAGCATTATCATGCATAAAGATGATTTCCAGACCATGTTGTTGAAGAGAAGGCAAAACATGCTGCTGTAAGATATCATTTAAAAAATCGATGTGCCATATCAGTTTGCCATGTATACTGATCAAGTTGGTTTGAGAGGTTTCAGCAATAGTACCCCCACTTAATTGGACTTCCACGTCCATAACATGCAGCTTCCTGGATACATGTAGGGACATATGGCTCATTGGGCATGATTCCCTTGTGTGCCGTGGACTGAAAAACGGGGCTGCAGCTCAAAATAGTCTATTGGCCTGAGGGTGCTCAGGTCTGCTCTTACTTATTACTTAAAATAGCAGAGGAGATGTAGTTTATTTTTTGATTGGAAGGCCTTTCTTCTTCTTATTCAAAAAAATAAATACATATATAGACAAATTGAACACCCTAACTTGACGAGTGAGGTAACCCAGGATGTGCATTGAGACCCCATCAAGAGCAAGGTGTCCAAGGATGCACCTGATAAAGAATATAATTAAATAAGGCAATTAATTATGTTCAAAAGTGGTGTTTTCATTAACCCAAACACCCAATTTTAACTCAGGCACTCCATTGGAGTTCCTTTAATATGCATGCAAAGTTTCAGGCTGATAGATTTCATGGTTTTGGAGTTATGCATGAGACACACAAACACACACACACACACACACACACACACACACACACACACACACACACACACACACACACACTTATTATTACAGATTATATAAATATACATATACGAGTATAGTCCAAATATATATATATATATATATATATATATATATATATATATATATATATATACATATATATTGTTATTGATTTCAGAATCGTATCCGATGAATGCACACAACATCCAGGTCCTCGGACAGTCATTTCCATAAATGCATGTTCAGAATAGACCCATCCCTTATCTGGTGGGATTCTAACTCTTTGATGCATTGGAGGAAGGTATAGAATAGATTCCCTTTCTATCAGGATGCATTGGCTTGGAAATAGATGATTTATTTACACTTTGGACTTCCAGGACATTTGACTAAACACACCAGAAGCTTTTTCTGGACAGTGTATTTATTTACCTCACCCACCTCTCTTTCATTGACGTTTGACACCCACCTCTCTTTCATCGATGCCTGACATGCACCTTTCTCCATCGATGTTTGATGCCCCACTCGGCTGCTCCATGGACGCTGGCTGACTCCCGTTCGTGTCGGGCCAAACGGGAAGGTGATGGTTGCCGTTGACGTTTTGTGAGCGCTTCATGTTTTCGCTCGGTAATTCCGGCAGGTGGCCGCTCTCTGGTGCCCGTCCAGCACCCCGAGCATGGCGTCACAGGCTGGGCCTGTGTTACTTGGGAGCTGCGTTTTGTTCGATGGTGGGGAAGGAATGATCGCGGGAGTTGATGGTTGGAAGTCACGTGCAGCGATGCACCAATAGGCAAGCTAGATGTGGCTGAAGTCTGCTTGAGGCTCCACCCACACTGCTCACCGAAAAAGGACGGGAGGACCGCCTTCCTGACAGTTGGTGACGGTTCCTTACAGCTCCTGACCGTTATTTACAGCTCCTTACAGCTGACCGTTGGTTACGGCTCCTGATAGCTCCTGATGGTGATGGTTCTTTCCAGCTGCTGACCATTGGTGACGGTTTCTTACAGCTCTTGACCATTAGTGACAGTTGGTGACGGTTCCGTACAGCTCCTGCCGATTAGTTACAGCTCCTTACAGCTGCCCATTGGTTACAGCTCTTGATAGCTCCTGATGTTTGGTGACGGTTGGACCATTCCTGCTGGTTCTGCTCGGTACCTGGCTCTTGGCATACCTGATTCTTGGTGTCCCTGGTTCCTTGGGGTGACGACGTGATATCGATTGGTATTCCAGTCTGTTGGGGGGTGAGTGCACGACGATGAAAGGCGCTGGCAGTGGACAAAGGCACGCTCACATAATTTGGGACATTTTATTACACGCACGACGACTTCTGCCTTGGTAAGCCGAGACCAGATTTATTTTCCCCCTGAATGATCTGTTGGGTACCCATGTCCGATGTTTAATTGTTAAGTAAGGCATAGTGCTAAGCACCTGCTCTTTGTCTATTTTTTCTTTTACTGTTTGTTGAATTCTTTCCTTGTTTGAGATTATTTTGTTGATTGATTACTTTGATTGATTTGAATTCCTCCATTTACACCACAAGGAAATAAAAAGTTTTTCAGTTTATTTATTTTTTCTAAATAATAAATTCCTTGTTGATGTTTCAACCTTTCCATGCTTGTTCTTTCCTTCCATTGATCCAGCATTGCCCAAACCTCGAAAGACTGGGAGGAAATTCCCAAACTAATTAACCTGTCAGAGTCGGCGTGCACCAACTGTAAATGCTCGGCTGCCTTAATTAAGATCTAATCAAGATAAGATTGGTGCATCGCCGATGTCGCGTTCCCCGGTCAAGAGGCCACGTGACCTCGAGTGAAATGGCAAATTAGATGGTGGGCACTGGAACTCGAAGTTAACTGATTGGTTTCGTGGTTGATAAGCAACCCACCATGCCACAAAGTTAATTGTGAGCGTTGGCCCTAGATCAGGTTCTTCCAAGGAGAAATGAGGAGTAACCCCTTCATAATACACTCCGTACCCATATTTTTTGTGGTAATTTCCTTTACCACAAGAAATTACCGTATTTCACTTATTTCCTTGTGGTAAAAAATAAGTTAATTCGAAGCAATCAAAATAATTGCAAGCAACTAAATAAAAGAATTAATCAGGCACTGATAGAAAAAGAGACAAAGAGCAGATGCTTATCACTATGCCTTACTTAACGATTAAACACGAGACAAGGGTACCCAGCAGATCATTCAGGGGGGAGAGAAATCCAATCTCGCTCACCAAATGGAAGTCATCGTACGTCAAATAAAACGTCCTGAAATGTGTGAGCGTGCCTTGTCCGTTTCCAGCGCGCAGCCTTGCCGTGCACCCACTCGCAAACAGCCTTAAACGCCAGTCGACGTCGCCCCCAAGAATCAGGTACGCCAAGAGCAGGTCTCGAGCAGAACCAGCATTAATGGTCCGAGCGTCACCCACCGTCAGGAGTCACCAGGAGCCACAACCGACGGACAGCTGTCAGGAGCTGTGAGAAGCTGAGGCGCTGTGAGAAACTGTAAAGCTGCAAGGCCGTCACAAACTGTCGTCAGCTCACCAACCATCTGACTGGAACTGACGAAACGACCATCTGACTGGAACCGAATGAAGCAGCCATCTGACTTGAACTGACTGAAACAGTCGTCTGACTGGTACTGACTGAAACACTCTCAAAGCTGTAAGAACTGCAACCAGCTATCGCCAACTGACTAAAAAAAACGGTCCTCTCGTCCTCCTTATAGGCGGCCTGTCTGGGCGGAGCCTCAAGCAGATGCCAGCCAAATCCACCCCGCTCATTTGCGCATCGTTGCACGTGACAACCCGCCCGTTCCGCGATCATTCCTGGATTACGATGCCATGCCTGTGGTGCTGGACGAATGGCAGAAAGCAGCCATTTGCCAGAATTACCGAGCAAAAATGTTAAGTGCTCCAAAAACATCAACAACAATTATCACCTCAATGTTCAGCCCGATACGAAAAAGAGCCAGTTATTGTCCATAGAGCTGCTGAACGGGGTGTCAAACGTCAATGGAAAGAGGTGCGTGTCGAGCCTCCATTTGGCTAACGGCGATCTCACGTGCATGAATGTGTCTGTCATAAAGAGAAAAAGGAGGTTTCCATAATAGAAGGAATCTATTCTTTACCTTTCTCAACGCATCAAAATTAGAATCCCACCAGACATGGGGATGGGTCCATCCTGGACATGCATTTTGGGAAATAACTGTCTGAGGACCTAGATGTTTGTAAGCATTTGTCAGATTGGATTTTGAAATTCGTAACAATATTATTGTTGTCCACTGAGATACAGTATGCATGTGGTTAAAGAAAGGGGGATATGTGGTGTTGTGCATAGACTGGACGCTAGAGGGGGCAATGAGGAAAGAAGGAGTTCTGGGTGAGAGGTCACTATCAGGAGGTGTGCAGTGCAAAGCTTGTTACGTTCCGATGTTCCATTGAATAAAACCGTTGGAGAATATTGGATGGCTCATTCTTGGAGTATTTTACAACACAACGCCTTGGCACAGGATCATCGAGGGTGAACCGTGAGATGATGAAAGCCTGGTACTCTTGTGAAAACTCCATCAACCCACACATCAAATTACATCCCACATACAATGCATGACGCCATCGATCACAACATCAACACAAACAGAAAATGACATCCCACATACAATGCACTACACAATTTATCACAACATCAACACAAACAGCAGTCATTCAATTGCTAGGAAGCCTTGTGATTGGCTCAGAATTGGACCAATCCATGACGTGAATTGTCCCCAACGGAACTGAACGGTGTTACCAGCACAGCACTCTCAACGCCTCTGAGAGAGAGAACTAGTTTGTTCTTGAAACTTCAGGCTTTAAATGAATAATTTCAATTTGAATTATTTTATTGCCTAGTGTGCTACTTTCTTTTACAAATATATATATATATATATATATATATATATATATATATATATATATAGGCAAAATGTTTGTTATTTGAAAAATCGAAGATGTTTCAAGTACACAGAGACATGACAGAAGTAAATAGATACCTTAAATTTATTAATTTCATCTGTACAACGCAGTTTTACTCAGTGATTTGTACTATAACATTCGATTATTTCTTTGCAGAAACGACATCCTGGTCTTGTACGACAATTAACTATGCCTCAAACCCAGGGAGCACACGACCTTTGTGATTTTCAAAGTGGACGAATTGATGGCCAATTGAAAGGTGGAGTCAAGCAGCGTCAGATAGCTGAGAATCTTGGCATTCCACTTTCTATGGTCAGTCGGGTGATTGTGCAATTCACCAGCGAAGGCAAGGAATCCACAGCTTCCCGTTCTGGTCGACTTGGAACCTCAGAAAGGTGCCTTCAAGTTGTCAAGCGGTCCATTGAGAAAACTTCCCATTGCAAGGCAGCAGATGTTGCAGAGGAAGTCCAAGTTAGCTCAAGAACTGCTGTGCGGTACCTTCATCAACTGGGCTACTATGGGAGAGCAGCGAGGAGAAAACCTCTTCTACGACCAGCCAACATTCAAAGGAGAAAGCAGTGGGCTGATGAGATGGACAACAGACCACCCTTGGTGTTTTGGCAAATTGTTATTTTTTTCAGATGAGTCCAAATTTGCTTAATTTTCTGACAGTGGATGCGTATGGGTCCGGAGACTTCCCAGTCAAGAGTTTTCTTTGAACAGATTGCAGTCAACTGTCAAACACGGTGGTTTTTCAGTGATGGTGTTGGGAGCAATCTTGAGCGCTGGTCGGGTCAGAGCTTGCAGAGTGTGTTGGCAACATCAACTCTACGATATACATTTCAATCCTTGAGGATTGTACATCTTCCTGTCTTCTCCACTGGTCAAATGATCACAAACAACACTGTTCATGGAAGATGGAGCTCCATGCCACACTGCAAAAAAGACCAAAGAATGGCAGGACAGAAATGGGATCAAGTGCAGGTCAGGTCAGGTCAGGTATGGGAGCATGTGCCAGAACAGCGCGTCGCTGCGTCCACTTTCCGCCGGTACTCCAGGGGCCTCCGTCTGGCCATCCCCCAGGCAGATACCAGGCCCATCCCCATCTCCTTGAGATGATGGTCAACCTGCTGCAACCATGAGGCACGTGGTCGGCCCACTGGCCTCCTCCACTCATGAGACTCCCTCGCTGAGAGAATCTGGTGAGCAGGATCAGCGTCAGGAAAACGAGCCACATGTCCATACAGCCGCAGCTGACGCTCACGGACTATGCAGGTAACAAATCTCATCCGAGTCTCTCTCAGCAACCGCTCGTTGGACACAAAATCCGACCAGCGATAGCCAAGGATTCTCCGAAGACACCTGGTACCAAAGGAATTAAGTCTCCGTCTCAGATCCTTGGTCAAAGTCCAAGTCTCGCACCCATAGAGCAAGAATGGAAGTACCAAGGACCTGAAGACTCGGACTTTCGTCCTCCCGCACAGGTACCGGCAGCGCCACACCCCATGATCCAGTGAATCCATGACTCCCCAGGCCCGACCCAGACGTCTATTGACCTCCGGCTCACAACCTGCGGAGACATGAATATCACTGCCAAGGTAAGTGAATCTATCCACGACCTCAACATCCTCACCACAAACAGACACAGACAGGACAGCAGCATCCAAGATGTCACCGAAAGCCTGGATCTTTGTTTTGACCCAAGAAATCCGTAATCCCAACGGCTCCGACTCCTCATTCAGCACCTCGAGGGCCCCCAAGAGGATGTCTAAAGTCTCCGCAAAGATGACTGCATCATCTGCAAAATCAAGGTCCGAGATCTTGACATTGCCAAACGATGCACCGCAACTTGATCTCTCCGACATCCTCCCAAAAATCCAGTCCATACAAGTGCTGAAAAGTGTGGGGGCAAGTACACACCCCTGACGAACTCCAGTAACAACTGGAAATAAGTCAGAGATGGTACCACCACACTTCACAGCACTCTCAGTACCAGAGTAGAGTTCAGACATCAGATCGATCAGTTTTGGTGGCACCCCACGAAGACCAAGAATCCTCCAGAGGACATCCCGATTCACTGAATCGAACGCTTTACAGAGATCAACATAGGCTGCAAGCAGCCCCTACCGAAACTCTCGTCTGCGTTCGGTGAGGACACGAAGTGCAAGGATACGGTCAATCGTTGACCTCTTTGGTGTAAAGCCTGACTGCTCTGGACGCTGGTGCTCAAGCAGATGGTGGCGAACCCTATCAAGAATTATCCGAGCAAAGACCTTGCCCGGCACTGAGAGCAGCGTCACCCCTCGGTAGTTGTTGCAGTCTTGGCGATCACCCTTCCCTTTCCAGAGAGGGACAACAAGGCCCCTCTTCCAGTCAGTTGGGATGATGCCTGTGTTCCAGGCAGAGCACAAAACTGCATGCAACGACGCGAGTGCAACATTTTCACCACCCTTGAGAAGTTCGGCATGGATGCCACAGATCCCTGGAGCTTTGCCCCGTTTCAACTGGTTCACCGCAGCCCGTGTTTCCACAAGCGATGGTGGACCACAGTTGATTCGAGGGTCAGCAACAGGGATTGTAACACCCTTGACGTCCAACTCGACAGCTGGGGGATCAGCCTGGTACAACCGCTCAAAGTAACCGGCCCAGCGGGCCTTCACTTCAGACTCCTCTGTCAAGAGCCTACCACTCTCTGCTCGAACTGCAGTGCTCCGAGGGATGGGCTTGGATGAACGTAATGCGCGAATTCCCCTGTAAGCGGGACGAGAATCACCTGTCCACAGGTGATGCTCTACCCCCTCACAGATTCCTCGCACATAGGCCTCCTTGTCCACCCTCAGTGCACGTACAGTTTTACGCCTCAGCTCCCTGAACAGCTCAGCTCTGCCATTCAGCCTGGCCCTGCGACTCTGGTCAATGGTATCCAGTGTCCCTTGAGAGACAAAATTCTTCTTTGCCCTGCGGTGAACTCCAAGGCATCCACCGGCAACATCAAGGACGGTGGTCTTGAAGGCGCTCCACAACTCTTCAGGACCCCCCAAAGCACCCAGACCCCCCAAGTGTCCACTCAGCCTGTTCGCAAACTCCTCAGCTACTCTCTCATCCCTGAGCTTGGCAACATCCAGCCTAGGCTGGGATGGTACCATTCTCCAGGATTTAAGGTGCAGCTTTAGAGTTGCTACAACAAGCCTGTGGTCAGTATTGAGGAACTGAGCACTCCGGTAGACCCTGCAGTTCTGGATCATCCTCCAACGACCGTCAATGAGGACATGGTCAATCTCCTTTGCCACACCGCCAGCGTTGGAATACCAAGTCCAGCGATGAGCTTGCGGGCGCTGAAACCATGAACCAGCCACCCTAAGTCCATGACTTCTTGCAAAGTCAAGGAACAAGTGCTATTCTGGTTCATAGTTCCTGACCCATGGGGACCAACACACACCTCATAACCGTCCCTATCAGTTCCAGTCGATGCATTGAAATCCCCCAAGACTAGAAGTGTATCTCGTCTGGGGCACTGATCAACCACAGACTCGAGTATGGCGTAGAATGTGTCCTTCACGGTAAGATCACTCGCCTCAGTCGGAGCATAAATAGAGACCAGGGAAATGACACCTAAGGAGTGACGAATCCTTAATCTCATAATACGCTCGTTGACCGGTGTTACCTCAATTATCATTGGGGTCAGCTTATTGGACACAGCTACAGCAACTCCTTGGGTATGGTTACCATCAGAGCGACCAGACCAATAGTAGGTGTAACCACCCACCATTATCTCGCCGCAATCCGGTCTCCGAACCTCAGAGAGAGCTGCAATCCCGATGTCCAAACGCTTGAGCTCAGATGATAACAGAGACAGGTGATCATCCTCTCTTAGGGATAGGACATTCCAGGCACCCACCCGAAGGGACCGCCTCAGGTTAACCCAAGGAGACCGCCGTCTGGTGGACGACACCTCAGCACCACTCCGACACACTCTCCCGCAATCTGACCCAGGGATGTTACCCCGTGGTTTCCCTCCTATCAAAGATTGGGGGTCCCGAAGGCTTTGCCCCAATCCCATCATCCGGTGAGCTGCCCTGCGAAGGGAAGCTGCACAGGAGGTACTCCCACGGAGTGGGTTTTCAGATTTTTTTGCGTTTTTGCGTTTTGCGGAATGAAGCGTTTTACGGTGGCTGGAGTGCAAATCCTGCCACCAACCTCCTAATAAGAAGTAACCCAACTGCAGGAGGACGTCCGCAGACACAGTTGGGCACTAGATATGGATGGCCGTTGGCTCACAAGGAGCTCCTCCGCCCTTTTGCAGAAATAGATACCTTAAATTTATTAATTTCATCTGTACAACGCAGTTTTACTCAGTGATTTGTACTATAACATTCGATTATTTCTTTGCAGAAACGACATCCTGGTCTTGTACGACAATTAACTATGCCTCAAACCCAGGGAGCACACGACCTTTGTGATTTTCAAAGTGGACGAATTGATGGCCAATTGAAAGGTGGAGTCAAGCAGCGTCAGATAGCTGAGAATCTTGGCATTCCACTTTCTATGGTCAGTCGGGTGATTGTGCAATTCACCAGCGAAGGCAAGGAATCCACAGCTTCCCGTTCTGGTCGACTTGGAACCTCAGAAAGGTGCCTTCAAGTTGTCAAGCGGTCCATTGAGAAAACTTCCCATTGCAAGGCAGCAGATGTTGCAGAGGAAGTCCAAGTTAGCTCAAGAACTGCTGTGCGGTACCTTCATCAACTGGGCTACTATGGGAGAGCAGCGAGGAGAAAACCTCTTCTACGACCAGCCAACATTCAAAGGAGAAAGCAGTGGGCTGATGAGATGGACAACAGACCACCCTTGGTGTTTTGGCAAATTGTTATTTTTTTCAGATGAGTCCAAATTTGCTTAATTTTCTGACAGTGGATGCGTATGGGTCCGGAGACTTCCCAGTCAAGAGTTTTCTTTGAACAGATTGCAGTCAACTGTCAAACACGGTGGTTTTTCAGTGATGGTGTTGGGAGCAATCTTGAGCGCTGGTCGGGTCAGAGCTTGCAGAGTGTGTTGGCAACATCAACTCTACGATATACATTTCAATCCTTGAGGATTGTACATCTCCCTGTCTTCTCCACTGGTCAAATGATCACAAACAACACTGTTCATGGAAGATGGAGCTCCATGCCACACTGCAAAAAAGACCAAAGAATGGCAGGACAGAAATGGGATCAAGTGCCTTCCATGGCCAAGTCAGTTTCCTGACATGAATCCCATTGAACACCTCTGGGCCATATTGGATCGAACTGTGCAGGAAAAAGTCCAGGAAACCAACATCATGGGTAGAATTGCGAAACCTTTTGTGTGAAGCCTGGGCAGAAATCCCACAAGAGAAAATTTTGGAACTCGTTAGTTCTATACCTGAAAGAGTAAAAGTGTTCAAATCTGCAAAATGGAAAGTCCACCAAATACTAGTGTATGCATTAAAATGGATCAAATATACTTCAAATATTCAATAAAGAAATTATTTTAAAATCATGGTGTCTATTTACTTCTGTCATGTCTGTGTATTGGTCAGTCAATTGTGTCTGTCTGTCTGTTTGTCTGTTTATCAATTGCCTTCAGGTCACAATTCCAAACCAATCATTATGAAACTTTACCAAGTTGTGGAGGTAGTCTCAATTGAGAAGCCTATTGATTTTGAGGTCAAATGTCAAAGGTCATCTTGAGGTCAAACTTCTCAAATCAATTTTCATCTGATTAACTTGAAAATTAAACAGGATTTGCATATTGCGTTCACTGAATCGGGAAACCAACTATGTTGGAGATTCGAAAAGATCAAAGGTCAACTCAAGGTCAAACTTCAGGTCAACGTGTGGCCAACGTCAACTCAAGGTCAGCGTGTGGCCAACGTCAACTCAAGGTCAACGTGTGGTCCGAAATGGAGTTCTTTCATCCCCGCTTCCTGTTCAGGCTGGAGTTCCTCAAGGTTGCGTTCTGGGCCGTGTTCTGTTTCTGGTTTTCATCAATGATCTCTCCGACTCTCTGGAAAATCCTCTATATCTCTTTGCTGATGACTCCACCCTCTGCCGTACCATCGGTCATCCCTCAGACCGGCAAACAGTAGCTTCATCGCTCACTCCAGATCTGGATAAAATCACAAACTGATCCAACACGTGGAACATGTCTTTCAATCCGGACAAATCTCACACTCTCACTATGTCTCTTCGAAAGGACCGTTTAGAAACCCCCCCCCCCCCATCCACTTTCTCAGCAATCCTCTGGAAGAAGTCCTTTCTTTCAAGTTTCTGGGTCTCACTATCTGCCATGACCTTTCCTGGGAAAGACACATTTCAAACCTCGCCTCCAAAGTCAGTCGCCGACTGGGAATCCTCCATCGTGCAAAGTCCTTCCTCGGCCCACCTGAGCTCCTGACCACTTACAAAGCTTTTGTCCGTAGCCTGATGGAGTACTGACTTCTCTCCGCTGGGCTGGTGCTCCTGCCTCCCACCTTTCTCGGCTTCATGCTGTCGAAACCAGGGCATTTTGGATCATCGGCATCTCCCACAATGAGGATGAGTCTTTGGGCCTCTCACTCAATCACCGCAGGTTGGTCGGTGGTCTTTCTGTCTTCTACCGACTCCTCTCCAGCCTTGCCCCCCCTGCTCTCTCTGCGATTTGTCCCCACCACATTTCCTCAGGGCGCTCAAGGTCCGCCAACACCCCCTTCTGGTAAAACTACCAAAATCACGAATCACTGCTCACCTTCACTCTTTCATTCCTCTGTTTTCCCGCCTTTGGAATAAACTCCCACACTCTATTCTGTCCCATTCTTCCCTCCAGGCTTTCAAAACAGCTGTTCACCACCACCTCTTATCATCCCCCATCCAAATCCTCGATCTTTTCCACCCCCGATAATCCACTGAAGCCCACTCCCTTCAATTCCCCTGCTTTCCTTCCTGAAAGTCCCTGGAATGTCCATCTTCTCTTCCCCATGTTCCCCGTCCCATCCCTCTCCCTTCCACAGATCTCCTAATGTCTCTGTTCCCCACTGTTTTGTCCCTCCCACTCCCGCCCCTCTTGTCTCATGCCCCCTTGATGTGCGGTTGTGTGTTTGCTCCCATACGAGCCTCGACAAGGTATACAAAAAAAAAAAAAAACTTCAAAAATCATCAATGTCAATCTGAAAAATAATCAATTTTCATCCGATTAACCTGAGCTTTGATTGAGATAGTCAATTTTAATCTTAATGAAATGGACAATTTCATGTTTCCATGGGAACCTTTGGAGAGGGGGGGGGGGTGGATTTTGCAAGTATCGTGCTCAGCACGACGTCTTTTTCTTGTTTGTTTGTGACCCTACTCCTCTGAGCTCCTTCGGTTAATCACCACAAGGGTTTGTAAGATAACGTTGTTTACCACGCTGCACCTAAATAGGTGATTTAAACAGTTATTTTCTCACAATTCATGAATTATAAGCACCCGAGCTACCACCTGTCACCATCTCTACAAGGGCAGATCCATATACACAATGCTTCATAAAAAGCCCATTTTCTTTTGGATTTCAACCCTTATACCGATATATTTGGTGAGGTGGTAACCTCCTATATCGTCGAATATGGTATGAAATGTGAAAAATAACTGTCAATTAAGACGTCACCATGATCAGTAAGATTGGCAAAGAAGGAGTCACGTGACCTCTCAAATGCGCTAATCATTCAAAAACCGAACATAGTACATACACAAGCCATACATCGTTTTACAGGTAATTTTACTGCTCATCTAAAACTGTAACTCTCTGGGATGAAAAAGAGTTTGTGGAAAGAAAAAATGGTTGCCATCTTCGCTAACTTCACCAAATATACACCTCCAAACATACATACATCATCACATCGTTTAAAAGGACTAAGTTGACATCATGATTTCATTTTTTTTAAATCGTAAATTGATTGTAGATGCATGATTAATTTCATCGTAGATGTCTCACCTGAAATGAGAAATTTTTTTTGGAGTGTGTATTGCGAGAAGAAACGGGAATTCAGTGTAAAAATTCAGTGACGAAATATCATCGTGGGGTGGAGCCGGTAACCTTGGCAACCATTATTTTTTTTGATTTTCAAATGGCTTCTGGTCACTATCACGGAAATATTCAACCACAGGTGAGATATATTTCATTTCTTACAATATTACCGATAACTCCGACCTCTTAACGATGTCTAATCTGAGGGGCCATTCAAAAATTACATTCCTAAAGCATGGCAGTTGGGGCTTGGAGTTGGGTGGGGGTGGATGTGTGTCCAAACGTCTGAGTTTTACACTTACAGAGGCTTGGGGGGTGTTTCCGGAACCATTCTGGAAAGACCTTTTTAGTTATATATATTAAAACGAGCTGTTAAAGGACTTTTTGGATGTTTCTGAGTGAGCTTTCCCATAACATCTCCTTTTGATACACCCTGCACCAGTGGAGTACGTGGTTTAATCCGTCGTGCGAGCGTGGTGCACGGGGTTACCGTCCTGACGAAGTCCTGTCCCCTCTGCAAACAAGTACGCCGCACTGATTACGGTCATTTCCTCAGTGAGTGTCCTTTCCTCCCCGAACGAGATCGTCGGTACATCGCCAGAGCACGCCATGTGGCTGACAGAACTGAAGAGTCAGACGACGAGTCTGGAGACGTAACATATGCCCATATGGACAAGGTAGTGAATAACATAGACTATACAGAACCGTCCACTATCTCGCGTGTCCAGACTCGCCGGTCTCCATATCTAGACACCTTCCATGGCCACCACACAACCCGAGTTACCATCGACAGTGGGGCCACGGGTAACCTGATTTGTGGGACAACTGTAAGGAGGTTTGGAGCCAAGATTCAGAAGAGTGCACAGTCCGCTCGTCAGGCTGATGGGTCTTCCCCTCTTCAAGTGGTTGGTGAGACCAGACTGACACTGACTCGCGACGGAAGGGAATTTCAGTTTGAGGGCCTGGTTGTCGAAAATCTTGACGTAGAAGTACGAGCAGGAACACTTTTCATGGAGTCTAATGACATCTCAATCCGCCCTGCGAAGCATCAAGTTATCCTGGGTGACTGCACCACATACGTTTATGGTTCTCAGGAAGGGAGCCTGAATCGCCATGCAGTACGCCGAGCTCATGTCGTACGTGCCCCACCCCACACAACTACTCTGTGGCCCGGTGAGTTTGTCGAAATGGTCCTTCCATGTGACATGTCGAGTATTGACTCAGCGTTCGCACTCGAACCTCGCACGGATGCCCCCAGTGCGAGGTCGCTGCGACCCATTGAGTACTGGCCCCCACCGAGTGTCATCCGTAGCATCAGCGGGAAGGTTCGGATCCCAAATTTAACTAACGAACCATGAGTTCTCAAACGACATGAGCAATTTTGCCAAATACGCCCGCCAAATACCTGAAGAACACCCAGATGACTATACCAAGTCCAGCCCTCCCAAATTAAAACGCACACTCACTTCACTCTCAGGACACTCTTTGACTGTCACCCTCGACCCTGACAACATGTTCGCTCCTGACACACGATCAAAGTTTTGTGCCCTTCTTGAAGAGTATGATGAAGTGTTTGACCGTGTTCCAAGGCGACAATGGTGCTGCAGGCACCCTGATTCAGGGCACCCGCCCATCAAAGAAAACGACCAACATCAAGGATGTCAAACGTTATCTCCAGGTTGCATCACTTACCAAAGATGGCCTCGTTGTAGTCCGTCGGGACAAGCCCTTGTCCTTGGCATGCGAGTGCATTATTGTCCCACGTCAGGTAGTCAATGGCTTACTAACAGCATTACACATTCAACTGGATCACCCGAGTTGTCATCAACTCAGTTCTGTGATTCACCGCTATTTTATGCTCTTGACTTGGACAGAGCAATCAATCAGGTAACCTCAAGGTGTCACCAGTGTGCTGCATTGCGCAACATTCCTCATACCATTACCAAGCAGTCCACTGGAGAACCCCCTGGTGCTGTTGGTGTATCCTTCACAGCAGATATCATCAAACGCAATCACCAGCTAGTTCTTATATTGCGAGAATGTTCCACTTCCTACACTGCATCGTGCATTGTGGAGAATGAACAACACATCACTCTCCGCGACAACTTGATTTGCTTATGCATAGAGCTCCAGCCATTGGATGGACCACTTGCTGTCATCCGCACCGATCCGGCTCCCGACTTCACACGTCTGGTCCACGATGAGCTTCTTCAACATCACCTGATGTGCATCGAGATTGGTCGCATTAAAAAATCCCAACAAGAATCCCATCGCCGAGAAGGCAGTTCGTGAATGTGAAGAACTTCTACGACAGGAGCCGATGGGAGGACCAGTAACTCCACTAACCCTCGCACTGGCCACCGCCAGTATGAACTCACGAGTTCGTGCACGGGGACTCTCGGCCCGAGAGATGTGGTGCCAGCGGGATCAGTTCACCAATCAACAAATCCCTTTCTCGGACTTACAAATGATACAAGCCCAACACCATCTTCATTCCATTAACCACCCCCATAGTGAGAAGTCGAAGGCACCCATGGGGTCCGTCAAGCCCAATGTGTCAGTGGAAGTCGGTGATTTGATCTATTTGTACTCTGATCGTAACAAGTCATGCGCAAGAAACCGATACCTCGTCTCTGCCACCGATGGACCCTGGTGCAACATACGTAAATTTGTGGGGTCCCAATTGAGGAGTGCAGCTTATCGGGTGAAAAAGTCTGAATGCTACAAAGTCCGGGACTACTGGAAGGATACGCCCCCACTCCCTCGCAATCGGGAATATGGTGTTGCACAGCAAACCGAGGACGTTTGCCTCCAACCAGCAACAAAACCACCAGACCCCCCCCCCCCCATTCATCCCCTATGAGCTGTCTTCACCTGCCGACAGTGCTGAATCCTTCCCAATCCCTAGTAGCCAGGTACCAGATCTAGGTTCTGATGCATCCCCAAGGTTGACACCTGTAGTCCTGGTTACTCCAAAGCCATCGGTGACACCTGTGAGGAACATCCAACGGTGTCCCCAACCGTCTGGACACCAAGACGCTCCAACCGTGTACGTTACCAGCCCAAACACTTCAAGGATTTTATTGTGGATGCTTAGAGTCGTATTGTGGTCACAATGCTTGCAGAAACTGTCATGGGGCAGAATAATCCCCGAGACCGGAGGGCAGTCTACCCCGTGATGGTTTCAGTATGTCTGACTGACTGGTACATGATTTATGTGACCTCCTCCAGGTTAAGTAACCATTATCCTTGCTTAACTTTGTGTACTCTGCCTCAGTATTTGAAGTCATGTACTGTCACCTACTTTCTTCATTTATAACACCAAGCATGATAGTAGCTAAATGACATCGTAAAAAAAAGAAAAAAAGTGGTTACGCCAGTAGAGTACGTGGTTTATTCCGTCGTGCGAGCGTGGTGCACGGGGTTACCGTGCAGGGGTGCTGTATCGTGGAAGGTTTGGCCTAGTCGGGCACGTTGTATCGTGTGTGTTATAAAAGTTGATTTCAACCTCACCAAGACTGGTGTTTGTGCTCGGTGCTCCGTTGGGGATTCCCTTTAACCATTGTGGCACTGTATACATATATATGTATTTGTTACGGGTGTGGGGGTAGATGTTGGAATTTCATTGGAAAGTTATGATTGAATAGAGTTGCTTCGTCCGTGGACGTGTAGGAGACATCTCAATGTAAATTAGGTCGGGAAACTGTGAGCATGTGCTACTTGTCTCCACACGGGAGGTGTTCCTGTGTTAATTTGGTAGGGATTAAGACCAATTTTCCTCATCATGTGATTGCCCCCTCTGACATATTCCTATCTTTCTGTATGTACAAGCCAGCCATGAAGGAGTTGTGTTTTTGCAACAACCACAACGATAACAACAAACAAGCAAAATGTGCCGAGCAGGCAGAAGCCCCACCTTCCTGGGTTTCGTTCGAGCAAGCCACGCCCAGAGGGAGAAGAAGGCTGAGGTTCGCAGTTGTAGTTATGAGAGGAACATGGCTGGGACAGAGTATCTTGCTTTGCTCTCCTCTCGGCATGACGAAATGGCTGCGTGATTCTCATGCCATGCTGTGAATTGGCTCGTGTACTGAGCAAGAGGCTGGCCATAGATTATTGGCTGGTCGTATGAGACGTACCTCGAAGCCTCGTGTATATCACTGAAGAGACGGCGCCATTCTGCAACGGCACGACGTCGGTGAGGACGATCGACGCAAGAAGCTGCACGGCGGCTTCAGAGCCTGGTGTTGAACACTGCTCACAAATTATCTCATGTACGTTTCCCACTGCGAGAGAGCGGCTCGGCGCCATTTTTGGGCATGTCTGCCAGTGCAGGGCAAAGCGCCTCAATTCCAAAGACCACTTCTGGAAAAGCTAAGTGCCAGAATAAAGGGAAGATTTTCTTTCATTTAGTTTTCCTCTTGTCTGTATTAGAGTCCATGTGTAGAGGTGCCTCGATTTTAGACTTTATTTACTTCACGTTATTGTTATTATTACATTTTGAATTACCCTTGTAAATATTTCAATTGCCATTAAATCCCCGCATTTATTTTAAGTTGCTGTGTCCGTGTATTTGCCGTGGGGTTCGAGTATAAACCCCTTGTGCTGTGCATCCATCTGTTCCGTCCTTCCGCCAGTGCTGCCAATGCCACTCCCGTGTGCGCCATAATCTCTGAGGAACACGTGTCTGCTTCCAAAGGAAAACCACTCGACCATCCGGGCCTGGTCGGTGATAACCGCCCATCCACCACAATTGGGTGTGGGGGATCAACATAACCACCCAGACCCGCAACAATGATTTTAATGTTTCAAGCTCTTCAGGTGAGATATAAAGTTTAAATTTTGTTTCACGATAGACATCAATGCCATGAATACAAAAAAAACCAACTCCATAGATGTCGGTAAATGAAAATATCCAGAAACAAGTCAGCTCGAAAAACTTAGCTCCCGTTCACAGAGGGTCACGTGACCAAAAACACTGGCCTACCAGCAGTGGATTGCCGATCCAGAAGTTTATTGTTGAGTTAGGAATTTAACCCAGAGCAGACAAAGAATCCCTATCTCTAGCAGCCTATTGCAACTGTTGCTAATTTAAATTCAATCAACGAATAAAAATGAAAGATGCTAACTTACCATGTTCTATTTAGGGCAGACAATCCCTTTCGAAAATACTACGGCAAATTAAAACACGGTACTTTGGTTGTGTGGGTAAAGAGCACGATTGAATCATTCACATGTATGGCCTAACACAACCAAGCATCAGAGGAACAAGAAGGCTGACAAAGAAGAAGTAGAAGAACAAGAAGAAGACGTTGAACAGGGCTCCGCCTTAACAAGAGCAAGAGACTGTGACGTCATTTCTTTAACAACACAACCTTCGATGTTGGCGAGGATGATAACTTAAGTTAGCTCGGCTGTTAATTCACAATATGGGAGCAGCGACAAGAATATGACAATCGCTGAATGTTTTCGACTTTGGTTTATATGTTGTGCCCCTTAATGCTTGTCTTCATTTTTGAACCATAAACTCCACCTCTAAGCATTACCGAGAAACTCATAACAATGTAAGAAGAAAAAGAAGAAGATGAAGAATAAGAAATAGAATTAGAACGGGTCGCCACTCTGATGCAGGATACTGAAATGGCTCTTTCTTCACGGTAAACTTTGTCGCTCATTTTGGCGACCTCTGAAGGATGACAAGCCGAGTGAACCCGCCTTATGTTATTTTAACAGCACGTCAGGGGCTTAAACTCAGGACCCAAAGATCTTAAGCCAGCAACTGTAACTGTTAAGCCAACACCAGGTTTTGAAAAACGTAAGCAATAGTTTTATGCATGCAAACACAATCTACTTCATCAAGATTTATATACACACTCGTACGTGCCCGTAAAAAAAAAAAATAATAATAATAATAATATTCAAACCGCGAGCAACAAACAACAACCACACAGGCCGTTTCTTCACTCTCACGTGCCCGTACGTGCGTGGCCCGGAAGTTCCCATATTATTCGCAGTTACGATTATTCGTAATTTAGTTTTAATACCCAATTATTCAATTAGCGCCAACGTATTTTACCTTTTCGCAATGTCGTGGCAAGGAAAAACAAAAAGAGAAGAGAGAGAGAGAAAAAATTTACTCCCCGGTTCGGAGCATACCAGCACTCTGATGTTACCGAAATTTACGCACCGTCTCATATGAAAACGATCATAACTTGGGGCATTGTGTTTATCTATAAATGCGCATACGAAATCGAGAAATTATTAGAATACACGAAGTCATCAATCTCCGGAAGCCCGTACGTTGTAACCCGTAATGGGGAACGCAGCTGAGCTTCCCTTCCCCATCGGCCACGCCCACGCAACAACGTGTCTTGTCATTGGTTTAGTAAATAAATGGCCATAACTTGGGAAGCACTTGTCCGATTAATATCAAACCTTGAAAAAGCACATCCTCAGGGCCCCAGCAATATACCTGGCAAGTTTCAATTAGATCGGACCAGTGGTTGTCGAGAAACAGTGGTCATAGACACACACACACACACACACACACACAGATTGCTGGAATTATAGATAGATTATATTTGTTCGGTGTGCATGGAGGATTCACCCGAGTATCTGCTTGTAGTAAGCAAGCATGCTCCCGAGTATATAGTATTAAAGTCTGCATTCCCACGGCCACAAAGAGTGGTGTAATGTGCGGAAGATAAAGACCCTTCATTATAATCAGAAAAATAACAGATAATTGATTGGGAATGATGGTTATTTAAACAATGCTGGTAGTTCTTGCTTTGCAAAACTTGGCAAACTCTACAATGTGAGGCTCTCAAGGCAGACCATATAACGTAATGAAAATTCCACGAGAGATGATCATCCGAGCAAAGCATGAGACGTCATTCTGGCACAATAAACGAATCCATTTTCCCCGCAAGTATCTGCAGAATTAAAGGGACAGAACTCCGAGTACAGTTTGTTGGCTCTTTGTAACCGATATGTGGGACGTTCGTTGAATTCTCAGAATGATGTTCTCCCAATCAGGCAGGAAACGCAAACTTTTTTTCGCATTAGAGTTTTTTCCCCATAATAAAAAAACATTATTACGATTACCACCACTTTCATGGCCCCAATTAATCCTCACTTATTGTGGGGTCGCGAACATTGAGGTCCGTCTCGGTCAATCCAGCGACCTGGAAATTTTTCATTCAGGGACGGCTCGAACGACTAAGGCCCAATGAGGGGGAGCGCCATCCTGTTGAAAAATGATACCGGGTTGCAGGTCTTCCATCCAACATCCTTCCAAACGTGTTCATGTAAATTGTTGAGGTCACTGTATCCTCCCTAAAGAACCAAGCCATCATGGAGAAGGCAACACCAGATATTGACCTTTGGACTGTCACATATGTGTTCAATGACCACGTGGGGGGTTTCAGAGCCCTAGATCCTCACATTGTGCCGGTTGACCTTCCCCGATACATGAAAGAAAGCTTTGTCTGTGAACATTACCTTTTTCAGGAAATCTTCATCATCCTCTATGCGACTGAGCATGGCAGGAACTCGTGTACCACCTTGATGTCCTGCGTACAACAAACGAAGCTCACATTGAAGTGTATTGATGGTGTTCACAAAACTTTACGAGTTTCTGTATCATATAAACCAAAAGGTATCATTGTATCATTTGTGGTTTCAATTATATTATCAAATGTTGTTCAGGTCTTTTTGGAACTCCCTGTACAGTGTTGTAGTATTTAATTTAATTTCCTGTAGTCAGCACAAATTTGCCAATTTTATTGATTTGGGAGTGATAATGATCTGTCATGAGTAATTGAGAGGATTGTAGCGAAAAACAACCGGTGGTAGGATGATAATTAATCCCTTTGTATGATTGTTGATGTAAACACTTTGCCTGAATCCAAATACCCCTTTGCACTCATGTCTGTCCTTCTTAAAGAATGACTTGAAAACGGGTTCATCCGGAGAGTACCACCTTGATGTCCTGCGTTGTTCATCATTGCTTCTGTATCCATGTTGGCCATCCCCTGTGTCCTCCCCAACTCCTCATTCTTCCTCACATCCCTCAACTTTGAAGGTTATATTTTGTCCCTCAACCCTCTCTGTCCACTGTTCATTTTGTTCCGTTGCGTCCTGATCCGTTCTGTGCCCGATCTCCTCCACGAGCCTCGACTCTGTACACACATAAATATAAATATAATTACAACACGAATATCAATCAAATACAATCTTTCGCTGCAGGTGTTCCTTTCAATCTAAGATGTCTCTCATGCTCAATCGCTTCTGACGTCACACAGGGACATCGCCCCCTATCGAATAACAATCGGTTTACAAACACACCATTCACCCAAATTACACACCTTTATTAAAAAGGCACAATTTTTCCACGTATCACCTGGACCATTGGTCTTGAGATGGTGTTCATTGTTCAATGTTCAGATCGTTTTGTCTCGAGTTAAAAAGTGTGAAAGTGTTGATTCAATTTCCAAACAAAATTACGCTCTTAGCCAGATCTTGGTCTGAAACCAATACCACTGTTGAGATAAAGTGGTCCGTAAGACCACAACGGACAAGGAGGCACTCACAACAGCTGCATAGATTTGGATGAATGACTTGTTCGTGAATATATATATATATATACACATATGTTACTGTTTATGTATCCACCCATGGTAAAGCATTACACAAGATGCTAACTTGCACACTGCTTGCTTAGTCTTTCAACACAAAAGCCTCCCAGGTGGCTCCTTGCAGATGTCACTTGGTTGCCAATTTGAAGCTCTTCATGCTCTTCTATTCATCACTGCACACAACACACCACCTGGCACGTTTATGAAGGTAATTTATACCTAAATCTTTGATGACCTCTTTTCATCCATCTATGCGTCCCTCAAAGCCACTGAATTCAATATTGACACATTTCTAGCAAATTCTCAAACCTCATTGCTTCCTCAAATAAATAAATAAATAAATAAATAAATGACGGACTAAGCTCTCGGGTTTTGCGAACTTTCCAGATCCTCCCCCTTCGGGCACTCCCGGATCACTCTCCACCCATCGTGACCAGGAGTGCTCATGCAGCTTCCCCTCAACCCCAACAGCCTCCCACCTCTCTCGCTTCATTTCCACTCACTTTTCTTGAAACTTTCCTGGAGTTGTTGCAGTGCTCTCCCTCTTCTCTACTCACCCTCCCCACGCCCGATTCGAGCGCACATCCTCCGGTGGCAGAACCCCCACCTCCCTCGCACACGCCGGTGCAACATGCAAGACCGTTCAGGCTGCGAGCTCCCCAAGAACTTCTTCGGTCTCCTGGGGGTCGTTTGAGGTCGCTTGGCTCTTGCACAGCCCACGACAGAAGCAGCTGACGGACACGGCGACTCGTCGCGCAGCTTCAGCAGCAGGTGGACTCGAGTGTGCCCCGTGTCCACTCACTCACTCACTCACTCACTCACTCACTCACTCACTCACTCACTCACTCACTCACTCACTCACTCACTCGTTCTTTGCTCTCTGAGTCTAAGTTAACTGTGCGGCTGGCTGCGCGTTTTTCTCTCTGCCAGTCTATCCCAAATTGGGGTCGTTACACGGGAATCGACGATTATAAAGTCCACATCGTGATGTCGCTTTCTGTGGTCACAAGTTGCTGTGCAGCAGCTGCACTTGCGTGGGTCTGAGTTTGAAGGACGTGATATTTATTTTTGAGCTCGACGTCACGACTGGCGTCCTTCTCAAATTGGATGCGAATTCAAACTCCTCCACTTTGCAATTCCATGCACTCCACCCCCCACTTCCTTCGTTTGAACGTAATTAACACTGTCCGGCTCCGGGAACGGTCGAATCGACCGGCTGCTGTAGGAGCGTGACGGATCGCCGGCTCAGTTTTGCTCCTCGGTGCTGCTCCATGTTGCTCTGTGTTGCTCCATACTCTTCTGCGCTGCTCTGTGCTGCTCAATGCTCCTCTGTGCTGCTCAATGCTCCTCGGTGCTACTCAATGTTGCTCTGTGCTGCTCCATACTCTTCTGTGTTGCTCCATACTCCTCTGCGCTGCTCTGTGTTGCTCCATACTCCTCTGCGCTGCTCTGTGTTGCTCCATACTCCTCTGCGCTGCTCTGTGTTGCTCCATACTCTTCTGCGCTGCTCTGTGCTGCTCAATGCTCCTCTGTGCTGCTCAATGCTCCTCGGTGCTACTCAATGTTGCTCTGTGCTGCTCCATACTCTTCTGTGTTGCTCCATACTCCTCTGCGCTGCTCTGTGCTACTCAATGTTGCTCTGTGCTGCTCCATACTCTTCTGTGTTGCTCCATACTCCTCTGCGCTGCTCTGTGCTGCTCAATGCTCCTCTGTGCTGATCCATGCTCCTCGGTGCTACTCAATGTTGCTCTGTGCTGCTCCATACTCTTCTGTGTTGCTCCATACTCCTCTGCGCTGCTCTGTGCTGCTCAATGCTCCTCTGTGCTGATCCATGCTCCTCGGTGCTACTCAATGTTGCTCTGTGCTGCTCCATACTCTTCTGTGTTGCTACATACTCCTCTGCGCTGCTCTGTGCTGCTCAATGCTCCTCTGTGCTGATCCATGCTCCTCGGTGCTACTCAATGTTGCTCTGTGCTGCTCCATACTCTTCTGTGTTGCTACATACTCCTCTGCGCTGCTCTGTGCTGCTTTGTGCTGCTCAATGCTCCTCTGTGCTGATTCATACTGCTCCATACTCCTCTGTGTTGCTCTGTGCTTCTCCATGCTCCTCTGTGCTGATTCATGCTGCTCCATGCTCCTCCGTGCTGCTTTGCTCTTGTGTGCTGCTCCATGATCCTGTGTATTGCTCTGTGCTGCTCCGTCTCTCTTTGTTCCCCTCTGTGCCTCTCCGTGTCTCTGTGGCTCTCCGCACCATTCTGCACCTTTCTGTGGAGCTCTTTGTTGCTGCATTTTGCCACCTGTCGGCAGCATTTCCTACAGAATGTGATTGTTATGAGCAGGTGTGTGCAGTACGATATATGACTAATATTCACACCCTTTGTGGAATTCCCTCTTTTCATTAAATTCCCTCCATGGTTGTAGATCTTTGTACGAAGCAGAAGGTACAATGCAACACATGCTATTCCCAAATCGGACCTGAAGCAACCCAAATGTTCAAAATGGTAACACATCATTTTGACGTTTTAAAAAAAATTCTCAAAAGGTAATTTCGTTTCACGTGTTTGACGAGCCTAGGCCAATTGAACGTGGACTTTCTTTGTGTGACCATCGGAATTTTGTACTATTTTCACCCTGATAAGTCGTTTTTGGTGTACATGGTGGAGCAGGATCCTCAGGTTACATTGCCGGGTCCAGGTCTCAGCTAAATAAAGTCTCTCTCTCTCTCTCTCTCTCTCTCTCTCTCTCTCTCTCTCTCTCTCTCTCTCTCTCTCTCTCTCTCTCTCTCTCTCTCTCTCTCTCTCTCTGCGTTGCCATGGTTCAAAAGATGCAGCTCTATCTGGGTAGACGAGGCAAATAACAGGTGTGACGGAGCCCAAGAGTTAAAAAAAGGGATGGCTGGTTGCCTGTACAATCTGTCCGTGTCGGGTGGGGTTGCTAGGTGCTCCTGATGTAATTGAACTGCGGTGTTGCTACTTGCACCAATCCTTCCTTCCTCCGCTGTGTGTCACACCGTGTGCTCCCAAAACCCACGCACAAGCCTCTCTCACAATCCATCCTACTTTTCACGTCCCCTCTTTCTTTCGTACGCAGATCAGGAGATAACCCCAGTGGAAGCGTGGCAATAATACCCCGAAGCGGTGCCTACAACATAACCTGGCTCTCCATTGGAAATGAGTCGATGGGCTATGGCGGGGGTCTCGAACCTCGAGTGCCGACCTTTGGGCATCACGTGGAGGCAACACGCTCAAGGAAAAGTGTGGTGAGCTTCGGGTTCACCTCTAATTTGGTTACGGCTCCAAAAAATCATGGCTTTGTACCTTGTGCAAAGTTTTATATTGCAGTCGAAAAGTATTTCAAACACATTTGCAATAAACTGTCTTTGCTGAAAGCCATCTTGCAAATTCTGTTTTTGGATGAACTCCAGAGTAAATGGCTAAAGCACGTGTTTAAAATATTTTGACATTCCAATTTGTGATCTGGATTTGGGAGCTGTGGAGGTGAGTTTGCTCCATGTTAGCACAGAGTCACCTTGATTATTTTGCTGTGGATGCCATAACAGGCGGTGCAAAGAAATGCTTGGAATGACAGGTTGAGCGACTAATGGTGCATTGTGTGACCTGTTACAGCCTGTTGATGCTGCTGCTGCTGCTGCTGCTTACCAGAAGCCTTTCTTTATCATTCACCATGGCCTCATCAACACACCGCAAGGTTGGCATGTGGGGTCAGAGGGCGAGGAGAATTTGATCAACTAAATTACTGTTGGCCACACTGATTGAGACAAACTCTCGAGTCATTCAAAGAAGCCATAATTTTGCAAGTTCTTCCTGCTGAGACGCAGTTAGAATTTTTCAATTTTTACAACAGGTTTTGTTTGTAACCTATTCAGTGACAGGTTATCTTCTGGATGGTTATACGTATTTATAGAGCTAAATTTGCTTTTGTGTGTTACTATGTGGAGTCCATTGATGAGAAGTAATTGTACATGCATCTCTTTTCTCATTGCTTGTACAGGTGCCACAGCGGATAAAGAGAGAAGCACCAGCAGAGGAAGAGTTATCAACGGTCCAAAGACAGGGGACAGCAGATTGGGGTCGGTCCCAGGGCAGGGACACTTTGAGGCCAGGCGTGTGGGGATCTTGGAGTCACTGGTCGGAGTGCAGCCGATCATGCGGAATAGGAGTGCAAGAACGCCAACGTGACTGCAGACCTCCACCAAACAGGGTTCCGGATCGCAACCCTTCCAGACGATCTCATTACTGGCTGACAACTGTGAGGGATAGAATGGACCGACAAGGCAGGCGATGGCAGCCGGGCAGGCACAGGATGAAACATCGTGGATCTCACTCAAGGATCTCATCGAGAAATGGGAGGGAAGGATCTGCTCGTAAACCCAACAACCGATCAATTCAACCCGGTCAGGCACCACCTGATCGTGAGGTTCCTGCTGGAGACGGTGGCGCCGAGCAGCCAATGACGTCTCCGAGCCAAGGAGCAACCCGGCTTAGCTATGGCCGCGATGGCCTTCCATGGTCTTTGGATTGGCCTACTCACAATAAAGGTGGCTACAGGCGCAGTGGTGGTACAGCAGCCTTTTCACTTTACACAGACAGCAAGGAGGCATCTCAAGATGCTGATGAGAGGACCGCTAATGTAAAGGAAACAAGGGCGGCCGACAGACTAAGAAGATATCAGCAAGCCAGGGTGTCTCACTCCAGGGGATTATCACGGTCGAGATCAGCCACCGCCACACGGTGAGTTCTGCTAAAGCAGCATGTCACCATCTCAGAATATCCACAATTGTTTTATCAATATTATATAGTGAAGGAAAGTTGTTTTGCAGAAACTATTTTGAGTGCCACAGAGAAGTGGTCAGTCCAGATTGTGGAAAAAATCTCTGGATAACCTAACATGTAATTGTCCTTACAGTTAGCTGTAACATAAGACACAAGATGAACTAAAAATCATCTCAAAATGCGAAGCCCGTCTGCGTCCACTTTGTACTCAAACTAAAGTTGACAAAAACGATAGTTTAAAAAACAATTGTACATTTTATTAACTTCTGTTATCCATGTTCTCATAATAGGGGTTTGTCGAAGGGTTGATGACAAAAGCTCAAGCTGTACAAATGTGGCCTGGTCAGGAGCAATGGGGGTTAAAGCTAACCAGATTAAATTCTCATATTGCATTGTAGTGCATACCGATACACTTAGAGAGGGGCAACTTAACGCCGTGTATTTGCTTGTGTGTGTGTGTGTGTGTGTGTGTGTGTGTGTGTGTGTGTGTGTGTGTGTGTGTGTGTGTGTGTGTGTGTGTGTGTGTGTGTGTGTGTGTGTCTGTCCGCATCTATATATTTTCGCTTTAAAAATGTTTTCTCTGTAACCGAATGTCCAATCGAAGCAAAACTTTAAACACAGAAGGGACTTCCCATGGAGAATATTTTATTGCTAACTCTGATGTCATAGATCACATGTTATGACAGCTATATTGGATTAAAGGAAAAAAAAATGGACCTCATTGTCTCCGAAACAGCTCAACAAAAAAAATTGAAACTTTGCATATGTCATCAATTCCCCATGGGGTATAAAGGGTGATAACGATGCTGTCATCGGTGAAGTGCCATTTCAGACATAATTGGTTTGATTTAAATCTTTATCCAAAAAATCTGAAACTTTTTTATCTGATCTATGACCATGGATGTGAGCGAAGAATTAAATTGATGACGTCATAACCCGTGCCAATAAACTATGTGACATAATCGGGTGCATGGATGATATGGGTATTTGGGCCATAATAGTAGCGTGTTCAGTTAACGATGGTATTTTTGTTCAGAATGAATGTACGAGGCAGGACGATGCTCTCTACGAGTGCCTTTCTCGTTGACGTTGCATTCCTAAGGATTTTGGGGGTTATTTACACATTTATGCTTTTGTCTTAAGGAGTTTTCTATTTCAATTCTCTCTTGCCTTCTAAATGTATTTAACTTTTCAAGCCTGTTTCAAATAATGGGTTCTATTCTACCCATAATTCTTGAGCCACATACGCTATAAATAAGCCTTCTTTTCTGTTGCAGACCTGATGTGTGACCCACCCCTCAGCTTGCTGGGACTTTATTATGGGAATAATCATTCATGAAGATTTTTTTTTTTCTGAGAGTGCTTTCAATTTTATAAAGTTAATATTTTGGCAAGGAACAGTATGATTTGTGTCCTCAAATAATAATGTCTTGAGAATTTCCAGCTAATGTATATTATCCCTGTTCAGGGCTTTTCCGTCATCCATCCACCCGGGGAAGTATGGCTATGGAAAAATGCCTGTGGTTTACTCCGCCATCAGGCAGGGCCCACCCAACCAGCAGCAGCATGAGGGCGAAGACTCCGATGCGACCCATCACGGCCTCGACTCGGCACGAGCCCCACGGCCTTTTGTTGATGCATCCAGCCATGGTGAAGCATCGTCATCACAACATAGAGCCTTGCGCTCCAGGGCTTTACGCCAGCCCACAAGGATGCGGCCAAAGCAACAACGACCAGCATTTTCTAACCCCAATGATAAAGCATCACATTGGGGTAGATTTCTTGCCGAACGCTCTCACACAGACAACAGGTTGCAGTCACCACAGCCTGTGCCTGTTTATAGCTCAAAGGAGGGTTTCCCAGCATATTCATCACTGCCTCAATCACGTAATTCCCTGGTGGGGCAGAGTGGAAGCCTCCACAAAGAGGGAATGTCGAACCACAATGCAAGTCAACCTGCACGGAGTCGGATAATCCACAAGGTTCATGAGATGAGGACCTTATCCCACAATCAACATGGCGGGAGAAGACGGCGAAGACAGAATGTGGATCAACGGATGTTTAACTGCTCTGGTGACAATACTCAGTCAATGATCTGCAATGCACAGGTTTGTGATTGCTCAACACAGTACATAGCACTTTGGCATCTCATGGCTGCAGAATGGAACTTGAAGGACCTAAGTTTTAACTTGATAATGTTCACTGCAATATTTGACATATTTCTTATTTGCTTTTAGTTGTTACAAGTGTGCATGTGCATTATTTATAGCAATCCTTTAAATTAGATTATGTTTTTGCAATAGCTCCAAAACTGTACGATTAGTTAAGTGTGTGTGTGTGTGTGTGTGTGTGTTCCATCCATCCTATCTGTTACACACTTTAGCTGTAGGAGTGGTATATCTTCTTTACAGTGATTTTACAAAGCTGGAATGTTCTTCTCCGAGTCTGAGCGATTAGGCAGGTATTTGTAACGTTTTGTCGATCAAGAGACCTGGAAAATGGTGTCGCATTCAAATAGCATCGCACTCGAGGTGACACTCATTAAAAGTTAAGTAGCACAGACATCTTTGTCTCCTACATGCAAGAATGCCTGGTGATGACATCATTTTGAGTGATGCAGCTGCAGATGTCAACTTTCCATCTTATGAGAAAAGAAAACACACTCACTGCTCATGTGAGCCCCTCATCCAAAAGGAATAAGGAAGAGTTGTTGCTTTGTTAAGATTTATCTTCTTTGGCTGTTTTGTGACAGAATCTTTGAGACATGTATTTGACATTGGCTCATTGTTTTGAAGTCCTTCTGACAATGTTTGAGACATGTGCATTTAATGATGTCAGGCTGTTAACTTATCACCAAAGTTTACTTGAGAAGCAGAGAGAAGTGGTGAAGAACAGTTTTTGTTCTGTAATTAATTTGACACTATGGATGGAACCTTTTCTTTTCCGGATATGCTTGTAATGCCTTCAAGGTGTGGGACGTCGTTCCAGCTGAAAACCGGCAGCAATACTGTTTGTTCTCTGTATCTCCATGGTCAAATCAATGCTCCAGACTTGAGGGTCATGACCCTCGTGAACATCTGACTTTTTTTTTATGAGCCAAGGGCTCCTGCCGTTGTCTACGAAAAGCCCACATGGACCATGGCAGGATGTTCCTATTGCCCTCATCTGCTGCACGTAGCCATTTAATTTATTATGGCTGCGTTCTTAGTTAACAAGCTGCAGATCGCGGCTTTGCATTACTGCCCGAGTGTTTCATCGAGGTTGTGCTACTGCCTTGAATTCCAGTTGGGTCGCAAATGTGGAATGGAAGGTCATTGCGCAAAGATCACAGCCTCCTGCACGAAGCAATGGATGGTAGATTGTGATAGTCAGAGTGCAATCACATGGGATTTTCTACAAACTAGCGTTCATCATTCGAAAACAAGTGACAGAAAGCAACAGGCGTTTAGCTTGGATCACCAGCAGGCTGGGGATAGTTTGCCCAGGAAGCGTGCTTTTTCAACCTGGCAGATAGAAATCTCCTTTGTACAATGCTTGTGTATATAGGATATTGCTTGACTATTCATCAATCTCATCTGCCTATCTTTAGCCATATGTTTACGAGAAACATGTCGCTGATTCAAAATATTTATAACACATGCTTGGGTAAACAACAACGAGTCGCACCAAATTAGATTTATGTCTTTACTTCCACTTCAGGTAGTTTAGATATTATTGTTAATCATAATTAATCGCAAATTGGTTGTCTGCAGAGATCATCACAAAATTTGCTTCACTGGGAGACCAACCACTTAGATATGTGCAATGAATGGGGAGCAATGGGGCAAGGAGGAGGAAGGAGGTGGGGGTAAAAAAGAGGAGAGGGAAAGGAATTGGAAGGAAGAGGAATGTTTGTGGTGAAAGTGGTGATCTCAGTGCTTTGTCACTGAAACTCTGATGCAACAAAATGTGAACTTCACACTCCAGTCTCTTGAAATGGTGCAGTCTCCTTCCTTGACGTGGTAATAACTACCTTTCTCTCTAATTACTCTTGTTCTTCTTCTGCCCCACTTTTCTCCTTTCACCATGTTTGTGTGATGATGATTCCACATCATAACAAGAGAAAAAGTCCAAATCTCTCAACTTTTCGTTAGAGAGCCATTTCAGAACTTTATTCTGGCAGTTTGCTCAGGTTTAATGAATAACTAGTTTTGCTGGTGATACCGAAACGTCTGTCTGTGTTGGCAGACAGGGAGAACAATGGAACCAATCAACAGGAAATTGATTTAGGTATGCTAACTGCCATTGTAGGCAAGGACAAACTGACGCTTCAGCCGTTAACCCTTCATTGGAGAAAAAAAAAGAGGTTCTTTTTTTTTTGACGCAGGGTTAACACCCGAAACATCAGTTTCTCCTTGCTTTCCATGTCATTAGCACACCTCAATCAATTCCCTGTTGATTTCATCCATCATTCCCGTTTGTTCAGGCCAACTAATATGGAGAGAAATATCCCCTTTCATCTCTCTCTCTCTCTCTCTCTCTCTCTCTCTCTCTCTCTCTCTCTCTCTCTCTCTCTCTCTCTCTCTCTCTCTCTCTCTCTCTCTCTCTCTCTCTCTCTCTCTCTCTCTCTCTCTCTCTCTCTCTCTCTCTCTCTCTCTCTCTCTCTCTCTCTCTCTCTCTCTCTCTCTCTCTCTCTCTCTCTCTCTCTCTCTCTCTCTCTCTCTTTCTCTCTCTTTCTCTCTCTTTCTCTCTCTTCTCTCTCTCTCTCTCTCTCTCTCTCTCTCTTTCTCTCTCTTTCTCTCTCTTTCTCTCTCTTTCTCTCTCTTTCTCTCTCATCTTCTTATTAGTATGATCTCCTATCCATCTTCTTGGTCATGCTATGCAGTGTTGTTGCAAGGGACTTGCTATCAAGTCGCTTGCTTTTTCCAAAATGGAAGGTAAATTCAACTGAGAACAAATGTGTCATTTTTGAAAGTATGCAACAAGTGAGTGTCCATCCTCAGGCAAGTTAGAAAATAAAATCAGACCAATCTCAACACTGATCTCTCCAACCTACCACCTTCCTCAAATTCCTAGTCGTGCCTTGTTAAGTGTGTCACAAGGGTATCAATCACCATGAATGGCTTGGGGCATGAAAAAGATCTTAACTCAGTGTTTTCCTCCAAAGCTTATGGAGACAATCTATCCTTGTCCATCAACTCCATACTCCCCTCATTCCGCTTCCAATACCCTGTTAGTTTTTCCTCCAAGTCAGAAGTGAAAATTCTGATCAGACTTGCTCTTCTTTTGTGATGGGCCAGGATAGCATTGTAAAGAAAGAGTCTTGTTCTCAGATCATGCTCTGCTGCTCTAGCTTTCCCTTGGTCTACCATGAGCCTGGACTATGTCTACAAAAAAAATCTCCTTTTTTTGCCAGCATACCCTTCCTTCACCTTGGGCACCTTCCATTTGCTTGAAATACAGCCAACATCACTCCAATGCACAATAATGGTGTAAAACAGATCTACTCAATTACA
Organism: Eptatretus burgeri; assembly: GCF_056783735.1. Lineage (NCBI taxonomy): Eukaryota > Metazoa > Chordata > Myxini > Myxiniformes > Myxinidae > Eptatretus > Eptatretus burgeri. The sequence goes on from NC_140972.1 coordinate 39,708,325, forward strand.
GCTAAATAAATAACCTTACCAATTTGTAGTTGGATGCAAAGTCATGAAATCCATCACCCCAACCAACATCAAGTCTCTACTCTTCTTGAAAGGGCCTGATCTCTGATCATCAGTTTGTATTCTGTCCCACTCACTCATTTGGAATTGCTGCTTTGCTCTCAACAATGGGTAGAAGCCTTGAACCTTCAACAATATAGTCATGACTGCGTCACTGGGCATATGACAGACTTGAGGCACTGTCTCCACTCTGCTCTGCTTATCAAGTTTTCTTCCTCTACCAACCAAAGCATTTTTTATTCCCGGTGTAGTGACTTGCTCATACATACAATCAATGCATAGCTCTCAAGTTTATCTTTTTTCTCTTCTGCCAGTTGTGGCCTGAGTTACCCAGTGCAGCAAGTTGGGTTCAATGTTTTTTTCCCCTTATATTCTACAATGAATTCTTTAATGCTCTGGAAAAATTATCTTTTCCATTTGGCTCACCATTCGACATAACGACATCAGATAATCCACCACAATGATAGATCAGCAACAGATGCATCCTTCGAAGCAGATCTGGGAAGGATCATATAATAAGTTTACATGTGGAACGTGTCTTTCAATCCAAGACTCATATTTTCACCTGAAAGTTCATCTCACAAAACAACAAATTTACTTCCTTGATCAGCCATTGGAAGAAGTTCAGTCCTTTTATTTTTTTTTTATTTTTTTTTTTTGTATACCTTGGTCGAGGCTCGTATGAGAGCTAACACACAACTCACAGCAAGGAGGCATGAGACAAGAGGGGTGGGAGTGGAAGGGACAAAACATTGGGGAACAGACACAGGTGAACTGTGGAAGGGAGAGGGATGGGGATGGGACGGGGAACATGGCGAGGAGAAGCTGGACATTACAGGGACTTTCAGGAAGGAAAGCAGGAGAATTGAAGGAAGTGGGCTTGGGTGGATTATCGGGGGTAGAAAAGATCGAGGATTTGGATGGGGGAAGATAAGAGGTGGTGGTGAACAGCTGTTTTGAAAGCCTGGAGGGAAGAATGGGAAAGAATAGAGTGAGGAAGTTTATTCCAAAGGCGGGAAAAAAGAGGAATGAAAGAGTGAAGATGAGCAGTGATTCGTGATTTTGGTAGTTTTACCAAAAGGGGGTTGTTGGCGGACCTTGAGCGCCCTGTGGAAATGTGGTGGGGACAAATCGCAGAGAGAGCAGGGGGGGCAAGGCTGGAGAGGAGTCGGTAGAAGACAGAAAGACCACCGACCAACCTGCGGTGATTGAGTGAGAGGCCCAAAGACTCAGCTTCATTGCGGGAGATGCCGATGATCTTAAAAGCCCTGGTTTCGACAGCGTGAAGTCGAGAAAGGTGGGAGGCAGGAGCACCAGCCCAGAGGGGAGAGCAGTACTCCATCAGGCTACGGACAAAAGCTTTGTAAGTAGTCAGGAGCTCAAGAGGGCCGAGGAAGGACTTTGCACGACGGAGGATTCCCAGTCGGCGACTGGCTTTTGAGGCAAGGTTGGAAATGTGACTTTCCCAGGAAAGGTCATGGCAGATAGTGAGACCCAGAAGCTTGAAAGAAAAGACTTCTTCCAGAGGATTGTTCAGAAAGTGGATGGGGGTTTTGTAAACGGTCCTTTCGAAGAGACATAGTGAGAGTGTGAGATTTGTCTGGATTGAAAGACATGTTCCACGTGTTGGACCAGTTTGTGATTTTATCCAGATCTGCAGTGAGCGAAGAAGCTGCTGCTTGCCGGTCTGAGGGATGACAGATGGTACGGCAGAGGGTGGAGTCATCGGCAAAGAGAAATAGAGGATTTTCCAGAGAGTCCGAGAGATCATTGATGAAAACCAGAAAAAGAACAGGGCCCAGAACGCTACCTTGAGGAACTCCAGCCTGCACAGGAAGAGGGGATGAAAGAACTCCATTTAGGGCCACACGTTGACTGCGACAGGAGAGGAAGTCTGCGAGCCATGAGTGGAGATGGCCTTGAATACCATGGGAAGAGAGTTTGGTGAGTAGGGCAGGGTGCCAGACTGTGTCAAAAGCACGTGATATGTCCAGGGATACGGCTCGGATTTCCTGTCTGGCATTGAGGACCACCATCCATTGATGGGAGAGCAGTAGCAGCATATCCAGGGTAGAGTGACCTGGTCTGAAACCAAATTGATGATTGGAAATCAAGCCATTGGAGAAGAGGAAGGATTTCATATCTGAGGCGATGATGGATTCCATCACCTTGCTGATGATTGGGAGAAGGCTGATTGGTCTGTAGTTACAGGGATCTGTTTTTGCACCTTTTTTATGCAGGGCAGTAATGTTTGCTGATTTCCAAGCAGATGGCAGATGACCTTGGGAAAATGAGAGGGTGAATAGAACAGAGAGAGGGTGAGCAAGAGCAGAAGAGCAGGCTTTGAGGACACGTGGGCTGATGCCGTCTGGACCGGTTGCAGAATCTGACTCGAGGTTTGAAAGCAAGCTCTCCACCTTGTCAGGAGAAAAGGATACAGAATCCAGGGACAGTTGGGTGCGACTGGGTAAAGTGGGTAGAGATAGTGATGGGTTTGGGACACAAGATTTAGCTGCAAACACCGAGTTTAGACATTCAGCTTTATCACGTGTGGAATCAGCAGTGCGGCCATTTGAGGTAAGGGAGGGGATGGAGGGGGAACATACACCAGAAACAGATTTGATTAAACGCCACCAGGATTTTGAGGGAGGGAGAGAGGTTTGAGAGTTCAGACTTGAGATGAGAAAGATGTTGTTTTCTGGCTCTCCTGAGGGTAGATACACACTTGTTCCGAGCTTTGTGGAAAGAACTGAGATTGCCCTCAGTTGGGTTTGCTTTCCATGAGGCAAAGGCAAGTTGTTTCAGGACAACTGCCTCGCCACAAGCTTCAGTAAACCAAGGGCGGGAGGAAGGGTAAGACAACTGAACACGAGAGGGGATAAATCTGTGCATGAGGGAGAGCAAGTTTCTTTGAAAGAATTCCCAGGATGAGTTGATGTTTGAGAAAGTAGTGATAGGAGACCAGTCTGTAAGTTTGATGGCTGCTCGGAGACCCTGCCAGTCGGCTTGAGTGAAATGCCAGACTCGACGGCGGTGAGGTGGTTCTCTGATGACAGCCAGAGAGATGTCCACTTTAACAAGGACGTGGTCAGAAGAACCAATTGGAGCGAAGGAAGAGCAGCAGATCCTTTGAACTTCTAGGCCTCATGGATCAGTCATAATCTCTTCTACTCAGGTCTTATATCAAAGCTAGCCTCTAATCCCACTGACAAACTGGGTATCCCTTGTCATGCCAAGTACCACTTCAGTGAATGTGAAGTTCTCCACTTTAAAAAGTCTTTCTTCACCAATCAGTAGAAACTTGCCCTTCCCTATTGTTTATTACCCCTATTTCACACCACTCACTCCTGATACTGTGGAATCTAAAGCTCTCAATATAATTGGCATCTCCGACAAAGAAGCAAGGGTACCTTGCTGCTCATCTACCGAATTATGTGGTCTGTGATGTGGTTAATGGGCCGAAACACTGATGATGATGGTGTCCGAAACTGATTACACAGTAAGCAAGGCAAATGTGTTGTGCAAGTGTGTTTTGGAGAATGAGAGCAGAGTGTGTGTGTGTGTGTGTGTGTGTGTGTGTGTGTGTGTGTGTGTGTGTGTGTGTGTGTGTGTGTGTGTGTTAGCCACTCTCATCCTGAGGGGATGTGAGAGGGTATAGAAATCTTCTTCTTCTTCCTCTTTCGGCTTGCTCCCGCTAGGGGTCGCCACAGCGGACCAACTGTCTCCATTTTGCTCTATCCTCCACATCTTCCATTGACACTCCAACCACCCGCATGTCCGCCCTCACCGCATCCATGAACCTCTTCTTTGGCCTTCCTCTTCTCCTCCTGCCTGGCGGCTCCATCTTCAACATCCTTCTCCCGATATACTCCGTTTCCCTCCTGTGCACATGTCGGGTATAGAAATCTGTCAGTATGTTAATGTGCTTGTGTGTCAGCATGCAGAACAACTCTGCATCGACCCCCCATGCACGTCTTTAAGATTGCACTCATAAGTGGCCTTCAGCACCAAGATCAGCACAGCAATGGCTAAATTTGGGGTGCACATTTGAGATTTGTAACTCGACCATAGTTAAGGGGTGGATGTTTAAGGTATGTTTGTACGGTGGCCTGCAAAAGTATTCACCCTCCACCAATAATGCCACATTTAGATGAATTATGTGGAAACTTTTTCCAAATGAACTTTTATGTAAATAACTGAAAAGATCAAACGAAAGTTATAGTTGAAGGAGGTTACATGTCAGGAATACCTGTAAAAATCAACATTCACTGGTTGTAAAAGTATTCAGCCCTTTAGGTCAGTACTTGGTGGAAGCACCTTTTGCAGCAATGACTGCTACGAGTGTTTTAGGTTGATCTCTACTAGCTTTGCACAGTGAGATGGTAGAATCTTTACCCATTCTTCACATAAAAATAGCTCTAGTTCTGCCAAGTTTGATGGAGTCCTTGATGGACTGCACTCTTCAAGTCTCACCATAAATGTTCAGTTGGGTTCAAGTCAGGACTTTGACTGGGACACTCAAGAACATTTATTTTCTTCTTATTCAGCCACTCCAGTGTGGCTTCAGCTTTGTGCTTCAGATCATTGTCCTGCTGAAATGTGAATCTACAACCCAGTTTCAGATTCATGGCTGACTCAAGCAGGTTTTCATCAAGGATTCTCCTGTACTTTGTCCCGTCCATTGTCCATTCTATCCTGACAAGCTTGCCAGTCCCTGCTGATGAAAAGCAGCCCCATAACTTCATGTGCCAGCACCGTCCTTGACAGTAGGGATGGTGTTGACTGGGTGATGTGTGGAGGTCGGCTTGCTCCAGGTGTAACACATTGAATTTAGACTAAAAAGTTCCAATTTTTATCTTGTCTGACCACAAAACCTTTCTCCACATGCCTGCAGTATCACGAACATGCTTTTTCATAAACTCCATACAAGCTTTTAGATGCATCTTTTTCAGTAATGGCTTCTTTCTTGCCATCTGTCCAAAGAGGTCAGCTTTGTGAAGGGAACCGGATATTGTTGATTGACGAACAATGACCCTCATCTCAGACCTGGCGCCTTGCAGATCTTTCGAAGTCATTGATAGATTTCCAGTGACATCTCGAACCAGTTTCCTGCTTGCCCGGCTGCTGAGTTGAGATGTGTGACCTGATCTGGGTGGAGTATGGGTGGTATGGTGCATCTTCCACTTCTTAATGATGGTTTTCACCGTACTCAAAGGGATAGTGAGTGACTGAAATATTCCTTATAACCCTCTCCTGCATGGTGCTTCTCCACCACTTAATGTCTGACTTCTTTGGAAAGCTCCTTGGTCTTCTTGTGTGCCTTGTTGGTTGACCAAGTGAGTTGCACCTTAAAACTCCTTGGATAAGTGGGGGAGTTTATTACCCTCACCAGAGGAGAGGATATTGCATTTGTGTCCGTTTGTTTGTTACTTGCAAAATCGAAGATTTTCAAGTATATTGGTCAGTAGATTTTGTTAGTCTGTCTGTTGCCTACAGATCACAATTTTAACCAATCTTCACGAAACTTCACCACATGGTTGAGTTTGTCATAAGGAAGAAGCCTTTTGTTTTTGAGGTCAAAAGGTCAAAAGGTCAACATAGGCCAAAGGTCAACAACTTAGGTGAGATTTCTATATATCCTCAATTTTCATCCGATTGACTTGAAATTTGAAGAGGATTTTCATATCAGGTCACTGAATTCAACCACCAATTCGTTTGGAGGTTCACAAAGGACAATAGGTCAACACAGGCCAAATTTCTGAAATTGTCAATTTTCATCCGATTCACTAGAAATTCGAAGGGGATTTACAAATTTGGTCATTGAATTGAACCACCAATTATTTTTGAGGACAAATTTGTTTTATGGATTTTGCAAGTATCATGCTCTGAACGCTAACTTCTTGTTTATTTGTCTGTCTGTCTGTCTGTCTGTCTGTTTGTCTGTCTGCACAGAACTTGTGTTTTTCGCTGTGACTGCTTGTCGGATATAAACTAAATTTTCACCATATGAGCGACGAATCATGAAGAATGTTATGATGTCATAGGTCGCGTGGTGTGGCAGCCATGTTGGAAAAACAGAAAAAAAACCTCTGTATCTCTGAAACCGCACCAAGAAAAAATATCAAGGTCAGAGATCTTGACATTCCCAAACAATGCACCGCAGCTTGATCTCTCTGACATCCTCTCCAGAATTCAAGTGCTGAAAAGTGTGGGGGCCAGTACACACCCTTGATGAACTCCAGCAACAACTGAAAATAAGTCGGAGATGGTGTCACCACATCTCACAACACTCTCAGTACCAGAGTATACTCCAGATATCAGATTGATCAGTTTTGATGGCACCCCACGAAGACCAAGAATCATCCAGAGGGCATCCCGATTCAGTGAAGCAAACGCTTTACAGAGATCAACATAGACTGCAAGCAGCCCCTGCCGAAACTCTCATCTGCGTTTGGTGAGGACCCGAAGAGCAAGGATATGATCAATCGTTGACCTCTGGTGAAAGCCTGACTGCTGTGGGTGCTGATGCTCAAGCATACCAGTACACAAACACCACACAAACAAGTCCTGGCGAGGGTCTGCTATCTTTGACTGCTCTTTTTCTTGTTTTTTAAGTTAAACCTTTTACACTTGTTTTGTAGCCTTTCAAACAAATAATTTGCTCCTCAAGTGATTTAGGATTCATTTGGCAAAAGGTTTGAATCCTTATACAACTGAGAATCATCTGATTTTTTTCTGTTAATCAAACTTATTCACAGTTTATATGCATTTTTTGGCTTTATCACTTTGGAGTTGTTTTTGAAGACAATATATTAACTTTGATTTGAATACATCATGAAATAAACTCAGGTGGCATCAAAATGTGAATACTTTGGAGAGGGGTGAATACATTTGCAGGCCACTGTGTACGTGTGTGTGTGTGTGTGTGTGTGTGTGTGTGTGTGTGTGTGTGTGTGTGTGTGTGTGTGTGTGTGTGTGTGTGTGTGTGTGTGTGTGTGTGTGTATCCGGCGTAAAACATGTGCCAAATCATTATGCGGATCATACGAATGATCCGCTGTGGTGACCCCTAATGGGAGCAGCCGAAAGAAGAAGAAGATATATATATATATATATATATATATATATATATATATATATATATATATATATATATATATATATATATATATATATATATATATCCATATACACGGCCTTTGAAATTTTCAAAAAAAATCTAAAAAAATAAAAATATCGAAATTCAAAAATCAAACTATGATCGTTTGTGGGCAACACATTCAGCCTCCTTGACAAAAAAATTCAGCACGTTCCCATGAAAACTATCAGAGAAGATAGACTTTAAATGAACCCTGGTCGAAAAAAACAAAAAACCAAGTTCGTTATATCTCAGAGACTATGAGTCAGACATACATGAAACTCGTATGGTAGGTTCATGGTATGTCCTAATTATGTGTGAGAAAGAACCGTTGCTATGGACACTTTTGTTGGCTAGTAACGGCTGAAAAACGACTAAATTCGACTTGATCGACTACCCATGTCTGCCTACCGGCTTGTCTGTGTGTTTGTCTGTCCAGAGCATAAGTCCGTGGACTTCGATCTGATCTTGATGAAACTTGGTTATGTGTTCGATATCAATGTCTAGTTGTGTTTTCCTGGATGAGAGCATGGCTACGCCCATTGTGGGCGGAGCCACGCCCAAAAAATAAGCATTTTTAGGGGGTAGTCAGATTAAAAATCTATCTTCTCCTCGGGAATTGACTGAATGGAATGGGTTCTTCTGTATTTGTATAGCAAAATGAATTATCTAAAACTTGTCGTTGTCCAATTTTTCATTTTCGTCCCAAGGTCAAGGTCACAAGGTCAAAAACTTAGAAAATTGCGAATTTTGACATAAAAATCCTACGACCGCCCAAATTTTGAGAGCTAGGATGACAATATTTTTTATGCATAATCTTGAGGTCATTCCCCACCGAAAGTCTTGAAACCATTTTGCTCTATCTCGAACATCTTGCCCGTGGCGCCCCCTTCAATTTTGTTTTTACGCTGATTTCATCAAAGTATGGATAATCCAAGGAGTGCGAAATGCCATATAGCCTATATGACATTATATTGTTCCTGGAATGTTCCAGAGGAAGCTTTGCACCAAAGGTCATAATCCTTGACCTTTGACCTTTAAAGGCCATAAAGGTCAAATTTTCAAGTTGTGGGAATCAAACCGGGTTTTCGACCTTCTTCGACAAACTAACTCCAATAAGCTATACCACGTATCCTGTTTCCTTATTTCAATGTCCACAACATTGTTTTGTGACCTTTAAAGGTTATGCAAAGGTCAAATTTTGAAAGTTGTTGAACGAAACCGGGTTTTCGACATTTTGCAGCTAATAACCTGTCACCCGTTATAACATGTCACCTCATGTTGATCATTTTTATAACTTGGTCAAAAATTATCACATTGTCTCATCCTTGACTTCTGAAACAATCTACATCGTCAAATACCACTCGTGAACCATTGTCGTCTTCAGACTTGTATTTGCTTATTATTTGTAAGAGGACTTCTCTGATGTGCAATTTTCTGATGTTTCGCATCATGTTTACAGTTCACACCATTTTAAAGCCTGCTTTTACGTCACTAAAGAATTCTGCTTCAGGTTAGAATCTGGCCTGTCAGACCTTTTTTCTGCAATCATGTCAGATGGTTAAGCAATTTGTCGAAACTATAAACCCAGCTGTTCCTCCTGACTTCAACATCTTGTGACACCAAACACTGAACGGAGTGCAAGGAAGTCATAAGTGCCGCACTGTCAAAGGTAGTGACAGTGCCTGAGTGGTATTGCATCTGTGCGATTCTGCCAGGCAGGTCGTTGACCTAATGTGGTCTTGGAAAACTTGAGATGTATGACCCGGGGTTTATTGAGCTTGTTGAATAGTATTCAACTCTGCTTTATTAGTATTCATATGATCCTAAAACCCACTATAAGGATCGATGACATCGATACAAGGCAATACTGCCAGATGGTAATACCAGTCCCACAAATACTTTGTTTTCAAATCTATCATCGAAGAGCCTTATTTGTCACTAACTAATCAAATAGTCCAAGTTGAACAGGTCACCCACCTCTCCTTATTGGAGCCAAACAAGCGGAACACGCTGTTTATATTTGGTTAATAACTTTGGCCCGTATAATTAATGCTGAGAGGGTGTTGCTGCCAATGTCATTACCGGCTCGACGAAGGGGCAAGGATTTTACAGTGATATTGTTCAATCAAATTGTTAGACTATTATTGTGCATGCAATGGTAAATCAAAAAGTTTTCCCTTTCTCAAAAAGTTTCAAAGCAAATAAAACAACTTTGACTGAATTGGCATCAGGAAACTCACCCACCGCTGGGAAGAATGTGTGACACTGAACAGAAACTATGGAGAAAGGGACTAACATCTGTGCAGGATTTTGCTTCATGTCAGGAGAAAAATCCTTGAGGGTAAAACGGTTTTGACTCTTTCTCTTCCCAACAATGAACCAAGTCTCATCTCTTTATTCTGTTTTCAGGTTTGCCCTCCAGGGAGCGTGGATGTTCGGGAATTTCAGTGTGCTTCATACAACGGGCGGCCCTTCATGGGGAAGCATTACGAGTGGGTGCCTTTCCTGGAGGGTAGGTCATGCCCATAACTTTGTGACAAACGATAAATGAGTTCAATACTTGTTGTTCCCTCCTTCAGCTCCAACTGTGGTACTTCCTTCGTAGCATCTTTTGTACGACGTTGCCTTATACAACTCGCTCGTTTTACTAAGTGATTTAGATGATGGAGTTTGTCAGTCATTGGTAGGGTGGCTCACAGTTCACACAATGTGCAGCCCCATGGGATTTAGTTTGTGTGGATGTGAACGTACATTGAACATGTTTGAATCATCCATTATTCACAGAAGAAAAGCACATCCAACCAAGCGGCTCATGTTTTGTATTACTCCAATGAGTTTGTATCAACCATGACTAATCAGAATTTGTCTCAGGCCCTTTACCAATGATATTGAACACCATGAGTGCATGGATATTGAATACAATGATTGCATATTTTTCAGGCCTTCGACTTTTGTCCTTCCTGTGTGTTTCAAAATTGGAGAAGAAACTAGGAAAAACTTTGGTTGTAAGAACATATTTTTGAAAAAAATCATGGATAATCCCAGCTGCCCCAAACATCTCAAAGATATATATATATATATATATATATATATATATATATATATATATATATATATATATATGATATAGAACTTCAATAATATAACGTGTGTGTGTGTGTGTGTGTGTGTGTGTGTGTGTGTGTGTGTGTGTGTGTGTCTGTGTGTATGTGTGTTGTTGATTGTTAACTCAATATGCAAGTTTGAAAAGGTGGAACGGAGTCCTCCCAGGCTTCAAAGTATCCACCTTTGTGTGTGTGTGTTCATGAGTATGTGCATGTATATGTGTGTGTATGGGCATGCAATTTGCTGCTGTTGACTATTCATAACTTGGAATCTGCTACTGCTTGGAGTCTGCAAGCATGTCCCATGTATATATCGGGAGTCCTCGCTTAATGCTCAGGATGCGTTCCTACAAAGTGGAGTTTATTCAAAACAGTGTAAATCCAAAACGTTTTTCACATTGACAAGATGTTAAAAACTGAGGACGTGTTCCTGGGCAGTAATTTTTTCTCATCCCAAGCTCACTAAAGTGAATACTAAAGACATACGAACTACCTGAATTCATAGAGAACATAGATATATGTATGAATAAGTTAATACTAACGACAGTAACTATATAAGTACATGGAGAACAGAGATAAATGTTTATTTTAAGAAATTACTGTATGTAAATACACACTGTACTCGGCAAATATATCGGTGTGTAATGCATGTTGATGCCTGAGAGGTTTGGGTGATGATTAGAGAGATTCCTGAGACAGTGAGGCGAAGATTTCTGCCTCTTCATCTGATATCTCGCTGGTTTCATGGATGGCTGGCAAGGTTCCTTTTCTTGTTGAAGGAGTTGATAGGGTTTCTGATGTTTGAAGAAGGGAAGAAGAGTGGTCTGGATAGCTTTCTTCTTCTTCTGTTTTACTGTTTCTCCTTCTGAAGGGGTTTCAGAAAGTTTGGCAAATATATATATATATATATATATATATATATATATATATATATATATATATATATATATATATATATATATATATATATATATATATATATATATATACTAGTAAAGGTGCCCGTCTTCGACGGGCGTCACTGGCAACATATGGTAAAAGACAGATAGCATGAATGTATTTTAAACAATATATTATATCATTTTTATCCATTGATTATCATTCAGGTTTTCCCCTTCGACTGTCCCGCAGTAGCTCCACTTCGATGACATTACCACATAGTTTAGTGACTACACAACGTGTACCATTCGTGAGTTCCGGAGGATCCATAGAGCGCATTAAAATTACAGGGCACCCTACTTTAAAGTGATCCAAAAGGCTGGATCAGTTTCGTCTACATATTCATATCTTGTAGATTTTAGCTGGCCGGATCAGTTTCGTCCACATATTCATATGTTGTAGAATTTAGCTGATTCTGAAACTGTTAAGAGCATGGCGATCGGATGGTTCTGTGATTTTCTACGGTCGTAAACAGAAGTACGACTTAAGTCTGTACGCCACTATGCGGAGACCCGAGATTTTTATGTGCACGTGCTCAATCCCGCACCCACCCGGAAAAGACCCAAGTACACTGTCAGTACTCACCTCCACACTAAAATGATGGTCATGATTTTGGGTTTAACCGTAACTGACCGGGCGATACTTTGTTGGCAGTTGGTCCGGCTGGGCAGCGGGTATCGGTCGATGAAAATTTCAAAACGGCGACCATGTATAAAAAAGCAAAGAAATACTTTGTACTTAGTCAGAAAGTCATGGTTTTGTGAAGAAACTACGGCACATGGAAAGTGCAAATTCGTCAGGTATGAACTCAACTGTTTTCTCCCCAAATGGAGCGTGATTCTATGAGCCGAACTCATCTTAGTGGTCCTCTAAAAAATGGGAAACATTTTTATTTCTTTTTTGTGCAATAATTCCTCCCATTTTGCAAATGGAGTTTTTTTTAACTGTTTAACTATCATAATCATCAAAACGAATTTTGAGGGGCCTCTTAAGGAAGACAATAATATCATTACTATATATGTCAAAGCTTGTTTAATTTCATGCAGTAACAAAAATCTGATGGTGGAACAAAAAAAGGGGTGTACTGAAATATTAATATAATATAGGTTTAACTACCATAATCATCAAAACAAATTTTGAGGGGCCTCTTCAGGAAGACAATAATATCATTACTATATATGTCAAAGCTCGTTTCATTTCATGCAGTAACAAAAATTTGATGGTGGAACAAAAAAAGGGGCGTGCCGAAATATTAATATAGATTCTTAATGAAAGGCAATCACTTGATAACAGACCACAAGTAACTGTAACTGATCCTGGACCCAGAACTGGTAAATTTTAGAGGAACAACCCAAAGCTGTATCTGCCAAAAAACCCAAAAATATTAATTTAATTCAACATCGGCACTAGTAGTGAAACACTCATCAGAGGGGGAGAGAGAGAAGACACACACACACACACACACACACACACACACACACACACACACACACACACACACACACACACACACACACACACACACACACACACACACACACACACACACACACACACACACACACACACACACACACACACACACACACACACCTGCCCACAGTTAAAAAAAGGCCTATTTAGTTTTAATTGATTTTTATATGATGAATACTATGGAACACAACTCGGAACATGAATCGGGACACAAACCTGCAGTTTAGCCACCATTTGGCTCTGAATTTGGCAAAAAGTACGGAATATTGTCCCAATTGCGCATGCGCAGAGAGGAGTAAGGTAATGTTTTTTAGTCTATCTGTCTGGCAGTCAAACAAAATCCAAAATCATTCCAAATGGGAAACTTACTGTTTTTAGGGATGTCATAAAGGACACAAACAAACAGGCACGAATAATTAATGTAATGTGTGAAGTAAGGTATTGTAAAAGATGGTGCATCAATGGTGGTAAACTTTCAAAAAAATGTTTCTTTTGTTTTTCTCTACATCCTACAAAACCTTAATTTTATTTCATTTCAATTATATATATATATATATATATATATATATATATATATATATATATATATATATATATATATATATATATATATATATATATATATATATGTACTTGAACACTGGATAACACAAAATGCCTTCTTGGCACTTTCAAGAACCTTACATTTAGCAGTACTTGGAAAAATATTATGCTGTCTTATGCTCTGAGGACAGAGTAACTCTGAGATTTAGCATTCAGACAAATATGGTGGCAACTAGCTCTGTTTGTGTCATGCAAAACACAAAGCAAGAGTTTAAAATACCCTTCCCATATTATTTTCTCAAAACTGCATGGGGTAAGGTGTTCGATTAATTCTCCCTCTCGATTTTTGATAATGTGACTGAGAACGATGAAGGTGAGCAATTTTAGACCAGAGGAAACATTTTTATTTTCTTTATTTTGAACATCTACAACTGACGTTTAAAGTTCTTTTGATAAGTTAATGTAGGAAGAAACTTTAAAAAGGTCACATTTCAAGATTTGTAAATCGAGAAAAATGATTTATCAACATTAAATCCATTTCCTTCTACTTTATCATCAGTATCTGTTTTAAATCTCTCAAATTCTTCATTTTTATTTTTACTTTTTATCAGTACCTGTTTTAAATCCTAACCCTAGTCATAACTCTAACCCTAACTTCAAAATATTGAAATGAAGCAATAAAATATGGATTTGTTCTCATACAAACTGCTCCTTCTTTGCTTGGTGCTCAGCATTTTAAAAGAATGGAGTAAGAAAAAAACAACCATATGTTGGTAATAATAGCACAGGCTTTGATGGGCCGAATTCATCAAAGTTCCTTGTGAGGGAGCTCATATTATTATTATTATTATTATTATTATTATTATCATAAGGTCTTGCTGATTAGAGTTTAACCATTTGGATTACCCTTAACTATTGTTTCAGCCATTGATTTTGGTTGTGGTTCTATATATTTATCGTTATTAATTTTTTTATGTGACCAACAAATGCTTTCATCAGCACGTTCAATCACTTCACCGGTTTTGTTTTGTAAAGCATATTATTATGAATTATATTTTTAATATGCCTTTCAAAACATAATTTGTAATGTGTTTTGGGCAAGATGAGCAGTATATAAATTCTATGGGCGGTACTTCTCCTGAGTTTTGTTCGTGTGATGGAAGATGTGTTTTATAATTATGTTTTGACAAGTCCTTGAGCAAACATCACAATGAACCCCATCAGAATGAGGAGGAGGTATTCCTGCTTTTATTTGGTGTTTGCATGATTGTAGGGAAGTCTTTATTGGAGACGTCACAATGAGATATAATCACCGAATTTATAGAGGAGAATAATGTTTAAAATGTTTTTTTGGAGATTATTTTTTCACTCTTTTTATAGAGGAGAAGATTATTCCAAAAAAAAAAGATTCCCTTTGTTTCTCTGCCACGTCATCGGGATTGACCAACTGTCATCTGGATTTCCCAACTGTTACATGAGTACGTCTAGCTGAGGCAATGCTGAAAACCACAAGGTTCTGGGAAACCTGCCAACACAATCGAAAAGAGGAAGTGATATTATGTTGTTTTAAGAAGTGAAAAATTTTGAGTGATTACTTGACCAGTTTTACCCTTGAAGGGAAATTGGTAATTATCTGTTGTGATTTTGGTATTTATGGAAATGATTAATTATAAGGGATAGTGAACAGCCTGTGAAAATGGGCAATGTGCCACAAAGGAGAAAATTCTGATACGGTGTGATACTTTTTAATTTCATCTTTTGGAAACTGTAAAAATGACAAAGATGTCTTAAAACTGGTTTAAACTGGTTTTTTTTGGTCAGAAAACTTCCTTTTTGTTGATTTCTGGGAATTTGTCTCAGAAACTGGTAATTATTGGGAAAATCTTTCACAAGTTCTTGACTCGGAATACTCAGAATCACCCAACTGAGATACCACCTTCAATTATTAATTTATATACACAACCATCTCCACTACCGACCAACTTACTTGTTTACTTATTTATTTATTTATTTATTAATTAATTAGGCTCACCCGGAAGGGAATGCAAGACTATTGAAATGTGTGTGTGTGTGTGTATGTGTGTGTGTGTGTGTGTGTGTGTGTGTGTGTGTGTGTGTGTGTGTGTGTGTGTGTGTGTGTGTGTGTGTGTGTGTACATTTGTGCATGTGTGTGTGTGTGTCCGCGTCTACATATTTTCGCTTTAATAATGGTTTTCTCTGCAACCGATCGATACAAAACTTTAAACATAGGAGGAACTCCCCATGGGGAATATTTTGTTGCTAACTCTGACATCATAGGTCGCACGGTATTGCAGCCATATTTGATTGAAAGAAAAAAAATTGGACATCATTTTCTCTGAAACCGCTCAATGAAAATAATTTGAAACTTGGCATATGTCATCAACTCCCCATGGGGTATATAGAGTGATAACTATGATGTCATCAGTGAAGTGGTGTTCCAGCCATAATTGGTAAATTTGAAATCTTTATCTGAAAAATCTGAAACTTCATATATCAGATCTATGACCTGATGTGAGTGATAAATTCAATGTATGACGTTCATAAACCATGTCAAGAAACTATGTGACATAATAAGGTGCATCGATGAGATGCCTGGTGTTGGCTTAATGGTGAGGGTGGTGGGCTTGGGATCCTTGGGTCCTGACTTCAAATCCTGCTCAGTTGTTGAATTAATACCAGGAGGGGTTGACAGCCTGTCATCCTTCTGAGGTCAGCAAAATGAGTACCAGCTTGCTGGGATGATTGAGCCATTTGAGTATCCTGTGTCAGAGTGGCAACCCATCCAGGTTTGTGCCCAATATCCCAGAAGACTGCTTTGGCAGCACCAATATGGTCCCAATGGATGGATGATATGGGTACATCGGCCATAACAGCAGGGCCATATTAGTGGCGTGTTCAGTTCACGATGGTATTTTTCTTCAGAATGAATGCACGAGGTGAGACTATGCGCTCTACGAGTGCAGTTCTAGTTGGTGGTTGAAATGTAAGATCTACTCATGCCATTTTTAAGATGCTCTTGGGGCCTATGTCCTTTATCTTGAACAACATGTGTTTGTCAAACTTAAACATTCCAATCAAGCAATTGTCGATTGACGTATATAATGAGTTCCAATGAACTAATTGCTTTATTTCGCCATTTGTGTTTTCATTTGCTTTACTCACATGATTGATATACAGGCTTTTTCATATCCCTAAGGTACCACATAATAAATCTCAAACGACAAACTGCAACAGACTTGAGAGCACACCTGAATAATTCCAGAAATTAAAATTTGCTTGTCCTGCAGATAAGCAGCAATTGGGTAATTGAATGATTGCAATCACTCACATGTGGAGTATTTCTATATCCATGTTTTCTTGGTTTTGAACGATATGTTCAAACCTGTTTTCATTAAATATCATTAAAAGGGAAAGTATATAATATTATCTTCATCTTTTATAATACAATAATGCTATGCTTCGAGTGTGGATTGTATCAGATCTCAGTTTTCTCAAAACAACCAGTTGGGGGATCTTAAACATCCCACATTGTCTTTTGCGAAGATTAAGTGAATTGTCACCGGCATCCTGAACAAATTGCCTACTCCTGCCACCTTCACTCGATTGTTATGTTTGTCCAACTGGTTGGTGAAAGACTTGTGCTCAAAACTTTCCCTGGCTGACCCCACAATAAAGTGGGGAATAATTGGGTCCCTTGAAGTTGTGCTTATGCTGAAGGTTACATAATTGTTGAAGCAACAAAAATGAAAAACTGAAGAAAATTCCTTTTGAACATAGTTTACCTTGTTATTGTTTCTTAACATCACCCAGATTCACAATAACTTCAAATTTGTTTTTGGTCAAATCCATGTTATTGTTTTCCTTTTTGTTTTTTTGTGGGGGAGAGGGGGGGGGGGTGGAGGAGGTTGAATATATCGTCAAAGCTTCTGGAAGAGCTAGAACACTGAACAGATCAGGATTCAACGGAACGAAAGGAACAGTAAAGAGGGGGGAAACACCAACAGCAGGGTTGAAGGTCTAAATAGAGGGAGACTTGGCCAAACAATGGGTGAGGGGAGGAATGAGCGATGGGGGAGGATGCAATGGGTGGACAAGACGGATACAGAAGCAAACTGCAAGAAAAAGGAAAAACTGGAAATTTGGAAAGAAGTGGGCTTGGGGGTGTAGTTAATGGGAGATGAAACGATCATGGTTTTCGATGGGGGATGATTTGAGATGGTTGTGAACAGCTGTCTTGAATATCTGGGAGAAAGACTGAAATTGAAGAGAATGTGAAAGGTGATATTCCACATTCTCTTCAAGTTTTTATCAAATTGTATATTTTTTTCATCGTCTGTCTGTGGAAACACGTTTGTGCTAAGCTTATCTGGACAGTGTGAACATTTGCTCAATGCAAAGGAGTAATTTCAACCTCTTGCTTGTGATTCGATTCAGCGATGCATGCGATGACATGTGCTGCAGCGCAGGAAAAGGAGGAATTTGGAGACTATATGCGAATGGCTATTGGGAGAGTTTGTTTTGAGGCGTCTGTTGGTTAATTTAACCCCCTTTTCTTGCCTGTAAGGAGTTATAGTGTGGAGCGTAAAGGCCGAGCACACATGGCAGCTGAAACCTCTTTGTGTTGTTGTCCAAACTGATGGAGGGCTGTAACTAATCTACGCTGTACTCGAAAGCACATGTGATGAATTTTGTAAGTCATATTAATTCTCCTTGAATGCCCAAGAGTATTATGGGTGGGAGGGGGGGGAGCAGAGATGGCTAGCATTAATAAACACATCTAACGAAGGCAGGGTTTCCAATGTAACGGAGTACATTATTCAGCTGAGTGGCATGCCAAACCATAACCTCAATACTATTTGAAGTAAATATATTAAATGTTATGTATGGATGCTGTTGGCTTTCTCTGTGCCACTTTTCCTCCTGCTAGAGTGTTGGACCTACTTGTGAGATACATCCATGCTGTGCTCTCAGTGCAAACATCAGCGACAGGAAGTCCTGGTAATGAATGTGTTTGGATGATGTAAGTTTCACAGTCAGAGAAAATAACATCCAGTCCTCACTGTTAACTTCACAGCCAGAGTTCACAAAAAGATGTATGACTCCAATTGAGGCTTTATACAATCACGTGTGAATCATTTAAACTGCAGGGAAAGCATATTGTAAAGGTAAGTAATAAGGTCTGACTGTAATTAGGCCATGTTTGCACTTCGCTGTGTGATATTATCACGGAATGTATGCCTCTTCTTCACTTACAAACATGAACTGACGATTTCTGCACTCACGACGAAGTGGCGTGGAGGCATGTCCATTCTCCTGTTTATAGCTTTGTTTGAACACCATTGTCTTCTCCTCGAGTTTTTGCCAAGTCTGGAATGCCAGAGACTTCTAACTTTGTGGATAGCATTGTCTTCATCAACACGACAAAAAATGGTGCGCATGAAAATTGTGGAAAGAATCCCTCAAAGCTGAAGGACGCAATTATTGTAAGGTGGCTGAAGTCAACAAAAAAAACCTTGAGGCTCTAGCCATCTAATTGAGGATATGTATGTGAGACTTCCAAGCAGTTATTACCTCTGACACTGAAGGTGGATGGAAGTTTTATGTTTTCACCCCGATTTGATTGTCTGTCTGTTTCACTGTGAGGACGATATCTCGATGAGTTATGGGTGGATTCGGCCAAAATTTGGTGGACAGGTTTGGTTTGTGATATGGACAAATTGATTAGATTTTGGTGAAGATCCGGATAAGAGAATTTTAATAGTGATTCTTCACCATTGAGAGATCAGGCCAAACTCGATATCTATCATGATATCTCAAAAAGTTGTGGATGGATTATGACAAAACATGAGTTAGGTAGGCGACAAGAACAAGCCGATTAGATTTTGGTTATGGTCCGGATGCAGATCCGGCCTATCGGTGGGAAACAAAACGTGAAGTGTTCAACCTGGCAGGGTATGCACTCCACCGAGTGCCATTCTAGTTTCAGAGATCAATCAACACGTTAGTGTGATGTTTGCCAGTGCTAAAAACCATACGCTGGTGCAAACCCCAAACATTTTCCCAGTGAATTTAAATTGTGTTGACATAATGTCCTGTTGTTGTTGCAGTCCTGTGTTTCGAATTAAATTTAAAATATTATTGGAATCATTATCTTTTGAAGACCACTCAACTCAACATGACTCAATGGGTGATTTGCTTGAGAAGTAGAGCATGTCCTATTCACAGCAGATCATCGGCGATTTTCATTCAAAATATAATATTTGTGGGCAATTACTCATGCGACGTACACTCGAGCGTGTGTTGAGCCCAAGGTGATTGTTGGGTGAAACTCCACCGACTTTGAGCGGAATCACCCTGTAATCACCTGGACAAATCACCTGTGTGTTACTTGCTTCACTGGCAAAGATAGCTCAAGTGGAGGCAGTAATAAAAGTCGTAAAAGCGTTTAATTAACCTCCTGAAGAATACAATAGCTGCGAGACACTGACATTAGTAGAGTGGGTTTACTGAGTTATTACACTGCAGATGAAAGCACCAAATTTAGCATGAAGTTTCATGGGTTTGGCTAAGGAGCACTCTTCTATTTTTCACGTGATTCCCGTGGTGCAGGAAAATCCAACATGGCCACCACTTTTGGATATTTTTTCAGAGGCATAGTTTGACTCCTCCATTGGGGGAGGGGGTGGGGGTGGGGGGACCAAGCTTAACATTAATAATGGGTCGCTAATCTGACTTCCAAAATTTCCGTTTGTTCGTGTAATTCCAATGTCCGTGAAATCAAAAATACAGTTTACTTTCATTATTTAATCACCACTGGTTTTTTGTTTCAGCCTAATTATTTAACATTTTTCGCAGTTACCACCAATGCTGTATTGGCATAACAACAAATTATTAAACAAATAAAAAATTAAGGAGCACTTTATGCATCATGTCCCCCACACATAAACATGGCTTTATATAAATACTGTTCTTACCTTAATGACTAATGTAGGTGCAATTGTCTTTCCCTTTGGTTGGTGTAAGTGTCCATAATGTCCTCTGGAATCAGCTTTGCAGTTCAATCGACTTCTATGTGAAGAAGAGCCAGTGAAGAGAATCTTTCCTCTCCCATGCTTGAGCGCAACCAGTTTCTAATCCGTCTCGTTGCAGAAAAACTTCGTTCTGAAGTGGCCGTCCCAACTGGTAATGTTAGAGCTAACTGGATGAGTTTGTAATTGTTTGGGTACATTCTCTGAGACAATTCTGTTGAAGTCTCTGAAGGGTAACAACAGATTCCGTCCCAGTAAAAAAAGGTCCATTTCTGCAGCTGCAAGCTGAGGATTTATTTTGAGTGGGTCTCCATATTTCTGTAAGAGTGGATGTATATGAAATACCATTTTTTGACATCTTAACAATGAGTCACATGCTTCAGCAATTTCCATTGATTCTTTTGAGAATCGTCTCTCAAACTCTGCAGTTACAGCATCCAAAACAGGAATGTACAACAATTAAAAGTCGTGGGTATTTCATGTGCATTTGTTGCCTCTTCTACGTGCTCTCTTTGACACAAAGTTGTTGGGACAAAGAAGTCCATAAGAGCTGCCTCTCTCTTTTTCTTTTTCACTGCTCTTTTTTCTTTTTGGCAAGTGATGTGTCTCTTCGTGTGGCACTGCAATGTCATGGTCTTTACAGAATTCTGTAATTTCTTTCCACATATCATTCCAGCTTTCTTCACTTCTGAGTTTTTCAAAGTACACTTTCAGGTTCTCTTTGATAGAGGCAGCATTTGCAACTGTGGTGTCGATGCTTTGAAATCCTTTGTGAACAACATGAATAGCTTTCAAAATGTCAGGAAAGATAATCAAGGAGGCATTGAATGAAACTTCAGTCATAAGATGAAAAAGGCCGTTTGGTTCCACTGACCCCTTTTTTCCTTGTTCACTTAGATCTCTGAGACGCCGCATGATGGCAGTGTAATGTGTTTTTATTGCAAACACACTTCTCCACTTACATGCCCGACATGTATCACTGGGCTGCACAATGTCTTTTTGCTTTAGACCCAAAGCTGTCTGCATGTCGACAAACATCTGATGATTGGCTAGCTCCGCAAACACTGAATACAATTTCTCAACTACATTTAGAAAGCCCATAAACATTAGAAAGCACTACGACTCACTTTACAGCACTCCACAAGGACGAGGTTGAGTTTGTGTGCCATGTAATGTACATACATTGCAAACTGATGGTCATCTTTCATTCACTGCTTGCATGTCCTGACATAACTTACATGTCCTGACATAACTGCAGCATCATCATAAGATTTGGCAACTATCAGCACACTCAGCAATCCATTTGTCTCCAAAGCTTTCTTTATGGCAGTATAAATTCCTTCTGCATTTCAAGAAGATGAGCAATTGACAAAGCACAGGAACCTTTCTCTGATCTCGTGGTTCTCTGCATATCTGATAAAAACTGAAAGCTGCTCTGTCTTAAACAATCTGGCCTCATCTGCTATTATAGCAAAAAACTCGGTGTTATTCACTGCCTGTACAATTTCTTGGAGAAACAAATCTGGAACAGATCTGTAGCACTTCGTTTTGAAATTCCGGACTTATACAATTAAAATAACTAGCCTGAATTTTATTAAAAGTTTCATCAGACTTTGAAATGAAATCACAAAATTCAAGGAAATTCCCTTTCAATTTTGATTCCTTCCCCTCATTGTGCCCACATATCATTCCAGATTTCTTCACTTCTGAGTTTTTCAAAGTACACTTTCAGCTTCTCTTTGATACAGGCAGCATTTGCAACTGTGGTGTCGATGCTTTGAAATCCTTTTCAAAGGTACCACATCGGAGGTTGTTAGCCAAAGTGAGGGCTGAGTCAGGTGGCTGGTCAGGTGGCCAATTGGATTGCAAACTGGCTTAGTGGTAGGAAGCAAAGAGTGTCTGTGAGTGGGAGGATATCTTGCTGGGAGGATGTAAGTAACGAGGTATCTCAAGGATCAGTACTCGGACCATGACTATTCATGATTTACATCAACGATTTGGATAATGGGGTGAAGAGTAAGCTTCCCAAATTTGCAGATTACACAAAGATTGGAGGTGAGGTGGATAGCACAGGGGGTGGTAATCAGATACAAGAGATACAGATACAATCAGATATAAGGGGTAATCAGATACATGCCAATCAGATACATTGATACTTGTTCGGATTGGGCAAAAGATTGGCAGATGGAATTTAACCTGAGCAAGTGTAAGGTGTTGGGGATTGGAAAGAACAATTAAAATAAAGATTACAGGATGCAAGGGGTAATTTTGGAGCGTGTCACACAGGAGAAGGATCTGGGGGTGGTAATAGATATGGGAGGTAAGCAGTTAGCACAGTGCCAGACAGCTATAGGTAAAGCAAATAGGGTTTTAGGTTGTATAAGGAGGGGGATCAATTATAAATCAAAAGAGGTGTTGTTAACATTGTACAGGAATTTAGTGAGGGCCACATCCAGAATATTGTGTGCAGTTCTGGTCACCACAGTTCCGGAAGGGCAAAGATGCCATAGAGAAGGTTCAGCATGGGGTTACTAGATTGATTCCGGGCCTAGCTAGACTCAGCTATGAGGAGCGGCTGAAGGAGACAGGGCTTTATCCACTAGAAAGGAGGCGGTTATGAGGAGATAAGATGGAGATGTTGAATAAAATGAAAGGAGACTGTGATAGGACCAGTGGACATAGCCTGAGCTTAAAGAAGAGGAGACTTAAGATGGTAGCAAGGCAGGGGACTTTCACTCAGAGTAGTTAATGCATGGAATGGCCTCCCTGGAAAGATAGTGGCAGCAGAAACAAGAGATAAGTTTAAATTGGAATTAGATAGGTACCAAGCTGTTATGGAGATAGAGAGGTATGGTGATGTTGATAAGACTTTTAGGTAGTTTGAGCATTGATGGGTGATTGTGTGCATGTGTACGGAGTACTGTTGGTGGGGGTCTTGTCAAGGGGTGTTGTGTAGTTGATGTGTGTTTTTAATCAAGCTCATGCCCCCTCCCCTGTAGGAAAGCAAAAAAAAAAAAAAATACAAAAACTACAAAAACAAAACAAACAACACCCCCCGCCCCCCCCCCCAAAAATTCATTAATTAAAAACATTTTTTTGCATCTTCCTCCTTGGATCTTGTGTAGATAAATTAGTGTGGTGTTTGCGCAGGCATGGTGGGCTGAATGGCCTCCACCTGTGTTAGATTTCCTTGTAAAACGGTAAGCTAAGCTTTGAAAGTAACTTGACGTCACAAACCTTTGCAAGGTAATTCCTGTTTCTCTGAATGGTGCTGTGATGACTTTCCGAAAGCTTCACTGCTACCGATCCTGTTTCTTCGCCATGTTTGAAGCATTGCCACTTTTCCATACATTTCAAACGAACCTGGGAGACGACATGTTTATAAATTTTTTCCGAGATTTTCTTCCAATTCTGCACGCCTTTTTTGATAAATGAATGCTTAGCTCGGCCTTTTTTCTGACGACAAGTGACCGCAGGGAAAGCAGAACACAGCATCTTGGTGAACAGAATATTGTTGTGGTTCTGGAAACTGCATACCTCTAAGGCAATGGCATCCAACTTACAGTGATCCCCAGACAGTTATTTCATTAGTATACGTGCAGTTAGACCTTCCCCTCATGTCTAACGGGTCAACGGGACACAGTGCGTTGCGTGGTTCTTATAGCGAGGTCTAATTATATCTCCATTTTCCATTCAATCTCTATCTTCATTCCAACTCTTTCCTCTTATTCATGAAATAAACCAAGATGGCAGACACCAGTACATTCACAGTGGAAGAGAGGCTGGTTGCAGTGGTGTAGTACCATGAGAGGAGAAATACAAACAAGACGATGAGACAGGTGCAAGAATACTGTGTCTAAGGAGATAATGGAATCATACATTAAACCACGTTAACAGACATGCACGCAGCCCTGTGATAACCACAATGCAGTATGGGACGCATGTGGAGGCCGCCTGTGAAGATCACCGCTATGTGCTAACCACATGCACAATAACAGATGCGTGCAGCCCCCGTGATAATTACCATCGCACTGCACGGGATACACGTGGCGGCTGCCTGTGAAGATCACCACTATGTGCTAACCACATGCACAATAACATAAATGCATGCAGCCCCATGATAATTACCATCGCACTGTACGGGACGCGCATGGCACACATCTTTATTCGGGTCTGCATGCTGATTTGCAACGGAATCTCACCGTCGACCTTTGTTCGCCACCTCGGCCACCAATATCTCCTCGCACCTCTGCCTCGATGCAGTGGCCACCAAGCAGAGATGCAAATGCACGACCCAGATCGCTCTGGTCATGTGGCATGCGGACGGAACAAGAACATTGATCAGCCGCGCCAACCGCAGAGCGCCGGGGGTGCCAGAACAGGAATGCAGGACCGATGCGACCCTCGGCCGGTTGCCGGAACATGGCCTGGGAGTTTAGTGCAAGGCGATTCATGGTGCGGAGTTTGGTGCAAGACATTTCCACAGCTCAGCCATGTCTCGCTGGATGTACAAATGGCACCACTTCCGGCTGGGGGAGCCTGGCAGCACGGGGCCAGGGTCCAATGGGAGCGCACGATTTTGGGTGATGACTTTAGGTCGTCACCCCACCCTACACTATGGGGCTTAGATAATGCGGATCGCGAAGCCGTTCTCTAGCTGGGTTCTCTACATTCACCTGCTGCTCCACCTCACTCCGTCTGCTGACTCCACCTTCTACCCACCTGACTCCATCTGCTGACTCCACTTTCCACCCACCTGACTCTGCATGCTGACTCTGCCTTCCACCCGCCCACGCCACCCGCCCACGCCACCCGCCATACTGCCTTCCTTGCCATCCATCCGCCTATTCTCTGGACCGGTGCTCATGCTGCGCCCGGCACAGTAACCAAGCAGAAGACAATGCGCCGACTCTCAAACTGGGATTTCGCAGCGGAGCGTCCCCCGAAGTGTACTGGGAAGCACGGCCGGCTGACCGTGCAAGGTATTGCGAGACTGTGAGCCCTCATCTCCTCTCCTTTCTTCTGATTAACTCCTCTTCATCGGGTTTGTGTGTGTGTGTGCGTGCGTGCGCGTGTGTGTGTGTGTGTGTGTGTGTGTGTGTGTGTGTGTGTGTGTGTGTGCGCGTGCGTGCGTGTGTGTGTGTGTGCGTGCGTGCGTGCGTATATGTGTATATGTCATGGCGCCTATCCTTGCTTAAATTAAGGGTGTAGAAGAAATATATTGGGATAAGTCTGCTCTATGTCCGCTTTTGCAAGTTGCTTGCTTTCTTGTTGTCACACCCCACAAATTCCTTACTATCCATGCTTGAATACAATAATAAATCGATTCATTCTGCCACATATTTTTCCTCACTGGTTTGTTAATAAATGTTTGTGAAGAAATGCTCCCAGCTCATTTTCGTATTTTCTTTCATTGATCCAGCATGGTCCGTATCCTAGCCTAGCCGGGACGATCCATTCTACTAGCCGGTACGTTCCTTGGCAGTGTCGCTTGGCTGTATCTGACCCGATAAGGTGACCCGGTTCGGACAAGGCATACCGAGGGCGTGTTTTCCGGAAATTAGGTCACGTGATTATTTGAAGTAACCGGTTAAACCTTAGACGGAGGACCCTAAGTCACGTGGTTGAGTTATTGGTGTTCACAGTCAATTAGCGGCCTACCGCGTCACGGAGTTATCTGTATGCAACAGCATGTGATCCTGGAGAGTCTGGTGGGAGCCCAAGATAGCTTCCCCCCCTCATGCTCTTCTCGCCCTGACCCCGAGTCGCAACAATATTCAACCCAAGGGAATTTGTTGTCATAGAAAACTGAAAAAGAACGACTTTTTTTCAAAACAGTCTCTTTGGAAAACTAGAGGGGGAGCACTCGGTAGAGTGCAAAACCTCCACTGCCAATACTGCTGGGTCACTTAAGTGAACCTGATATCCTATTCATTGTAGGTCAAAACGGATCAGACTCTACTGAACCACGATTGAATAAACTAAACTCGATCGACGCGCATGTAGAAATGCCCCCAAAAAAATAGTATTTTTTTTGAAAAAAAAGGTGCAACATTTCTGTTTTTTTCTCTCTAACAAATTTTTTTGGGGGGGTTGGAAATCACTTAAAACATGAAGAAATGAAAAAACAAAAATTCAAATGTTTTTTCAAAATGGCCGCCATAGCAGCCATATTAGACTTTGGACCAAGTCCAAAATCTAATGGCATGATCCTTGGACCATACCTAACCCCCCACCAAGTTTCGTCGAAATCCGTCCAGGAGTTTTTCCGTAATACTGTTCACAAACAAACAAACAAACAAACAGACAAGGGTGGAAAACAGTAACCTCCGTCCATCTTCGATGACGGAGGTTAATTAGCCAGATGTGGTTGATTAGGCCCAATGCTTTTGTCTCTCCGAGATCTGTAACATTTATGTTTCTTACATCACCCTCAATATAATGCGTGCTGAGAGAACCTGCACTCATTGCTTCCAAAGGTTCAAGCTCGTCTTGCTGTACTTGCATCTATACAATGTCGAAAGACAAGCTAAGCGGTGGTGCCAATCATCCACCGACGGCTCAACAGTTGCTTTCACAAAAAAACTTCCTTATGTCCATTTTAGCTTTTCTTTAGATGAGATCCATCAAATCGTTATACTCTAAGTTAAAACTTCAATTACAGGATACCCACACCAACAGGAAAATGGGGGAAACCCAGGAAATACAAAATGTGTTTTCCCGGCCGGGGGAATAGATGACAAATTGCTGAAATGGCGGACATGACGATTGACAGGTGGATTTGCGGAAATTGCACAGTGAGTTTGTGTTTTCAATATCATTTTCATGATCTTCCATTCCCAATCTCTTTGATTCACATTTAAATGTCCATTTGTTTGTGCAGTCAGTGTTAAATGTAGAGAGCTGGTCCGACTGGAATAAAAAAATACTTCGGTCATGTTCGCCAACATCCCATCGTCCTTATTTATTATTATTTAAATAATTATTTTATTATTCATTCCAAGTTTAAGCGAACGAACGTCCTTCCTCTCCGCTGCCCACACATGCATCGCCAAATCAGCAGTTTAGATATTTCCTCCTTTAAACATTTGGCTTATTCTCAAGGTCTTCATACCTTGGAGGAAATGTTGTCATTAGCTGACTGCTGACGCGACGATAGATTTCCAGAGCCACATTATCATGTTATTGTCGTTGTTTAACTCTGGAATTATGGTACATGGTACAATTATGGTACATGGCGTACATGGTACAACTCTGGAATGATCGTCGGGCCGCCATGTTCAAGGCGGTCATGTGGGTGAGGTGAGGAATGATTATGGATGGGGGATGATTAAGAATGCTAATCGTTTCTCATTATCATTTATTACCCCGAGTTCTCAAGGTCTCAGGTATGGAGACCGATTAAGTTTCGACATTGTGTTACAAGATATGTAGGCTCAGGGATGAATCCAAGAATTTCAGGGGGAGGGGTGTGCACCAGGTCATAGTGTTGAAAGGGGGTCGGGGTTTGGGGGGTCCTTCTTCAAAAATTTTTGAGAAATTGATTGTCGGAAACGGCATTTCCTGTGTTCTTGGAAGTTTTCTGCAGTTCGTTGCATTCTTCCCTGGCCCAACAGTTCAGCAGATTTGCGACGACTAATGGGCCAAAGTGGCAAACTTTCCCAGCCGATCCTTAATTTAAAAAGGCCTGTGCGCACCTGTCGTGTGAAATGATTGTGTTGACCCTCTGTGTGCTGGGTGAAGCCCAACACTGCCATGCGCCGAGGTTGCGAAGCTTCGGGCAACGGTCTCCCCACAAAAGAGATCAGATAGGATGGTGGAATGTGAATAATTTTATTACTCGGGAATGATGCTGTTTTGGAAAAGATGCCGTTTGTGTTTCTGAATGAAAATGTCACACACACATCATGTGGGGATATGGGGAAGTCATGGTGTATGTTCATGAGGACCAGAGATTCCATCAAACTTTCTCCCACGGAATCTCTTAGGTAGGTGTTCAGGCAACGCAGGCAAGAAAATGAGCATTCAGCATCACAGGGGCTGACAGGGAGGGTGCATCCAGTATGGAATCGGACTTTGATCAATGGAAATTTGTCTGCAATATTATACCACATGAAAACAATCCTGCACGCCTACCCTGTTGTGCCTCATCTGTGTATATTTTACAAGCCAATCTAAACACGTCATGTCTAGTTCCTGTCAGATACACTTGATGGTCTTACCACGCACAACTCAGATAAACTTGATGGTTTTACCACGCACAGCTCAGATAAACTTGATGGTTTTACCACGCACAGCTCAGATAAACTTGATGGTTTTACCATACACAGATCAGATAAACTTGATGGTTTTACCATACACAGATCAGATAAACTTGATGGTTTTACCATGTACAGCTCAGATAAACTTGATGGTTTTACCACGCACAGCTCAGATATACTTGATGGTTTTACCACGCACAGCTCAGATAAACTTGATGGTTTTACCATTGACAGCTCAGATAAACTTGATGGTTTTACCACGCACAGCTCAGATAAACTTGATGGTTTTACCACACACAACTCAGATAAATTTGATGGTTTTACCATGCATAGCTCAGATAAATTTGATGGTTTTACCATGCACAGCTCAGATAAACTTGATGGTTTTACCATGCGCAACTCAGATAATCTTAGATTTTGATGTTTTTATGGAATTATGCCTAAATTTCTCGAGGGCTTTGGTGCTTTTATCTGCCAGGTAACGTTGACATTAAAATATGATGTTAAGCCATCCTACGCACCTGTATTAAAGGCACTGTATTTGAGTTAACACGTTTCACTTGTGTGTGGGGTGGGGAGGTCGGGGGGGGGGGCTAGCCTGCTGTTGGCTTTGTGGTCAGGGTGGTTGGCTTGGGATCCTAAGATCCTGGGTTTAAGCCTCGTTTGCTGCTGAATTAACACCAGGTGGGGTTGAACCTGCCTGTCATTCTTGGAAAGTCGGCGAAATGAGCCCCAGTGTACTGGTATAGGGGCATCATCAGTGGCATTGTTGTGCACAAACAAAATGATAGCTACCCAGCAGCCAAGCTGCCATACGCAAGAAGAATAACAAGAAGACTGAGGGTTCATAAACTGAATAGTGAAGGAATAATTCAAAAAATCTAGTTGAAAATCAAAATGAGGATACAGCACTGTTAACCAGCCTGTGTGCAAAACCTTGACGGTATGAGAATAAACATATTGTCATCGCGAATGTTTTATCTGAAATATGTTTTATTGCTGAAATGTTTTATCGTTCTCAGGGTTATATTATTGAGGCACAAACACCAGGCACATTCAATCAAGTCTAATCACATCCTGGGAATCACATGACTTTATGGTTACATTGCTAATTTTATTGAGTTGCTCGACTTTGGCGACGCAACATTATCCTAGTTGTCAGGAGATAAAGTGCTGCCAAAGCAATTTCTCAGCAAATAATGTAATCGATGGTTTGTCATTGCTTTAGATGTAGTAACGACTTCATTTGGCATGTCACATAAATATGTTAACTTGCCATGTGATTATAACAGCATTATTTAAAAAAAACCAAGTAAATATTAAAACAAGTAAATAAATCGTGTCATGAAAGGAATGAGAAGTCGTGTTGGTGGAGTGTCCATGGTTTACCCAGGTGTGAGTCTGGCCTCTGGAGCAGTTGCACTCACCCCCATCACAAGTCCTCATTGTGTGTTGTACAGAATAACGATCAAATAAACAACATCTACCCCTGCCATGCCATTGATAGTTTTAAAGAAGGACAGTTTGACATTTAAAGACCCTTGATTGAATGTAGAATTTAAATGTGGAGAACCGAATGCACATCCACTTGACTACAGTATCGGCTTAATCGAAAGTTTATGACCTGATGTGAACCGATGCAGTGCAGGCAGCCTTTCTGGCACTCATTGTGCATTCCTCATCTGCTGGGCCTCAGGATGAAAGAAAACCATGCTGGATGAAAATTACAGATAATAACTTACAGAAATAAACTGATAATAATTTACCATGAGATTTGATATAAATATTATGAGAATTTAATTGAATATCATGAGAAATTTCTGGAAGGGGAGAGCCTTTGAATTACAAACAGATGCTCAAAATGTTTCTTTGATCTGAATGTTAACCCTCTCAAACACACACCATCTCGTGTCATCCTCCATCGCTACCTGTGATATTTTCTACTTATCCAAGATATCCTACTTATAGGTTATTACTTTCCTCCACTCTCCTCTCTCTCCTCTTTCATCAACCATTCATTTTCTTGCTTTTTGCATCCACCTGTTGCCCTACTGTCTGTGCATTGCCTAATTTCTTCCCTCTGTCACATTAGCTTCATGCTCTTCACCAAGCTTAGACTTTTATAAACAAAAAATAGATATACAGTACATGCTCGTCAATGATAAGGCAGTAGAAAACTAGTTATCCCTGGTATTTCTTTAAGCTTCTGCACATGCATGCGACCATTGCATACTGCCCTTATTGACAATGGTCCATCATGGAAATATTACAAGGAAATTTTTGCACAGGAGGAGGCTATTCCACCCATAATACCTGCACCACACCAATCCATCCATCCATCCATCCATTGGGACCATGCTCTGTACAGAGCGTTGGTGCTGCCTAAGCAGTCTCCTTGGCTATTTTGGCACAATCCTGGACGGGTCACCACTCAGACGCAGGATACCAGCAAACTAACACTCATTTTGTCGACCTCGGAAGCATGACAGGCAGTCAACCCTACCTGGTATTAATTCAACAGCAAAGTGGGATTTGAACTCAGGATTCTTGGATCCAAAGCCCACCACCCTAACCATTAAGACAACACCAGGTTATCCTTAGAAAGTAATACTTTCTTAGGATCTGTTGTTCAGCTTACCCTTTGGAACAATTAAATGTATTGTAATTTAGTGCAACTCATTGGCAGTTAAAGAGCAGGTATGTGTGTACATGCACACACATATGGTGCACTTTACACAGATTGCTTGCACATTGAGGCCACAGAAGGGCCTGGAAAGATTTTGGCGCAGCAGGGGATGCATTGTCTAGAGGGTTACCGAGTTCAGGGGTGACTATATCTTCAACAGCAGTGAAACACAACATCAAACTGCTGCAATTTCAACCAAATGTTGGAGTGTTTTTTGTTTATAGTACCTTTGCGATGTGCCCTGTGAAACCTGAAGTGTTCACCTGTATTAAATATTTGGTAAAGGTAATGAAGGTGCCTCTTTCTGTTAACATCAGAATCAATAATCAAACCACGCAATTTCAATGTTCCCTGAAGTCAGGCACCAAACCCACTATGCCGCACACACAAATGAAACAAACATTGTCACAGTGTGTGTGTGGTAGATCTTGCCCACACCATTGCTGTGGGTGGTGATAAAAGCTTTCCAGTTAATGTTGTGCATTGTGGGCTGGGATGGAACACTGCTGATTAGAAGACGAAGCCACATGTTGCTACGATTGATAAAAACCTGTCCCGAGCACCGGTAATACGGACAACACCGGTGCTTTTTGCATATAAAAAATAGAAAAGCACAAAGAGGATCTGCATTCCTCATGGCACCAGATACAACATATCATGGAGCGACTGTCACGAGGTAAAAATGAAACTTGGCACACGTCAAGCACTCCCCATGGGGAATAAATGTTGTTAACCATGACGTCATCACTGCCCACAGTTATAAAGTGGCAGTTCTGATTATGTCTCTTATTAATTATTTCACACAACAGTCTCCAAACACCACACAAAATAAGTCCTGGCAAGGGACTGCAATCTCTGATTGCTATTTTTCTTGTTATGATTGTGAATTTTAGATGGGAACACCCTAACATCTCAGTGGGAACACACTCGTGTGTGTGCACATAAACATGTATAAGTTCAAATTATTTTACATAAGAGTATTGGCTCGTGGAGGAGCTAAACGACAAGGGTATTGGGATGGACAAACAAGGAGGAAAGGAAATGTATCCAATGAGGAAAGGAGAAATAACGAATCAGTAACAATGGCTGGGAATGGGAAATAATGAGCATGTGTAGAAGAGATGGTAGATGTGCACGGGTGGGTTCATAAGGTAATGATGGGCAGTGCATTGGAAAGACGAGGTGAGGAAGATGAGATAACAGACACAATGAGACGATTCCACCTTCAGGAGACTAAGGGGATGGATAAATGCAGGTGGGGGAACCAACCTGGAATTTTGGAAGCGTGAACTGCAAGTAAGTGTTTCTTTAGGAATGCATGCGACCTGCGTTGGCTTGGAAAGGGCAAAGGTAGGAGTTGGTTGGAGGAGTAAAGCCAAAAGTAAACTTGTATAAAATAAGGAGCCTGCCAACTTGTCACATGGTTGGAGAGTGACATTCCTTGGGAATTTGCTTCCTGTCTTGAGATTTCACTGATGCAGAAACCCTTGTTTGTGATTCCATCAAGTGGATTCAGGTGGGTATCAGGAACGTCAGCCAAGAATGAAGATCCATACTCCATGAAGTTCTGTTTTAAAGCATTGTACATTGTGTTGAGGTTTGCGAGGCTCAGGAATGCTTTAGTTCAATGGAGAATATCCAGATGGCGACTATCCGTTGATGGTGATATGATCCTCCCATATGGCAGATAGTGAGGCCAAGTAGTTCCAGTGACTGCACCTCTTCCAGTAGCTGTCCAGAAAAAAATGGATCAAAAGACTACAAGGTATTTGCAAGGTCATGATTGGATTGCAATGAGTGGGTCATTTGAAGCATTGAGACTGCAGCATCCTGCTGAGCTCGGAGGGTATATGTTTTCTCTACATTTGATGTCAAACAAATCTCGTCAACATATCAACCCTTGTTAGCAATCACAACTGTGCACCCTCGAGGCATTCTATCACATAACTTTAGCAAATTATTGCTGTCTGTTTTATTTAGTTCAGTCTGAACCATTCTCCAAGGCTTTTCTCAGGCACTTTTATGTAATTTGAAATGTTATCTTATGCGCTTTATTATTCTCATTACACAAGCAGAAAATGCAGAACAATTAATAATAAATTATACCCAGAATTCACATGGTATTGCTACAGCTTAACAAGCATGCTTGAACTACCATCAACGTCAAGAAATCGGCGGTTAAAACCACAATGAAACTATAATAAGATGGATAGTCAATAGTCTTGTTCTTTCCATTTTATTGATGCAACAGCCATGCATGAACAAATCATAGTACAGATGTTCCATCTTTTCTCAGAAGTTCCCAGGAGATGTTGAGCAGTGTCACTCATTTTCCCAGTAGTGGCTGAGTTTGCTTTTGCCATTGGAATATAAGTTAGTTGTTTGGTTCGACAACTTTTTGTAAAGGGCATCTTAGCTTCCCCTCCTACTTTTAGTCAAAGTTGAGCTGATAGGATAACTTAAAGGTATGTGCACTCGCCTCTGAGTTGTCTATCCTGGATTCTAATCTTGAGCCAGATATAAACTGTTTGAGTGGCATTTCGTATGGTGATGCATCAGTTTGTGTACATTCCCTTGAATGAACGTTCAACTGGGTGTCTCATCTGCTAGCATTAGTTGGTGGATGTTTAAGGTCCCATGGTGTCCTTTTCAAAGAGTATGCGAGCGATCATCAGCACCCTGGCTAAATTTGAATTCATGTCTGGACTGCAGGTAGCAAGTTGTCTGGTCTTCCTGGTGGCTCCTGGACACCAGGTTACTCATCTTGTTATCTTAGAGTGTAGCTGCTGTCTGGGCAGCAGCTTCTATACTATACATAAATGGACCAGTTCAGCTTGCAAGTTTCACGTGAACGGCATTCTTCAGATACGAAGGGAAACCAATTAAGTCAAAGTTAAAGTAGAGGTGGCGCTAGTTTTTTTTTTTTACAAATGATATTCTGATTCTTTTCCCCTCAATATTCACTTGTATATCTCATCAAATGACCAATATGAAAGATTAAAAAACATATTTTTCAGTGCATCTTAATTATACGATCGGTATTTTGTAATTAACAATGCATGTAATGAATGATTGGGCTGGCACTAGTCTATAGCCTCGATTTATCCTTACTGGCTTCTCAGCTGTTGAACCTGGTTTTGAATCTCAACCCAACTGTAAACTGTCATCCTGGTGTTTCACAGGGAGGGTGATGCATCAATGTGTGCACTATCGATCGGAAGGACATTGAGCAAGATGATCCGTCTGCGAGCACTGGTCGTTGGTGGATCTTAAGATCACATGGTGCCTTTCGTAACGAGTAGGCGAGTTATCACCGGACAGCTGGCCAAATTATAAATCTCTGCCACAGTCGAGTATCCTGCATCAAAGTGGCAATCCGTCCAGGTTTTTAACCCTTGTCAAGAGAGTGCTTAGTGAAAATTGTAAAATCATACCCATCATTGTATTGTACATATTTGGAGCTAAATAAGCTTGAGAGTACAATTTTCTACTCTGATATTGTATATCTCAGGCTCCCTGGAAGATCGAGAAGGAAAAAGAAAGTTCTCATCCAAGTTAACAATGGCATTCTTGTTCGATAATGAAGTATTTGTAGATAGCTCTAAACAGATATCACCAACAAAGATACTGTTTATCAGCCACTTGGTTGCTTTGTTCAGCTGGTAATTTTTAATTTTGTTGTCGACCTTTAACCTAAACTGAGTTTTCATTACCTCCGCCACCGAAGGTGAAGGAGGTTATGTTTTCACCCCTTTCTGTCTGTTTGTCTGTCTGTTTGTTACTTACGAAATCTAAAGATTTCGTAAGTATATTGATGACTTCCGTCCTCTGTTTGTGTGTTTGTTTGTTTGTGTGTGTGTGCGTTTGTGTGTTTCTTTGTAGGCACGATAACTCGAGAACGGAAGAAGCTACCAATGTCAAATTACACCACGTGATTCAGGAGGGTGGTGGCAAGTGCTGATTAGATTTTGGTCAGAGGTCAAGGTCACAGTGAGGTCAAACATTCGATTTTTGATGGTTTTGTACAGAATCATCGCAGAAACTTCTGGTTTGCGTCGCTACCTTCTCAAGAGACAGCTTTTATTAGACAAGGTCAGAGGTCAAGTTGACGATTTCGTAAGTACCAGTCTA
Organism: Eptatretus burgeri; assembly: GCF_056783735.1. NCBI lineage: Eukaryota > Metazoa > Chordata > Myxini > Myxiniformes > Myxinidae > Eptatretus > Eptatretus burgeri. The sequence goes on from NC_140972.1 coordinate 39,743,707, forward strand.
TGACTGCTTGTCTGTTTGTTTCTGTACAGTATATCTCAAAAAGTAGTGGACGGATTCGGATGAAACTTGGTGGATATCTTGGATGTGTGACGAGGAAGAAGTGATTCAATTTTGGTGAAGATCCAGATTCGGATCTGGATCTGATAATTTGAAAGTAATTCTTCACCATTGAGAGATGGGGCGAAACTGATATATATCACGATATCTCAAAAGGTTGTGGACGGATTCGGATGAAAACTGGTGTTGGATGAAACTTGGTGGACGGGTGTGTGACCACGACGAATTTGTTCGATTTTGGTGATCAGAATCCGGATCTGGATACGAGAAATATTTAATTTTTTAAGTGATTCTTCATCATGGAGAGATAGGGCCAAAAACTATATAGTAACTATATAGCATGATATTTCAAAAATGTATTGGGCCCGATATGTTCTCGTGAATCAGGCATTGCGTGGTGGAGGTATGCCCTCTACCGAGTGCCCTTCTAGTATTGGAACTGTATACCCACTTGCTTATTCACTTATGACTAATAATATCCACTACACATTGCTTTTGTTCGACTCAGAAAATGTTAATGTCAGAATTTGAGTTCCACATCCTCACAAGGTCACGATTGCTCAGGAACTGTTATTGTATGGTTGGAGAAATCTTCACATTTTTGTGATTGATATCGAATAATCTCAATTGTGTTTTAAAATTTCAGTTTTCACAAAACGGAATGGTCCATAATGGCTTAGGTCTTCCAATGAAGAGTATGAGCACTTGAAATATTCAAAATGTGAAACCTCACTTTATATTTGTGCACAGGCGGCCGAAGCAACTCCCTCTGCTCAATGGAGTGACTGCAGGTGCTCCACACTCAAGTGAAATCATCCTTTGGTCCTTGAAATGACCGTGGAAATTCACTCCATCAATGGGAGGCCCTTGTACATAATCTTGTGCAGAGTTTCACTGTGCAGCGCCACTCCGCAGTCCAAGAGGTGGACTGATTGCTGGGCGGGTGGAGCACGGCGGCTCAGAGGCTCACACATTGTTTCGTTCATAACTGAGTCAATGGGACCCTCTGTACGTCCTTCTTGGTCAGGCAGCACTGAGGGATGGTGCACACACCCCGGTTTTCTCTGACAAACTAAGTCGCTGCTTCAAAAAAGCAGTCACCTGTGGATGCATTTGTTTCAAGTCGCAGAAAAGCAAAATATTGTTTTTTTGGCATTTCGATTTAATCCTTGTTCCTTCTTTTTGGTTTATATAAAAGGCATGAAGGATCTTCTTCTGAAGGTATTTGTGCATCTTTTGAAACATTTTGATTCAATCTGACGGCTACAGCGATAATGAGCGACAGACACGTGAGATTTAAAGCATTCAGTTCGATGAAAGATATTCCTCTGATAAAACACGAATATTTTTTTATGAAAATGCAGCAAGATGTCACAAAGCACGGATGCTTTCTTCCAGCGAGAAGGAATAATGAGTTTGCGTCTCGGTGGGGAACCATCCGGCCTGTCCCATTTTAACAAGGAATCCTTCGTGTTGGGTAAAACACTTTGCTTTGATGTGACCCCCACATGGATGAAAGAGCTTCAAAGCCAGCAATAGTAAGTGGCCTTTTGAGATGGCAACCTCCTGAAAACAGAGGATATAATAATGCAATTTAAAGATTTTTCTCTCTCCCTCTTACTTTTATCTATTTCCTCACTCAACACCACTCCACTTCCCACCCCTGACACCTCCCTTTCTCACCAGTTTGACTGTTCCTGAGTTAATTGCAAAGCTCCTCTGTATGCACTAAATGTGAATTGTTTCTAGTGTTGCTTGAGCTGTTGTTAATGTCATGGTCGGGTCATTAACAGAATTATCTGTCCTTGGCATTGGCATTCATGAAAACCCTTCTTGGTTTGACTCGGTGGATGAAAAGGCCTATTGTCAATCAGGAGATTTGCTGTCAGCATCAATTACACCCAATACATAATTATGTATTAATGTGAATCCAACTTGTACTTGCCAAGCTTTTTAAGTTTGTTTTTAAAAAAAGAAGTATTTTTTCTTGTAGCCCTTGTGTAAGCCAGGAGAAAGAAATTATTCATAATTCAAACTTTATTTTAATAATTCAAAATGATAGCTTCATACAAATAAGTACACATTTTATGTAACCCGTTCAATCCTAGGCGGTTCAACACAGATCTCAGAAAACAAGTTACTCGAGATTTTTTTTTATACATGTACAATATATCTTACCTTTATCAATTTTGATGTTAAAGAGAAAAACAGGTGTTCCGTATGTCTTTCTTCATGATGCATCACCTTTGATGTGAAATTCCTGGAAATAGTTGAAAATATATTATTTACCAAACTCTAATCGGTTCAGTCTGTATATACGTCCTTTAACAAGATGTCTCAATATCAAGTGAGGCGATTTTGATGAGACTTGGCTCGTGGGTTCAGCATTAGCCGATGGTGAAACCATTTAATTTTGGTCTGCGTAACTCAAATGCCAAAGTCACAGCTTATAATTTTGTGCAACGTTAATTAAATGGCGAAGCGTGAGTTTAGTTATGACTAGACCAGTGGACCATCTTAACAAGACGAAAAGGCCATAAATAACAAAAATAATATTGATGGATCTGCACAAAACTTGGTTGACACATTAGGCGTGAGGCATAGATATTTATATAAAATATTTTTGTGAACTTGGTTTTAATTGCAGCATCTCAGCTGCAGATTAAAACGTCCCATATTGCTTAATATGAAATTACAATATTACATGCAGTGTATATGTGTGCATTTCGACGACAACACGAAGCTGTTGTTTTTATGGGAAGTTCTGGATTCTGACCATGTATGATCAGTGTTGAGTTTCTGGGGGCTGTGAAATCTGTTATCACATTTTCAGGAGGTATTTGTGTCTATCTCTGTTTAGCTGTGATTTCGGAAATACCGTAGCTTAAAATCCATGCTTAACTGGAACTCGGTAGAATGCATACCTCCGCCAGGCTGAACATTTGTATCCCACTGCTGATAGACTGGATCCACACCCTGACCTGAAACAAAATCGAATCGGCTTGTTATTTTCACCTACCCAACTCATCCATCAAGTTTTGTCATAACTCATCCAAAACGTTTTTAGATATCGTGCCATATATAATTATGGCCCTATCTCTCAATGGTGAAGAATCACTTCAAAAATTCTCCTATCCAGAACCCGAACCGGATCTTCACCAAAATTTAATCAGTTCGTCCTTCTAATCTATCTGTCCGGGTTCTTCCTGACATCTTTGTTCTTTGTTCCTTTTACACTTCTTTCTACTTTTCAACATTCTAATTCTTGCTTTTTATTTTCTTTTATCTCTTTTACTCTTTATTATTTGCAAAATATTTTGTTTGAATTTCGTTGCCTAGCAACCACCCGTTGCTGTGCAGCGGCCGAAAAACCGCGTACAGTATTTTCAATACTTGTCCTTCAGTTTTGAATGTAGAGAAATGAGACTTCGGAATTAAACACTTCGAGATATTTATAAAATTTTACTGAAGCCGATTTTTGATTGGGGTTTTATTTTTCAAATGGTAGTCCTTCAAAAATCGGGTGTCTATTTACCGTCATTTTTTATGAGGGGCTTAGGAAAGTGGGCGGAGCTTAGGAAAAGTGGGAGTGGCGTAGGAAAGTGGGAGTGGCATAGGAAAGTGGACGGAGCTTAGGGAAAGTGGACGGACGTGGTTGATGAAAAGGGGGAGTGGCGTAGGAAAGTGGGCGTGGCTTATGGAAAATGGGCGTTGCTTATGAAAAATATTGTGTGGCTCAGGAGGTGTGGTCAAACAAGAGCATTGAGAGAAGTTTATCAGGTTTTCCGTGTGTGTGTGTGTGTGTGTGTGTGTGTGTGTGTGTGTGTGTGTGTGTGTGTGTGTATGTGTGTGTGTGTGTGTGTGTGTGTGTGTGTATGTGTCTGCAACGCGAGGCACTACAGCACAAACCAGCAAACCGATTATAAATTTTTCAAATGGTAGTCCTTCAAAAATAGGGTGTCCATTTACCGTCATTTTTTATGAGGAGTGCCAGTTGGCAAAATATGCAATAGGAAAAATCTTGCCAGGCAGAGGAACAATTGTATGTGAACCAATACGTCTTGGCATTGAATCTTCATCGGTGGATCGGTCAGAATGAAAAGCATCATATCCAGTGCTTTGATCCCAGCGAATCCCTCGTTGCCTACCGGCTTGTTCTGTCTGTCTATTTGTCTGTCAATCGCCCACAGGTCACAATTTAAAACTGATCTTCACCAAACTTCACCACATGGGAGAGTTTGTCATTAGCAAGAAACGTCTTGTTTTTGATGTCAAAATGTCAAAAGGTCAATATAGCCAAAGGTCAACAAATTTATCAAATTTCTAAAATCCTCAATTTTCATCTAATTGACTAGAAATTTGAACAGGATTTGCATATCAGGTCAATGAATTCAACTACCAATTATTTTTGAGGTCAATATAGGCCAAAAGGTCAACATAGGCCAGCTTCTTGTTTGTTTATCTGTCGAGGGAGAAGTGAATTATTGCAGAAATTTATCTGTATGGCTCACTTGTCTGAACCTGTATGAGTGTGAGAGTAGTGGAGTAGGAGCTAAAACCTGAATCGTATCCAGGTTCCTCTTGATGACTCATTCTTCGCTCTTTACTTCTTGGGGTTCCTTCTGATGACTCCAATGCAGTATTTGGTCTTCCGTTTGATTGTCACACACCCAATCTGTCCACCAAGTTTCATCCAAATCCGTCCATAACTTTTTGAGACATCCTGTTAACAGACAAACCAACAGTCAAACAGACAGACAGGGGTGAAAAATATAACTTCCATCCACCTTCGGTGTTTGAGGTAAACATAGTTTGCAGCAGTTTTCAGGATGGGGGAATTGAGCCCAAATGAACACCTCTCTAGTTAATATTACCACAATTTTGTTGAAGTTTTTCTCAAAGACACTCATCTTAAGAAGATACAGCTTTCTGAAAACGTTTACTTTGTGAACTTTTGAAAGTCAATGTAAGCCTATGCTTTGAAAGTGCCTGCATCACCCTCTGCTGATCTGGAATTGATTCGGTGAGAGTGTGAAAAATGGAACATGTCTTTCAAGCATGAAAAATTTCAACATTGTCAACCTGTCACTTCAGAACGATTGCCAAACTAACACACCTATTTCCATGGAGGTTTAGCCACTGAAGGAGGTTCAGTCACTTTAAATTATAAGCCACACCATCAGCTTGACCTCTCTTTGGCTGACCATATAGAAAAGCTTTCCTCAAAAGCCAGCCACAGACTGGGCATTCTCCATCGTTCCAAACCATTCCTTAATAATCAAAATTATACTGAGTCTTACAAGGCTTTTGTCGAAGAGTGAATTCTTGTAATTCAAAGGTGTTGGCGGCACAAAGGGGAGAGCACGACTCCATTGTTCAATTGAGCTGTGTTCTCCCCAATCTGCTGGCACCACTGCATCATATATTTCTCTGCCCTGAAGACCTGGAGGGGAGAATGACATTGAAAAGAGTGTGGAAGTTGGGTCCACAGACAGGAAAAAAGAGGAATGAATGAATGGAGGTGAGCAGTGATTCAGGATTTTGGGAGTTTCACAAGAAGGGGGTTGATGGTGGATCATGTGTACTCCATATATACCTGGGGGTGGGGTGGAGGCAGGCAAAGCATGGAGAGGGCAGAGGGTGCAATACCAGAAAGCAGGCAGTACAAGACAGAGACAACCAACCTGGTTGTGATGGGAAAGTGATAGGCCTATAGACTTAGCTGCATCAATAGATAGACTTACTCATGATATTTCTTGGTTTCCATGGTGTCAAACTGAGCAAGGTGTGAGGCAGGGGCATCAGTTCAGAGTGGAGATAAGTACTTTGTATGATGGAGGATGCCCAGTTGGTGGCTGGCTTTGAAGGCCAACTTTAAAATGTAGTTTGCCCAAGAAAGATTATGGCTGATAGTGAGATCCAGGAGTTTGAGTGACTCAACTTCCTCTTCCTCCTCAAGAGGACTGCTAAGAAAGTAGATGGGAGTGTTTCCCATATAGTCCTTTCAGAGAGAGAGAGAGAGAGAGAGAGAGAGAGAGAGAGAGAGAGAGAGAGAGAGAGAGAGAGAGAGAGAGATAGAGAGAGAGAGAGAGAGAGAGAGAGAGAGAGAGAGAGAGAGAGAGAGAGAGAGAGAGAGAGAGAGAGAGAGAGAGAGAGAGAGAGAGAGAGAGAGAGAGAGAGAGAGAGAGAGAGAGAGAGAGAGATATATATATATATATATATATATATATATATATATATATATATATATATATATATATATATATATATATATATATATATATAGATATTAAGAGTTTAAGAGTTTAAGAGTTTCCTTGAGTTTCCTTGAGTTTCCAGTGGCTGCACAATAATCATGTGACATAGTGGTTTGCCAAGTATTTAGTGGTTTCGCGAATAATGAAAGTATACAAGCAGCCAGTTCTCGGGAGCAGAAATTGAAGTAATATAATATCTATAGAAAAGTGAAAGAGAGCCAACATTATGGCATAATTCAAGTAAGTTGAGTTTTGAGGTCAGATTGGTGGAGTTGATAAATCAGATTGCTTTAGACTAGAACCTCCTCCGATTAGAGAGCAGCACTCCATACAAGGACTATTGGACTAATCAATCCTTTATCGTGTAATCGCAGCAAATGTTCAGAAGAGAAGAATCTTGAACCTCTGAACAGCACTCGCAGTTTCTCCGAGGCAATCCTTGCTATCTGTACAATGTGAGGTTTCCAAGATAGATTTGAAGTTACAGTAATATGAAGTATGTTTACTGTATCAAGTGGTCAAATTGTGGAGCCTTCAAAGGAAATAGGAAAGTTGAGAGGAGTTTTAGAAAGAGAAAAAGGAAGAAATTTAGTTTTAGAAGTATTGAACTTAACTTGATTACATTTGTCCCAATGATAAATCCTGTCCAAATCCGAATTTATAGTGGGAGTTGTGATGAAATGATATGTAGATCAAGCAAGCGAACATGGAGCAGATGTGAAAAACGTAGAGGAATGTAATATTGAGTCGGCAGCATACGGATACATTTGATTATTTGTTGAAGAAAGAAGATCATTGATAAAAAGAAGGAAGAGTGTAGGAGGCAGGATAGCACCCTGAGGGACACCGCTGTTGGTAAGGAAGGAGGGAAAGGTTGAACCATCAACAAATGCGTTCCAGAGAACCAGAATGAATGCAGTTTATAGTTTACATATGAAATCTAAGATGATGCGAGAGGACTTCGAGGCGAGTCCAGTACATCTATTTAACAACTCAGTTTTCACTTCGAGCTCCATCCCAAATGCCTTTTCAGCCACAAGTACTTCAGCTCTCAAGGAAGTTGGTCGTTTTTGCAGCATGTTTCCTTCAAAGGCTCTGCTTTCACTTTCTTTCTCATTACTGTGGTCCTATTTTACAGTATCAGGGGCAACGACACTGACCCCCACGTCACATGTGGTTGAGTGCAGAAATCCACATAATGAATTCATGCTTCGACCCTGCCCCTCTGCCTTTCTCCCTCCTGCCTACCCCCCCCCCCTGCAATTGCGTGGCCATGTGCATCGATCCATGTGACATGAAACTTTCAGATTTCCAAAAGGATCCTCAAGGTACACAAAGAGTGGGAACAGTTGCTCAATGTATTTTGCCAATTAAACAAATGTAATTTGATAATAATAAATTTCCCACAAGTGTGAGGGGAGGGGGATGTAAGGATTAGGGTAAAAAAATGGTAATTTCCATAAACGAGTCTGAACTTCTAAATGTTGTTATTGTTGCATGTTGTGAACCCTGAATATAAATGAACTCGATTTTCAATGTTGGGAAACAAACTGCAATTACATACAGTATGTTCGTCAAAAGATAGCATTTGGTATCTGGATTTAATTTATTTTACATTATTAAATGAAAACCTCAGGCATTTTTAAGCAGAAAGCAGCATAAATTATATACGTGCGTCCCAATGAGTTATGTGAATAATGCAATTATGAATATGAAATGTCAACATAAGTGTCCATTGCTTGGAAAGTTTTATTTGATGTCAATTTGTCCATTGGTTTATGGATCGAACAGGTTTAAAGATGGAAGAGTGGATGCATCAGTGATGTGTTGTCTGATGAGCCCCATAAAGAGTGAAACTAGTCAGTAGATTAATTTCATCTGGATTTTGACAGCATTTGACCCTGTCATGTTTGCACTGCAAGAGGCCCTTCTGTGTTTGCAGTCATTATGTCATCATGACTCCTGAGGGTATCATCTCATGTGTTTGTCCAGGTCGGATAACTTCAAAAATCACATTCGTAGAACTCTCAACTATTTATAACAACAGTGATGCTAACTGGTTGTGATTGGTAGGTGAAACATAATATGTCCATGAGGTAGATGGCACTTGTGGGTTCCAGATACGGTCTGGCATGCTCACTATATATATATATATATATATATATATATATATATATATATATATATATATATATATATATATATATATATATATATATATATATATATGAGAGAGAGAGAGAGAGAGAGAGAGAGAGAGAGAGAGAGAGAGAGAGAGAGAGAGAGAGAGAGAGAGAGAGAGAAAGAGAAGAGAAGAGAAGAGAAGAGAAGAGAAGAGAAGAGAAGAGAAGAGAAGAGAAGAGAAGAGAAGAGAAGAGAAGAGAAGAGAAGAGGATGGAGATGGGCGGTTGGATTACACATTTTTTAAGAAGAAGAAGAAGGCACTTCCAACCAAAAGTAAAACTAGATCTACTCCGCTAATTTGAGCAACAAGCAACACCAGACTCTCAGGCGATGTTTCACCAGCTTCGCAGCCAGCTTTGTCAGGCCAAGAGACCCCAAGCCTCAGCACGTGTCTGGTTTTGATTTTGATACGACCACTCATTTCTGATCACATGCTGGTGCTCGATGTCAAATGGTGGAGTGCTTTTTTATTTTATTTTATTTTGAAGCACCTTCTTCACTCTCTGCATATCTGGATAAAATCACAAACTGGTCCAACACATGGAACATGTCTTTCAATCCTAACAAATCTCACACTCTTGCTTTGTCTCTACGAAAGGACCGTTTGGAAAACCTCCCATCTACTTTCTTAACAATCCTCTTGAAGAAGTCCTTTCATTCAAGCTTCTGGGTCTCACTATCTGCCATGATCTTTCCTGGGAAAGCCACATTTCCAACCTGGCCTCCAAAGGTAGTCGCTGACTGAGAATCTCCATCGTGCAAAGTCCTTCCTCAGTCCTCCTGACCACATACAAAGCTTTCGTCTGCAGCCTGATGGAGTACTGCTCTCCCCTCTGGGCTGGAGCTCCTGCCTCTCTCCTTTCTCGGCTTCATGCTGTGGAAACCAAGGCATTTAGGATCATTGGTATCTCCCGTGGTGAGGCTGAGTCTTTGGGCCTCTCACTCTCTCACCCTCTCACCGCAGGCAGGTAAGTGGTCTTTCTGTCTTCTACCATCAACCCTCCGCTCTCACCACCCCCCTTCCAACGCTCTGTCTGCGATATTCCCCCCCCCATATTTCCACAGGGTGCTGAAGGTCTGCCAACAACCCCCTTCTGGTAAAACTACCAAAATCATGAATCATTGTTCACCTTCACTCTTTCATTCCTCTTTTTTCTCACCTTTGGAATAAACTCCCCCACTCTGTTCAATCCCACTCTTCCCTCCAGGTCTTCAAAACAGCTGTTCACCACCACCTCTTATCTTCCACCATCCAAAACCATGATCTTTTCTACCCCCGTTAATCCATCTCAAACCCACCTCCTTCAAATTCCCTGCCTTCCTTCCCAAAAGTTCCCTGTCGTGTAAGGTCCTGAAAGTCCCTGTAATGTCCATCTTGTATTCCCCATGTTCTCCGCCCCATCACTCTCCCTTCCAAAGATCTCCGAATGTATCTGTTCTCCACTGTTTTGTCTCTCCCTCTCTCGCCACTCTTGTCTCCTGTCCCCCTTGTTTTGTGTTGTGTGTTTGCTCTCAGACGAGCCTCGTCAATGTATACAAAATATATACATACTTTTTAAAACCTCAAGCAAAATAAACGTCAAATCACATCGATCGGGTGCTCTGCTCTTTGTTTTTTTTTCACTTACACATGGTGTGTGTGTGTGTGTGTGTGTGTGTGTGTGTGTGTGTGTGTGTGTGTGTGTGTGTGTGTGTGTGTGTGTGTGTGTGTTTTTATACTTGGCACATCAACACATAATCTTTTCCAACCTCATTAATTTATTTCATTGTTACCTATTAAATTTAATCAAGCATATTTTATTTTTATTTATATCATGTCTTGGGAATGTTTTTGCTTCAAACCCAGGTTATTTTTGTATTTCTGGAGCAATCGAGGCAGCAGTTTGTTGCCTTATACATCAACTAAATATCTTTGTGGCATTGTCTTGAGTAAGGGTTTTTACAACGGAGGTTCCGCTGGTCATTGCTGTTGTTTCCAACTATTTTCTCTTAAACGACTCGACCATATTGTGAAAAAAGACATTCGTCATTATTTACTTTTTAATGATGTGCATATACAGGGGCCTGCAAAATATTTACCCTCCTCCAAAGTTTTCACATTTTGATACCACCTGAGCTAATTTCATGATGCCTTCAAATGAAACTTAGTAAGTTGAGTCTTCACAAACTACTCCAAAGTGATAAAGCTAAAAAATGCAGATAAAATATGAATAAGTTAGGTTAACAGAGAAAATCAGATGATTCTCAGTTGTATATAAGTATTCAAACCCTTCGCCTAATTAACCCTAAATCACTTCAGGAGTAAATTATTTGTTTGAAAGATTACAAAATAAGTGTAGTAGGTTTCACCTGTCTGTAATCAGTGGTTTAACTTAAAAATTAAACTCCCCCACTTATCTAAGGAGTTTTAAGGTGCAACTCACTTGGTCAACCAACCAGGCAAACATGAAGACCAAGGAGCTCTCCAAGGAAGTGGTAAAGAAGCACCGTTCAGGAGAGGGATATAAGAAGATTTCAAACTCACTCATTATCCCTTTAAGTAAGGTGAAATCCATCATTAAGAAGTGGAAGATGCACCATACCACCCATACTCCACCAAGATCAGGTCACCCATCCCAAGTCAGCAGCCGGGCAAGCAGGAAACTGGTTCGAGATGTCACTCGAAATCTATCAATGACTTTGAAAGATCTGCAAGGCTCTATGTCTGAGATGGGGGTTACTGTTCATCAATGAACAATATCCAGTTCCCTTCACAAAGCTGGCCCCTCTGGACAGGTGGCAAGAAAGAAACCATTACTGAAAAAGACACATCTCAAAGCTCATATTGAGTTTGCAAAAATGCATCTTCATGACACTGTCAGCACGACAAGAATAGTTTTGCATTCAGACGAGACAAGACTTGAACGTTTTGGTCTAAATTCAAAGTGTTACATCTAGCGCGTCTAATACTACACATCACACAGTCAATGCCATCCTTACTGTAAAGAATGGTGGTGGCAGCAGCATAAAGCCTGACTTGACTCCAATTGAACATTTATGGTGAGACTTGAAGATTGCAGTCCATCGATGATCCCCATCAAACTTGGCAGAATTAGAGCAATTATCACGTGAAAAATGGGAAAAGATTTCATCATCTCACTGTGCAAAGCTGGTGGAGACCTACCTAAAAAGACTCATAGCTACAAAAGGTGCTTCCACCACTTACATACCGAAGAAGCTGAATAGTTTTGCAACCAGTGAATTTTGATTTGTACATGTTTTTTGCAGGTATTCCTGACATGAAACCTCCTTTAATTATAAGTGTTTAGTTTAATCTCTTCAGTTATGAATAAAAAAGTTCATTTGGAAAAATTGTTTCTTCATAATTAATAATTCGTCTAAATGTGGTATTATTGGTAGAGGGTGAATACTTTTGTAGGTCACTACATGCATCAGGATGAATATAATTGGATTGGTGTCATTTATTGGTGCAATTAGGCTCCACACGGCCACTTTAGAGTTTCAATTCAATGGGATTTCCGCATATCTTGTGGGATTGTGAGTTGGACAGGCGACTGTGATGGGCCATGACATGTAGGAGTCATGCTGTTCCCCTTTTGATTGCGGTTTCTGTGAAGTCCGTAATCTACACTAATAAATGTCAATGTGTGTATGTCAGTGTATCAGTGTGTGTTTCCTCCATAACTCCAAAACCATGAAAACTAGCAGCTTGAAACTTTACATGCATACTAAGAAAACTCCAAGGAAGTGCAAGAGTGAAATTCGGTGTTTGGGTTAATTAAAACACCCATTTTGAAGATAATTAATGGCCTTATTTAATTATATCCTTTATCAGCTGCATCCTCGGTCACCACTCCCTGTGGGGTTTTAAGGCATATCCTCGTTTAAGACCCCAGAGGGAGTGGTAACCTTGCTGGGGTCTGAAGCCGCCATGTTTTTTGGCCTGCTCAACCATGCCATGACTTGGAACAGGCCATAATGATGAGAAAAAAAAGGATAAAGTTTTTTTTTCACTTTCCTCACTCATACTATCGAATGCTTGTTCATCATAGCTGCAAAATGCTGTACACATCACTTTCGGATGTACTTTAGTTTTCAAATTAGGAGCTTGGAGTGATTTCATGCATTATATGATACGATTTTCCACGATCTCCTCTCATGGATTAATTGAATAGAAGTATATCATTGAAATATTATTTCTGTTTTTGAGCATCGGATATCGTCCGGACTAAATAAGTGTCGAAATCTGTTGTGAAATCTGATAATTTAATGAAATAACGAGTTTAATGACTAAGCCGATATACTTACTTACTTTTAGCAAGCAGGGCTACGTTCCCTCCTTCTCCGTACATACACAAGAAAATGTGAAATTTCCAAAGTATTAAACTGTTCTTTTTCTACTGTTTGGACAATTATATGAGTGAACAAAAGATGTAAGAATGTGCCAAAATTAACCAGCTTCATTGAGCTATATGATTTAATGCAATCACTGCTTGGCATTGCGCCGTGTCCCCCAGAGGGATTACTTATCCATAGGGTCTGCCAGATCTGTGTTGATATTTTTGGAGGTTTTGTGAGGTGCTTTTCCAAGGAATCAAAGCAAATATAGTGAAAAACGCAGGTGAAAAAAAAAGTTATAACGTTTGCACAGACCCCAAACTGATGCACCACGTGACACATGCAAAGACGAGCAGGCAACAGCTTAAGCCACTTCCCAAGTGCCCATTGCTGATAGGGGTATTGCGCTACATCATTCTGAGCGAATCATTCACTCACGGCATATGCTTTTGCTGTGCCATGCAATTCATAGCCAAAAGCATCCACGAGTGAATCCGCAGTTCACTCACTGTGGACGCTTTTGCCGTGCCTGAGTGACTTGTTCGTGCTCTGTCACCCTGAGTGAGTGGTTTGTGCTCCATCACCCTGAGTGAATGGTTCTTGCTCCATCACCCTGAGCGAGTGGTTCGTGCTCCATCACCCTGTTTAATTGGTTCATACTCCATCACACTGACCGAGTGGTTCATGCTCCGTCACTCTGAGCGACTGGTTCATGCTCCGTCACCCTGAGTGAGTGGTTTGTGCTCCATCACCCTGAGCGAATGGTTCAGGCTCCGTCACCCTGAGCGAGTGGTTCATGTTCCATCACCCTGAGTAAGTGGTTCGTGCTCCGTCACACTGAGTGAATGGTTCATGTTCCATCACCCTGAGTAAGTGGTTCTTGCTCCGTCACCCTGAGCGAATGGTTCGGGCTCCGTCACCCTGAGCGACTGGTTCATGTTCCATCACCCTGAGTGAATGATTCTTGCTCCGTCACCCTGAGCTAATGGTTCGGGCTCCGTCACCCTGAGCGAGTGGTTCATGTTCCATCGCCCTGAGTGGGTTCTTGCTCCGTCACCCTGAGCTAATGGTTCGGGCTCCGTCACCCTGAGCGAGTGGTTCATGTTCCATCACCCTGAGTAAGTGGTTCGTGCTCCATCACACTGACCGAGTGGTTCATGTTCTGTCACCCTGAGCGACTGGTTAGTGCTCCGTCACCCTGAGTGAATGGTTCATGCAATAACACCAGATTTTCAAGACGTTTGCCGTATTAACGTGTTTACTAAATTACTGAGCCAATTTTTTTTTCTACCAATTACATGCAGCTGTTTATAAACATTAATATTTGTGAACATCTCCCTGAAACATCTATATAAATACAACGTTGTTTTTTGGGGGAAAAATATACAAGGTTTTTGTTTGTATAGAGTAAGTACTGCAGTTGGTAAGGACACTGACTCCAACCTGCCAATTCCTGAAATTGGCCAAGCATGTGTGTGTGTGTGTGTGTGTGTGTGTGTGTGTGTGTGTGTGTGTGTGTGTGTGTGTGTGTGTGTGTGTGTGTGTGTGTGTGTGTGTGTGTATGTTGTTCATAAAGCATTATAACATATTCTTTCTGCTAACTCCCCGAGCACCCCCCTCCCCTCCACTTTCTCTCTCTCTCTCATTCTCTCTTTGTCAAATCCTTGCTCTACTCCATCCCAGTCGAGTGCAGCACCCTCCTCCCACACCTCTGTCACTCTCCCCTTCCCTTCCTGTCTGTCTCTGTCTGTCTCTATCTCTGAACATATCCGGACGGTGCTTATGTCTGGATGGTGTTTGTCTCCGGATGTGTCTGGGTAGGGCTTGTCTCTGGACGTGTCCGGGCAAGGTTTGTCTCCAGACATGTCCAGCGGTGTTTATGTCTGGATGGGAGCTTGTCTCCGGATGTGTCTGAGCGGTGTTTGTTTCTGGCCAGCTTGGCTCCGGATGCGTCTGGGTGGTGTTTGTCTATGGATGCGTCTGGGCAGGGTGTGTCTCTGGACATATCCTGGCAGGGTTTGTCTCCGGACGTGTCCGGCTGTGTTTTTTTTCCAGCCATCTTGGCTCTGGACGCATCCGGGCGGTGTTTATGTCTGGATGCAAGTTTGTCTCCAGATGTGCCCAGACGGGAGTTTGTCTCTGGACAGCTTGGCTCCGTATGCGACTGGGCAGTGCTTGTCTCCGAACGTGGCCAGGCGGTATTCATGTCCAGACCAGAGTTTTTTCTCTGAATGCGTCAAGACAGTGTTTGTCTCCAGACGCATCCACACAGGAGTTTGTCTTCGGATGCGTCCGAGCAGTGTTTATGTCTGGACGGCTTGGCTCCGGATGAATCCGGCGGGTTTTTTCTCCGGACATGTCCGGGCGGTGTTTGTCTCCGGGCCGTGTTTATAGTATGACTGGTAGAAAATGGATTTCAGACATTATTTTGTTTCCATCTTCACTGTTATTCCCTGAAGAATCATTTTGATGAAACAGTATGAATTGTAATTAATGCTCCACCCCATGTCTGCCTTCCCTTCCTCTCACCTCACACTGTCTTACCTTTCCCCATCCCTCCTCGCTCCCTCTCTCTTCTTTGTCCTTCACCTCTTCACTCTCCCCGCTCTCTCTCTCCCACCGCTCTCTCCCTCTTACCCCCTCTTTTTCTTTCTCCCCCCTTTAGTATTTCCGTCAGCGAAGCAACGGCTGGTATTTGCTTGTGTCATTATAATAAGGTGGATCGCGGAGGGTAAAAGTTAAGTATTCCACTATTTCAATGAAGCAATGAAGAGATATGTAATGATCGATGCAAGAATGCCATTTTGCTTTTATGAGCGGGAGGAGGGGATGACAGAGAGTTGGGGTTTGGGAGGGGTGGGAGAGCAAAGATGGGACAAAGTTGGGAGGGTGAGGTTGATGCTTGGGATGGGGAAGTGTTGAGGAGTTTTTTTGGGGGGAGGGGGAGGTTGAGGAGTAGTGGTGAGGGGGTTGAGTTATTGTGGGGGGAGGAATGGAGTGGGCGTTTGAAGGCATGCAGTTGGGAGGTGGTTGAAGCCTTCGGGCTGGGTGGGGGAGGTTGAGGATTTTGGGCTCGAGTGGGGGTTCAGAACTTTAAATCACATTTTAGATTGCATGGACATTCCGCTTGTCCATGCTAGTTGTGTATATTCTATTAATTTTTTTAAATAAGTGTTTCAAGATCTTGTTAAGACTACATTATATATGCTTGGTCAAGCAGCTGACACTACTCTTTGGGTGAGGGGTTGGAAGATCACTGCAGACCATAGCCATTGACATCGTTCATGCTGTGTTCCATCTTTCCTAACAGTGAGAAAAGAGCAGAAGTGTGAACTGAACTGCCGTGCAGTAGGATACCGCTTCTATGTGCGGCATGCCGAACGGGTGGAGGATGGAACGCTGTGCGAACCTGGTGGCAGCAAAGTGTGTTTGCGAGGAACATGTAAGGTGAGTAAGAATTGTGATATGCTGGTGAAGTAGGAATATAAGAAGGCAGTGAAAACAAACGACAAAACATCATTGACATTTAAATAGTGGATGCACCAGGTAGAGGAATGCTGCTTGGGTTAATCAGGGAGATATCCTGTCCTGTCTATTAATTAGGGTAATTTTGGTGGGATTTGGTCTGGCAAGTAAGATTTTGAAGAATTTAGAGGATCTTCTGGAATTCTCTCCCAGGACAATAAATTGCCTATGTGGCAAAGGACAGGTCAGTGAGCGAGAATATGAAAGACTTGTCCATTTCTTCGATTCCTGAGTTTAAAAATTTCACCAAATATACATTCTCCCTTTGTTGTTTCCTTCTGCAACTATTTTCCATCCATTTACCTCCCAACACTCAGCTTCTTCTACTACCTCATGAATCGCGGTGGCTTTTCTCTCTGGGATTAAAAATGGTGAAATTTCTTGAGAGTTTCTGTTACCGAACCTGTTCAGACCTCAAAGGCCCTTTCCTTCCTTCCTCAGACACTGGGGGTTTAATTTGATACTATTTGAGCCACCGGTGTCCAGAATGGCACAGATTGCCTTTTCTTCGCCTGGCACTGCAACAGAGCTGAACTCATTGCAAAACTCAATGTGTCTTTGTTATCGTTGAGCACACATCTTGAATGGAAATGTGAAATAGGATACAATTTGTTTTCACGCATTAATTTAAAGCTGTGAAGTACTTTCATAGGTTAATTTATTTCGAGGATCATAAGAAAAGTATGAAAACAAAAATATTTATTCAGCTGATGATGCTATGTTGGTAGAAACTGGCTCACTGGATGTCATTCCATTTGTCTGCTGCCTATGTTTCTCGTTGTCACAATGACAAAGGTTTCGTGGCCAAATGATAAAACAAAGATATTTGTAATTTTGTGATACTGTACGTGCAACCCTCATTTGTGTATGGCTTGCAAATGCAGCTGTACATTGTTTCAAAGAAAAATAACAACAGTGATCATAATAATATCATCATCATTATCACCAGCAATAGCAATACTTTTCTTAACTTTAGAGTTAGTCACATTTGATTAATATATCATTTATTGTGACTGAATATCGAAAGATTGCTTGTGGTCTGCTGCACCTCGTTTTTTTGTGGCATGCCCTTTAGTTCAACGAACAATGGATATTCACACTACTACTATGATGACGACTACTACTATTACTACTGTTATACTATTATTACTATTACAACTTCAATGACCACCTTTATTCCCACCTTCTTGTGGTGTCGACCAGAGAAAGTTTTTATCTCAAGTCTTTGACATCATGCAAGACTTTCAACTGAAGTTGCATTGGGCAGGAATTTGTAATTTATTCAAGGTACCAGCAATAACTCGACTCGTCTTTGAAAAGACAATATGAGATCTTAACACCCACCAACTAATGCTCGAAGTTGAGGCACCGAGTGTAACATCATCCATGAAGTGAAGGGCACACTTTGTGATGCAATGCCCTACCTGTGAAGCACCAATCCAACCATTTACAGTCGAGTCGAGAATCTAACCCAGACCCGACAGCTCGACACCTCTGCACCATCCTGTCATACCATGAATATTCACATAATATTTCAGTAAGTTTTTAACAACAATTATTTTCATCTTAAAACTCCCCAAACACTTTTGCTGGTTTTCAGATTTGTAACTTGATCCACATTTTTACCCTTCATTTCTTTGACTTAGCATGCAAAAGTTCCACCACTTCTTTGCTTCGCTTATTTTTGAATCTCATTATCAGTATATATTGGTAGTCTAACCTAAAATGGATGAGCTTGAAAACCAGGTGTCCTGTCTGCTGGCTTTCATATCCACTGGATGTAAGATCCCTCGGTGGCTTTCGATGAAGATTTGACAAGTTATCACTGGCAACTCAAACAATTTAAAAATTCCTGCCCTAACTTTGGCCAGGAGAAGATGGATCCATTTACCCATGGAAATCCCAGTATGGCACCCCAAACAATGTGATGTCATTGGATATACGATAATGATGATGAAGGATAAATCAGTACTGCACTATCCTTATAAAGAGAACTATCAAAACATAGTAGTTTACAATGAGATACATTCTTAACCCAATCAAACACCATCTTCTTCCTCAACAAAGGATTATGACTAAGGTAACTCAAGGTAACTTCAAGGTAATATAATTAGTATTAGGAACTATTTCTCTCCAAAATAGTTTCTACTTTAGTAAAAAGACACTATCAAAAAAATTTTGGGAAATTATTTAATTCCTGTGAATATCTCATCCAAAAAATATCTGAATGCCCCATCCATAGTGCAATTATTGAGAGTTTTAACACTTAACACCATATCCGAAAATTGATGTGCTGTCCAGGTGTGGCAAGACTGAAATCAGGCCTCAAGTATTTCTCTTTTGGATAAAGAATTCGAAATTGGCAGAACAGCCTTGGGGTTTAACTTATTCAAGGTGTTGTAGCGTTCTCTTGTGCTAAATATCACCTTGCCGTTTAAATATATATATATATATATATATATATATATATATATATATATATGTATACATATACGTATGTATATATATTTGTATGTATATATATATATGTACATACATATTATATATACACACACACACACATATATATGTACTAGACAACCCATGAACCCGTTGGGTTCCCATTGAGACAGCAGTTGATGAAAAAAATCATTCCAAGAAAAAGAAAAGATAGCTCCAGTGAACTATACTGCTGAGGTTTTTTGCATTGATTAAATTCTCCCAAAGAGTACTTGACTGAATCGGGAATTGATTATTTAATAATTTTTTTCATTGCCCGGTTTGAACGAAACTTGATACTGCACACCGCAGGTGAATTGTGAGTAAGGTGGCCCTAAAAAATTTGCGCTATCCTGTACCGTTTTGACTGTATTTCGGGAACATACATACATATATGTATATATGTGTGTGTGTATATATATATATATATATATATATATATATATATATATATATATGATGAGAGTTTTAGATATACATATATATATATATATATCTTTATATATATATATATATATATATATATATATATATATATATATATATATCTTCTTCTTCTTTCGGCTGCTCCCGTGAGGGGTCGCCACAGCGGATCATCCATATGATCCGCATAGTGATTTGGCACATGTTTTTACGCCGGATGCCCTTCCTGACGCAACCCTGGTCGCCTCTTACGACACAGGGATAAGGTACACCTATTTTAACCGGGGTATACATACACATATATATATATATATATATATATATATATATATATATATATATATATATATACATACACAAGATGAGAGTTTTAGTAATATATAGATGTATATATATATTTCATCATTTTTACATCAGTTTTCGTTGACCCGATCATCGACCCTTTCATCATTTTTACAGCCAAAATGGTACATGATAGAGCAAAAATTTTAGGGCCACCTTACTCACCATTCTCCTGCGGTGTGCAGTATCAAATTTCGTTCAAATCGGGCAACAAAAAAAATTATGAAAAAAATCAATTCCCGATTCAGTCAAGTGTTGGTATGACGATCCATAAAACACAAGGACAAACCATGGAGAACATGTTGATATACCTCGAGAAACCGGTTGGCTGAACAATGATTCCTGAGGTAAATGCTCAAATTTTCTTCAAGTTAGAGTTTGACCACTAAATAATATTAAAATTTTGTCTTTTTTTTTTTCATCAACCGCTGTCACAATTGGGAACCCAACTAGTTCACGGGTCGTCCCGTATCCAATAAAATTCCTTATAGAAAACAACAAAGGGCAGTGTATTCCCCTGCTTGGAAAGTCTGACACATAATCTGCTCATACAGCCTGTAAGCCATCACTGGCAGTTTTTTGGGGGGAGTTGCAGAAGTTGCAGAAAAAGAAAACCAGGATACTCCCAAGTTTTTGTTGCCAAAGTAATGTGCACAACTTTTTTCTAATCATGTATATTAGTAGCATTGCTTAATTATCAATAAGGCTTCTTGAAAATTAAATTGAGCAGAATTTTTTTCCTAAATATTATGGTGTGGTTTGTGATATGAGTTGTGATTGATTGTTAATGTGATTCCCTTTCATCATTTGTTTCAATTTGGGCAACAGCCACAAGTCTCACGGTGCCAATTCAGGCAAATATGGCAGATGTGGGACAACAGGAATTATTTTGCCACCAAATTTTTTGGGTGGAGAGCAACACAGGCGCATTGTCATGATGGAGGAGCCATCCATTCTTCCACTTTTCTCATATTTTCTGGCTGACTGGTTCTCGCAAACATTTCATAACTTCTACATAGAAATCCGCATTTACAGTGGCATTTATTGGATGAAATTCTGCATGAACCATTCATTCCATGTTGAAGAACGCAATCAGCATGACCTTTACTTACGATCTCGACTGACATGTCTTTTTTGGTCTCAATGACATGGTGTCTTCCACTGGAAGTTCTGTGCTTTCATTTCCGGGTCGTACCCCTAAACCCATGACTCATCACCGATTATCACCTTGAGTAAGAATGTTAGACCCGAAACGCATCGATCAAATAAGTTTGATGAAATGAAAACAGGATTTTCGTTTTGGTCAATTGTGAGGATGCGTGGAACAAACAATGTGCTGTTAAAATCGTAAAAAATCACATGTTAAAATCGTCAGTCAGTGTGACCTGAATGGAACCAAATCAGAGATTAGTCTCTTCCACAATTTCTCGAATGGTTAAACCGTGGTTTTCTTGGATGATAGTGCCGACTTGAGTGATGTTTTCATTGGTTCATGCTGTTGACAGATGACAGCTTCTTTCGTCATCCTCCAGTGACTCATTTCTTTCCTGAAATCTTTGCAACCACTTCAAAACAGTCTTCTTTGTCACAGCTTCATCTGCGTAGATCGTTACGAGCATTTTTTGTGTTTCTGTAGCCATCTTGCCAAGTTCAAAACAAAATTTCATGTTTGCACATTGCTCAAACTTCGACATTTTCTTCAAAAGCACCAGACGTCACAAACACGTGCTTACACAAAGCAATGCCATGGCTCACTGGCATGTCGTAAAATGGTGTTTGTTGCATTCTTGCAAGTGAGAGAGTTATCAAAATAATCCCAGCCCACTGACCTCAACAATGTTCACACATTTATTAGTAGCCGCACCCTTCACCAAACTTTTTGATCACACCATATATATATATATATATATATATATATATATATATATATATATATATATATATATATATATATATATATATATATATATAGTACATAGGTAAACACTGTATACCTCATAAGATGGCATTCAATTCTGTTTTGTTTCCAAAATGATGAACTTGTAGCCTAAAATGCAACAATTTGATTCACTTTCATATGTCACCATCCATGGTAAAGATGTCTTTTTGCATATGCGTTGGGGGAACCCAGACCCTATCAAAGTAAAATGCTTTGGCACACATTTACAAAATGGCACAATTGGTGGATGCTAAGAGGAACCATGAAATTTAAATTCTGACTGCTGGAATGTCAAAAACACTTGCTGCATATCATATGAATGTCCACCGAGCAACCATTTATCGACTGAGAGACTGATTCAACATGACACGGTGAGTCGATGATCGTTCATGTCCTGGCGTGCCACATGCGACTCTTACCAATCTTTCCAAGTAAGATAAGGCCATAACATTTGCCTCCAGCAACTACACAATCTGTTCAAGATGGCTACAAATACTGTGAATGCCGTCGCTGGGACAGGACAAGCAATCAATAGCTCCAAAACTGTCCGAAGTCGTCTTGCCGCCTATGGTCTACAGTGCCATCAACCTTATCAAGGCCAGATCCTGATGTACAGATATTGTCTTACATGGCAACAATGAGTGCCGAATGATCTACTGGTAATCTGGTACACAGAAGATGGCTCAACACCTTCTTCTCTGTTGAGTCAAGACAATATGATTTTTTCCAGATGGACATCAACACATTTACCATGTCAGATCAAATGGATAGCACATGACTGTATCATTGAGGCAGACTGCTTTGGTGTTGGTGTAATGATGGTATGGGGAGCATTCAATGTCCAATTTCAATAACTGCATGTTGCTGTCCAGGGAAATCTCAGTGCTGAAGGCTGTGTTAACACACAGTAATCCTGCAGCCATTCCTCCTACTGATGCTCAGACAACATGGTATCAACAGACAACTTGTGGTTGAACAAGACCATATTTTACCTCACAATGCCAAAGTCACACAGGCATTCTTTCTTGCTCTAACAGCGTTCAGGTGTTTGACTCGCTTGTCAGATTGCCGGACATGAAACCCATTGAATGTGCCTTTGAGCACCAATGGACAACCATCCCACAAGCCCTTGTGAGACGGCTGTGTCTGTCAATGCCTCAACAACAACAACAGACAAACCTCAGAATGCAAGGTGGTCACACACAATATTGAGCCTCAGTGACCCCTGCTTCATTTGCGACATCTGTGACGTCACTGTCATTTAACTTGCCACCAGTGTCACTGTCAAACCTGCACTTCCATGAATGGACTATCTTATAAATGCAATTCCATTTAGATTGACTGTGATTGAATGCATTTACCTCAGCTGGGAGATTGACTGCGCATGCACATTTGATGATCGATGATCTGTTGGTGATCTAACCTATTGCATTTAAATATTTATTTTTTGGATGCAGAATGGGAATGAATATACAAAATGTTCACAATGTCCACAGGACTACCATCAGCCTACTAAGTGGTCACACGATCATGTACGACCTTAAACAAGGAAATAAAGAGGCCATTTAGCCAATCATTGCAATCTATTCTCAGATGTTGTTTTCTGTGTGTTTCTTCCCTTGCCCATTCTTCATCCAAGTATCCCTCTGTTGTGTCCCTCGACTCTTATTGATGTGTTTCCCTCTTTTCCACTGTTCTCACGACCTATACTTATTTTCAACATAATCTTCACAAAGAACAATCTTCTTGATGCTTTACTGGTCTAAATAACCCGATATTGATTGAGTGACCCAACTGATCAATAATATTAATGGCAGCCCATTCCCTTGGAAGTTTTAGGGTGTTCATGTCAAACCGAGAAAGTCTTCAACGCTAGAAAGAATCCTGTACTGACTTTGATCTCCACTCTGACGCAGATTACTCGACTCAAGGTGTGGGAATTTTTAATTTGTTCAGGGTACTCTTCACAAAAGGGCCAATGAGAAATTTAACACCCAACAACGACCAGCATTGGCAGATGGGTCCTGTGGCTTATTGTCCTTGCAGTGAACAGCATTATCGGAACAAGGTACGCGCACTAGTCCAAGGAATGCCATTGTGATTTTATTGTTCACAAACGGAATTATTTTTCTTTAATTGTGTGCACTTTGGAATAAGCAGTGCATGAAATGCCGTTCGACATAAAAAAAATCCACAAAGTATGAGATCAAAAAGAATAAGATTAGGTAAAGCTGTCAATTTCTCTCCAGTTCCTTTTCATTGTGAATATCGTATTGGAATTAAGTGTCCAGTTATTTTAGTACTGTTTTAATTAAGATTGCAAATCAGTGTTGGTTTGCACTATTTCATCGACTGCACTCGACCCCGACAGCTTTTCACTTCCCAAAGCCATGTGGACCTCATTTTGAGTTCCTGGCATGCTGATTGCGATCCACATGGGTGCTGGGGTCACCAGCAATGTCACCAGCTGGAGATACATCAATCTTCCTTTGCAAACTAGAAACATTATTTTTACATCCCATTGCACTAGCGTCGAAGGTCGATGACTAGATTTGGTCCAGGAACAGTGTTGAGTGCGGTCAAATGCCATTTATTACCTGTGCAAATATGGCAATTTTTTTTGAACGACTTGCGTGCACACGGAGCTACTTTTCCATGGTATTTCATCAGATTTTGGTTTGATGAACTCCACTGGCTCTTGCCTGACATCTTAATGACTTCCCCATTGTTTCTTCACCTAATGGGGGATCCATACAATGAAAGAGTCACTTTAGTTTTCTAGTACCAGTTCATTGTGGGGTTCTGGTCCATTTTGAGGCAATATTTTATGCTCAAAGATGTTGTTGACTCTCGTCTTTCATTTCATCATGACATTCTCCACAGTTAATTTGGGGATAGATATCAGAATTGATATCTATCCTGATGGAAGTGTCAACTCTGTAATAGCTGATTATATTTCCTATGTAGAACTCGATTGACTCCTTCCACTTCAATATCATGCTCTGAAACTGAACAGCAACAACGTTCACTGATAATTATATGTCCTGTATTTGTCCACGGTATTCACGGTTCTGTAACTCTAGCACACGTCTGAACAATGTGGGAAAGTAATACTGTATATGCTGTCCATAATTAGTAATTCGACTTCGGGCTTTTGATAAAGAGCCACTTAACAAATCAAATAACTGGCCAAATACAGCATTGAAGTCATCAGGAGGAACTCAAATAGACAAAGATGGACTCATCAGGAGGAACTCAAGTCGACAAAGATGGAGTCATAACGAAGAACCAAAATATACAAAGATGGAGTCATCAAGAAGAACCAAAATATTCAAAGATGGAGTCATCAGGAGGAACCCAAATAGACAAAGATGGAGTCATAATGAGGAACCCAAATAGACAAAGATGGAGTCATCAGGAGGAACCCAAATAGACAAAGATGGAGTCATAATGAGGAACCCAAATAGACAAAGATAGAGTCATCAGGAGGAACCCAAATAGACAAAGATGGAGTCATAATGGGGAACCCAAATAGACAAAGATGGAGTCGTCAGGAGGAACCCAAATAGACAAAGATGGAGTCATAATGGGGAACCCAAATAGACAAAGATGGAGTCGTCAGGAGGAACCCAAATAGACAAAGATGGAGTCATAATGAGGAACCCAAATAGACAAAGATGGAGTCATCAGGAGGAACCCAAATAGACAAAGATAGAGTCATCAGGAGGAACCTGGATAGGATTTGGGTTTGGCTGCTGTTACTCTACCCTCAAACCCATCCAATTCTTTGCTGATGACTTCACCTTCTGCCATACCATCTGTCATCCTTCAGACAGGCAAGCAGCAGCTTCATCGTTCTCTGCAGATCCAGATAAAATCACAAACTGGCCCGCACGTGGAACATGTCTTTCAATCCTGACAAATCTCACACTCTTACTTAATCTCTCCAAAAGGACAATTTGGAACCCCCCCCCATCTACTTTCTCAACAATCCTCTGGAAGAAGTCCTTTCATTCAAGCTTCTGGATCTCACTATCTGCCATGACCTTTCATAGGAAAGCCACATTTCAAACCTCGCCTCCAAAGCCAGTCGCCGACTGGGAATCCTCCGTCATGCAAAGTCCTTCCTCGGTCCACCTGACCTCCTGACCACATACAAATATTTCGTCCACAGCCTGATGGAGTACTGCTCTCCCCTCTGGGCAGGTGCTCCTGCCTCTCACCTTTCTTGGCTTCACGCTGTGGAAACCAAGGCATTTAGGATCATCGGTATCTCCTGTGGTTAGGCTGAGTATTTGGGCCTCTCACTCTCTCACCCTCTCACCGCAGGCAGGTCAGTGGTCTTTCTGTCTTCTACCATCAACCCTCCGCTCTCACCACCCCCTCCCAACGCTCTGTCTGCGATATGTCCCCCCCCCCAAATTTCCGCAGGGTGCTGAAGGTCAGCCAACAACCCCCTTCTGGTAAAACTACCAAAATCATGAATCATTGTTCACCTTCACTCTTTCATTCCTCTTTTTTCCTGCGTTTGGAATAAACTCCCTCACTCTCTTCAATCCCATTCTTCCCTCCAGGTCTTCAAAACAGCGGTTCACCACCACCTATCTTCCCCCATCCAAAACCACGATCTTTTCTACCCCTGTTAATCCACCACAACCCCATCTCCTTCAAATTCCCTGCCTTTCCTGCCTTCCTTCCTGAAAGTCCCTGTGGTGTTCATCTTGTATACCACATGTTCCCCACCCCATCTCTCTCCCTTCCACAGATCTCCTAATGTCTCTGTTCTCCACTGTTTTGTCCTTCCCTCTCCAGCCCCTTTTGTCTCCTGCCCCTCTTGTTGGGCATTCTGTGTTTGCTCTCATACGAGCCTGGACAAGGTATACAAAAAAATAATAATAATAGGTGAACCTTCCAAAAACTATTTCTAAGAGTTCACCCCTCGTTCGACAAAGAAAATGAAAGAGAAGGAGAGATGGACAAGAATAACAAAAAACACACACACACACACACACACACACACACACACACACACACACACACACACACACACACACACACACACACACACACACACACACACACACACACACACACACACACACTTCATTACTCAGAAAAATCTTACTGTTTTGCTTACCATACAAGGTATTGCCATTGCTACCACAAAATGTACACAGGAGTTCACCACCACACAAATCAACACACAGCCCCTCAATTTATAATGAAGTTCCTGTTCCGTCAAACACTTTCTCGATACACTTCTGGTTGAGGGATTAAATTATTGATTAAATTTTATTATTAAATCATTTTACACAACTTCCATCGCAATGGGACCTGTTGACAGGAAAACTAACCAAACTTAAGTTAATCAAGTCTACAATGACCAAAATATTCTCCAAAAGAATCTGCATGTCCTTCCTGATGAGCATTATCATCCTTGACTATGCCTCAGGGTATATTTGAAGCTGCATGTAACTCACCAGTTTTTTTTTAATATCGGATTACAACTAACCTATATGTTTGTAATTTTTATTTTTACTCCAATCAATCCAAATCTGGTTCGATGTCTGGTGTTCTATAACCATTTATGTTCTGTGAAGAGCTGCAGAACTTCTGTACCACAACAGGTGATGAAAGACCACAACGGGTGATATGCTATAATATAGTATCACATATCAAGGTTTTGAGTGTAGGTACCCCACAAGGTTGTGTTGTCAACCCCATTTTATGTTTTTTTTTGTATACACGTGACTGCTGCAGTTCAAAGTCATCGTTGTAGTGTTGTTGTTGTTTTTGTTGTTATTGTTGTGTTGCCCCAGTCAGTTCTGGTTGAGCAGGCTCACGGCACGAAGATAGGCAATCAATCTCGCAGGAGCAACCCAAGGATCCCGTACATCTATGATGTTGTGCTCTTGTCTACGTGGAGCCAGGACAGTGCAGTCTTCCACAATATATTTTGTGGTGGGTGGGGCGGCCTGGCAGAGGTTGCAGGTTTCATCAGTGGTGTTGTCGAGTCTGTGTTTTTCGTGAAAGAGCTGTCTGTGGGTGATATCCACAGCGGAGGCGTGCAAGGTGAACACGATCATACCTGGAGAGTAGTTGGTCTGTGTCATGGATGGGTGTGGATTTACTGCCCAGTATATTGTTTGGGCCTCGTTTGTTGATGGCATTTATGGTGATGTGGATGTTTGTTTTTGTAGTTTCTGTTGTTCATTGGGGGGATGTTTTGGAGGATATCACTGTAGTGTCTTTGTGGTGTAGCTTTATTGTGTCTCGGGGCCTGTGGCTAGTTATACATGCAGTGACAAGGGCGATTCGGGTTGGCACGTGGCATTGCAAGAAACTGTGCACCTCTCATATCCATGTGGTTAATTGTAGTGATATGAAATATGCTGATAATTCAGTAATTAGTGGGTTCCTCCTGAACGAAAAGCATGAATCTAAGCAAGTGAATGAAGTTCAGAAGCTTGTAGATGGATGTGAACATCATTATTTAGTTCTTAATGTCAACAACACAATTAATTAATTATTTTAATTATTAATGTAAACTTCCTTAAAGTCCCTGGTGTCCATCCTGCTTACCCCGTGTACCCCGCGTTCCTGCCCCATCCCTCTCCCTTCCACATATCTCCTGTTGTCTTTGTTCCCTACTGTCTTGTGTGTCCCTCTCCTGCCCTTCTTGTCTTCTGCTGTCTTTGTTATATGTTCTGTGTGTTAGCTCTTATACGAGCCTTGACAATGTGTCCAAAAAAACCCACAAAGTGAATTGTTTTTAATTTTTGCCGCTTCGCAGGTGGCTATGATCCTTTGATTATTCACGATCACAGAATAGAACAAGTTTCTGAGCATAAGTTTTTGGCCACAGTGATCGATAACAAATTTAAATGGAGCAGGAATTCCAAACTGTTTCGGCTGGTAAAGGCAATTTAAAGAGTTTCATGTCGATAATAGCATTTTGGTTATTTTCTGTCAGTCCTTGATTCAAAATATCCTCACGTTTTAAATTTAATGTGTACATTTGTTAATCTGTCAAAAGAGAATGTTAAGAAATTGGAAAGACACAGGAAGATTGGCCAGCATGTAATATGGACAAATCTCGCTTCAATTTGGACATTGTATGAGAAACGTGCCGTGTTGAAGGTTCACAGGATAATGCGGGCCCTATTGCACTT
Source organism: Eptatretus burgeri (assembly GCF_056783735.1). Classification (NCBI taxonomy): domain Eukaryota; kingdom Metazoa; phylum Chordata; class Myxini; order Myxiniformes; family Myxinidae; genus Eptatretus; species Eptatretus burgeri. Next base: position 39,772,422 of record NC_140972.1, read on the forward strand.
CTTATTTGTTTTTGTTTGAATCATTCAGGCATTTACCTTCATGCTCCACTTACCTTGTGTTGTCGTTTTAGACTATAATTTGTGCCTAATTCAATTCACATGCTTTACTTTAATGCTAATGCAAAAAGGATGTGATGCATCCTTTTTAATTGAATTCCCAATGGATGAAATATTTCCCTGTTTCACATGGACAACAAAAAAGGTATGAAATAGAATGGAATGGAATAGATAGAAAAGATCATGAACGGTTGTGGATTGAGAATGACCTAAAAAGGTGGTAAGTTGGTTCTACAGGCAGACAAATAGAGGAATGAATGAGTGGAGGTAAGCAGTGAATCTGGATTTTGTGAGTTTCACCAGAATGGGGTTACTGATGGATTGTGTGCACCCTACAGGAAACTCTGAATGGGATGGGGGGGGGGTGGGACAAGAGGTGTAGACCATGGAAAATGCAAAGATTGCAAGATCAGACACCAGGTGGTGGAAGACAGTGATACCACGGACCTGTCTGCACTGCTACAGTAATAAGCCCAGAGAATTAGCTTCATCGTGGGAGGTTCCATTTATGTTGAAGGCCTTGCTTTCCATGGCATCAAGCTGAGGAGCACAGCCCTGAGGGGGGCGCAATACTCCATCAAGCTACGGATGAAGGCCTTGTAGGTAAATAAAAGTAAAGGTGTGCCAAGGAAAGACTTTACATGACGGAGGATGCCTAGTTGGTGACTGGCTTTAGAGGCCAACTTCGAAATGTGGTTTGCCCAAGAAAGTTATTTGCTGATTTAGTGAGACCCAAAAGTTTAACTGACCAAATGTCTTCAAGTGGATTTTTCTGGAAGTAGATGGAAGGGTTTGACAGATGATGAGAGAGAGAGAGAGAGAGAGAGAGAGAGAGAGAGAGAGAGAGAGAGAGAGAGAGAGAGAGAGAGAAAGAGAGAGAGAGAGAGAGGGAGAGAAAGAGAGAAAGAGAGAAAGAGAGAAAGAGAGAAAGAGAGAAAGAGAGAAAGAGAGAAAGAGAGAAAGAGAGAAAGAGAGAAAGAGAGAAAGAGAGAAAGAGAGAAAGAGAATATGTTTGTGTCAAGATTAAAAGACCTTCCATGTGTTTCACCATCTAATGGTCATATCAAGGTCTGTAAAGTTGGAAGAAACTGCTGTCTGCTGATCTGAAGGATGAGGGATGCCATGGCAGAGGGTGGAATATCAACAAATAGATTATGAGGAATGTTGATGAAAATTAAAATTAGGAATAGGACAGGGCCCAGAACACTGCCTTGGGCACTCCAGCCTTGACAGGGAGAGGAGATGAGAGGTTCCCGTTGAAAGCCACACTTTAGTTACATTTGCTGTAAGATTATTGTCTAATAATCATCAGATTCTCTCTCTAATGTGATGGGAATTGGCAAATGGTAGAGGCTTCGAAGAGGATTTGGAATACGCTTGGAAAAAGTAATTCACACAAAAATCTATAAGCGTGCACTGATCATATCTCACCATGCAATTTGATTGCTGTATCATGTGTTTGAGAGGAAAGCCTGAATTAGAAACTGGACTCTAAGCTTGAATGACAAGCCATGGCACAAACCTCTCTTCTGTGTTATTATGGATGAATGCCTCGAAGCCATCATTCGTGTTGAAAAATGATGATATAATATGTATGTGACAACACAGTAGGACACATTAATGGCTTTTGTCAAAATGGCCAAAAGCCTGTGAGTTTATAGTTGTGTAAAAGCATTTTTAATGTCGTGTCGGTGGCTTAGCAAATGCAGCACTTTAGACATAGAGCACTTACCTTAGTGTCGTGGACATTTCTCGGAATAACTCGATTGTTGTCAATACTGTTGTGTGTTTTGTTAAAATGAATAAGGAACCAAGGTACACTTGTCTATTAACTGCTTTTATTTGACTATTCAAGTTTATTGACTGTTTGACTTCCCCTAAGCTCATTGACTGTGTCAGTCTCGTCTAACGGTCCTGTGTTGTATTTTGTGTATTCGTCTGTGTCAATGTGTGTTAGATGTGTATGCAACAGCTTCACTGTAGCAAGCCTGGTGTTGGCTTAGTGGTTAGGGTGGCTTGCTTGGGATCTTAGGGTCCTCAATTCCAGCCCTGTTGGGTGCTGCATTAACACCAGGTGGGGTTGACTCACCTTTTCATCCTTCCAAGGTCAGCGAAATGTGTACCAGTGGACTGGTAGAGGCATCGCATCAGCGGCATAGTTGCGCCGCAATAAAACGAATAAGAAAAAGAAGCTCCACTGTGAGCCTTAGAATCTGTAAATAAAAAGGTGTAAGTATGAGTAATTTAAATGTAGAAATCTAATCTGGAACACCGAGTTAACTTTGTTATTCCTTAATGATTCCTTACTCATTCATACAGAAACATTACAAAAAGACAGATATTCCTCTTATCCTAGAAATAGCTGATGATCAAATTATTTTACTTCCATCTCACCATGTAGTGCTATGTCAAAAATGTTTATAATGCCAAGAGTATGATCGAAAAGGAATTGACATTGGGCCCATGCCAAAGTGGGAAATTGCAAGCACTTAGCAGCTGTTTGCTTGCTTGAGCTGCCAGGTCAAAACTAAGTCTTCTAAAGCAACATATCTCAAACGTCCTTTTCTCACAAGCAATTATTTGACCCTTTGTGCTATTTTTAAACACTCACCATTACTTACCTTTTCACATTGTGCTTTTCTCAAGAAGTGAACACAAAGTTGGTCACATGACATCAAATTTGTTTCTTTTTGTCATTACAAAGCCTTTTGTTAAGGCAATGCCAGATATTTGTTTGGTACCAGAGATGCTGTGGAGTTGAGAAAGGGCAGAGAGAGAGAGAGAGAGAGAGAGAGAGAGAGAGAGAGAGAGAGAGAGAGAGAGAGAGAGAGAGAGAGAGAGAGAGAGAGAGAGAGAGAGAGAGAGAGAGAGAGAGAGAGAGAGAGAGAGAGAGAGAGAGAGAGAGAGAGAGAGAGAGAGAGAGAGAGAGAGAGAGAGAGAGAGAGAGAGAGAGAGAGAGAGAGAGAGAGAGAGAGAGAGAGAGAGAGAGAGAGAGAGATATATAGATAGATCTGAATATTTCCTTCAGTTTATTGACTGTTTGATTTAATGACCATCTGCGAACTGTCGAACATTGAGGTTTTGATCCTTTGGGCCCAAAGCCTTTCCAAACTCTGGGTCCACAACCTTAGTTGTTTCTGAAGGTCATACAATCAGAGGGAGAGAGAGAGAGAGAGAGAGAGAGAGAGAGAGAGAGAGAGAGAGAGAGAGAGAGAGAGAGAGAGAGAGAGAGAGAGAGAGAGAGAGAGAATATATATATATATATATAAATATATATATATATATATATATATATATATATATATATATATATATATATATATATATATATATATACATATGTGGTAGTGGGTGCCCTGCAGTGAGATTGAGACAGACATTAGAGTGTGGAAAGTTGGCTAAGTACTGGAGGGTAAAATGAGAGGGTTATGAGGAAGGATGTGCCAGCAGGCACCTACAAATGGCCGATGCAAAAATTGCAATAATTTTGATCTTCCCCTTGCAGCCCTTCCTCTTGCAAACATGACATGTGGATGGCCACTAATACATCTGTTGTTGATGCGTTTTAACTTTGTTAGGTTTTACACCATCAGACTGGCTGAACATACTTTAACTCAAGTTTTACAGTAAAGTGCCTTCAACTGATGTACTCAATGTAAGAAATGTGATTTTGTATGATTGCATTCATCTCTGTATTACAAGAATTCTGAAAACATTTCTTTAAATAGCATGATACAAATCAGCTCTGTGGAGGAGCAGTAGACAGGTGGAAGAAACAGCATATTCTATTGATACACTGCTGGAAGTAATATGCTTGATGATTCCCACAACTACAGCTACCATGCCAAAAAAACATTATGAGACAAAACAATAACATTGACAATGCAGACCAGAAATAAAAAAAAGACTAAAATAGAACAAATCAACTGGTGCTTTAGGATACAGTTTGTGTTTAATTGCATGGACAACTGCTGTCTTTTTGGTTAATTTATTAGGATGGTCATTCCCTCCATTATCAGTTTAGTTTTCGAATTTGTATTTTTCTGGTTTATAGCAACCAAAAAAAGTTTTAAAATTTGTGTTGTATACGAATAGTATATAAAATATCGTTGTGTTGTATAATTCTGCGTTGTGGAAAAAAAGAACATTATTACAGTATCTCTAGAAATGTGGGAAAAACCACTAACTGTGCATAGTAGGGTAAATACGATGCCTTCAGAAAGTATTCACACCCCTCGACTTTTGTCACATTTTGTTGTGTTACGGCTTGAATTTAAAAGGGATTAAATTTCAAAAATAATTGTCACTGACCCACACAAAATACCCCAAAATGCCAAAATGAATACTTGGTTTAAGAAATTTTTACAAATTAATAAAAATAAAAAGCTGAAATGGCTTGCATCAATAAGTATATGATCGAAATATAATTTCAGTTTTGAGGATCGGATCACGTGGACTAAATAACTGCCGACATCTGGGGTGAAATGTTAAAATGTTAAGACATCGATGATGTTTTAGTTTTTTGGTTATGTCACATTAGCAATTGGCATGCTGTCACTTGTGAAGCCAGCCATTCCTTATCAACTGTTTGTTGACATGCTTGCTTGAGTGCTTAAGCCACTTGGCGAGCACCCTTCAGTCGATAGTACTATTATGCACATAGTTTGTGTCCTGATTGGGGGGTCAGTTGGCAGTTGCTGCAAGCATGAATAGGTGTGTAGAGAGCATGCACAGATGTGGTACAAATGGGTAGATTTGGATTTTTAAAGGGACTCTACATGGGTGTGTGTGCATGCCTGCATGCTTGGTTACATGTATGCAGTACGCCGGATTCGCTGGCATGTGGTCTGAACTTGCATCGGAGCCCATTGTGCATGGCCCTGTGGTGTGCGTGGTGCTGTGGTGGAGGTTATGTGGCCGTCTCGTGAATCATGTGCTCCATCAAGTGTGGAGCGGACATACTGCAGCGCCAAAGCATGCGGGATGTGACACGCAATACGGGTTTGGGTAAGGTTGAGTGTGCCAGTGAGAGTCAGTGCACATGGGCGAGTGTAAGAATGAGTATATCACTCATTCTTACATGAGTACCATGCAACTCATTGCATGCGCAGTGAGCAATGAGGAGGTTGGAGGAATGCAAATGGTGGGGCTGTTAAGGACTGACGGCTTAGTTTTTAATTTAGGCTTCCCCTAGAGTGTAGCATGTACTAATCTGATTCGGAGTGAGCCGACTAAAGGGGCACAAAGATCTCTGCATGTGTGAGCATGCTTGCAGTCAGAAGTTGCTGCAAGCACAAAGAGGTATGTAGACAACACACATGGACGTGGAACAAATGAGTAAATTTGAGTTTGTAAAGGGATTCTCCGCAGGTGTGCGTGCCTGTTTTTTTTTGTTTCTTCAACTGTATTGTTGGAGTGCTTGCTTCAGTGCTTAACTCACTTGGCAAGTGCTCTTCAAGCTTCGATCTCTGCAAGCTTCCAAGGTGATACCGCAGCATCGGTTCTCCATGCGGACATCTCTGGAGTTTGGAAGGCAAAACAAACTAGAAAGAGCAATCAGAGATTGCAGACCCTCACCAGAACTTGTTTTGTATGATGATTGTATAGTTTGTGTGGCGTTTGTGTAGTGGTGTGTCACATAATTAATAAAAGATATAATTAGAACTGCCACTTTATAACAGCTGTCAGTGATGACCGGGTACCAAGACGTCCCACTTTGATGCAACCCTGCTTTGGTTGGACACTTGACTTTAACCCAGGACATTTTTCATTATTATTCAATTGAATTTAGAATGGGATTAAAATACATTCAATTCAATTCAAATGGAACACCAAATAGGTATAGTCCTGCATTGGAGTCATCAGAAAGAACCCAAACAAACAAAAAGCAAAGATGAAGTCATCAAGAGGAACATGGATACGATTAACATTTCAGCTGCTACTCCTCTCCCCTCAAACCCATCTCGGAACAGGCAAGTGAGCCTTATTCAAAAAATAAATAAATAAGGAACCAAGATCAAAAAATTTAATAATTCTGGCTGCCAGACCATGTGTCTGATCAAGGTGACATTTAAAACATGTATTCCCCATCACTACTAGATTACAATTGTGAAGCTTCATGTTGATTGTTTAAGCTGTTCCTGAGAAAACATTATTTAATATTTTTCTTCAATCCAATATGGCTGACAAACCATGTGAACTATACATTATTCCTTCACAAACTTGTACACGCAAGGTTTGGGCAACATTTAGGTGAAGATTACCCTCTATCTGTTCAGCTGTTCTGGAGAATAAATTTTTTATAGGTTTAAGGGTAAATCCAATATGGCTGCCAAACCATGTGATCTATGATGTCATATATGTGAACCTTTTATTCCTCATGGATAGGCGATCATATTTGTAAAGTTTCGCCTCAATCTGTTCAGGTACTTCAGAGAAGAAGATTTCTGAATGGATTTTTTTTTCAAAACAATATGGCTGCCAAATCACGTGTATGATGAAGTCATCAATTTTTATTCTGTGGATAATTTTATCCCTAGATGACCTTCAAAAATTTTCATACTGATTCGATGTTGCATTCTACATATGCAATTATGACGTCATAATGAAGGCACCTATGATGTCATTAAAAAAATCACACTTATTCCCCATGTGGAGTACTTGCCGTGTGCCAAGTTTCAATTTTTTCCTTGTTGCGGTTTCAGAGATGGACGACCAAAGTTTTTCCATTTTCCAACATGGCTGCCATACCACGTGACCTATGACGTCATAATTAGCATTAAATCATTGTACATGAGTAGTTGCACCAATGGTGAAAATTTCGTCTCAATCTGACATGCGGTGCCGGATAAAATCACTAAAGTTCTGTGTGGACAAACAAACAAACAGACAAGCCGGAATGCGACATGGGTGGTCGCGACATAATTGCATACTAGTCATACAGTTTTTGACAGATCGGGCTGAAATTTTTTGACAAAGAGGTTGATTATAGTGCACATAAAAGCCTGGAAGACATTTTTGATTTTCGAAAAAACAATTTTTTTAGGATTTTTATTAAATTTCAAAGTCCCCTTGCGAGGCAACGGTGGTGTCCAGAGCAACGGTGCTCAAAAGCACACACTCCCAGCCCATATGGCACCTGTTCGCCAAGTTTCATCGAAATCGGTTTGCTGGTTTGTGCTATGGAGCCTCGCGTTGCAGACACACACAACACGGAAAACCCGACAATAAGGGTACTCTAGCGACCACCCAATAAACCAACAAACTAACAGAGAGAGACAGACAGAGAAACAAACAAATAAAAATGGCCCATTGGGCCAGGACTTGACGAACTTCATCGCTCATGTATTAATATATGCGCGTAGCATGCGCAATACGCAGTGTACACCCATCAACATGCGTTTAATAACACACACTAATCACTATACATCTATGTTTTAAGTTTCAAATGAATCCGATAAGATTTTGCAGAGTTATTGAGAGAAAAAAAATCAGGCCCGGTGCGGCTTGTATTGCTGACTTCACGTGCGTATTGCGTGCGTATTACGTGCGTATTACGTGTGTATTGCGTGCGTATTACGCGACGCCTACTCATAGGTTTTTTTCTAGAATTGCAATACGAGAGAATAGATCTGAACCCCATAGATCTGAACCCCGAGGTTCAGATCTGCGATGAGAGGATTGTGTAATATTAGAGGCCGAGGAGATTCGTTTTAAATTCCGTTAAATTGTTCACTGTGAATAGTAATTTTTTCTGAATATTTGGTGGCATTATGATTCATAAGTGATCATGACTACCATGAAAAACCGTAGATAGCACTTACCATATTAAATTAAAATACCTGTCACCTCCGTAATCCGTAACGGATGTGACCAATTTTTAATCCAGTCAAAGATACTCCCCTCCTACGTCCGTGTTTCAAATTTGAAAGGAATCCGTTAAGATTTGGCAGAGACATGAATTTTTGAAAATCGGCCCATGCTAAAAGATACGGATTTTCGCGATTTTCAGGAATTTTTCCTGACCTTGACCTTTGATCTTGACATGCCAAAAGTTATAGGGTTCTATTCTGGTGGCCAATAAGTCCATTGGTGAAGTTCCATGACGTTCCGACTCGAAATGCGACCTGTAGAGCGAGACGTACACACAAACAAACAAACAAACAAACTCACAAACTGAACCGCCCAACATACTTGACAAAATCGTAGATTTCGTCAAGTAACAAACGGACCTAAACGCAATACAATCTCCTTTGGCGAGGGTAATTAGAGGATTAGATCGAGTTCAAGAGAGAATAGAAAAATGTTTTCAGTGGCTACAATATACAAAGCAATGAACCCCTACACCACGGTGGATGGCTGACAGGTACGCATGCTCACTCTAAGCTGTCTAGCCTGGGTTTGAATCTCAACCCAGATATCAATTGTCATCCCAGTGTTACACAAGCAGGGTAATTTATCAATGTGTGTGCCGTCTCTTGGATGGATGTTAAACTCCGTTGCACTACTCCCTCACACCACTCTCTCGCACCTCTCTCTCTCTCTCTCTCTCTCTCTCTCTCTCTCTCTCTCTCTCTCTCTCTCTCTCTCTCTCTCTCTCTCTCTCTCTCTCTCGCCCCCTCTTCTCCCACCTCTCTCTCTCTCACACTCCCCTCTCCCACCCCTCTCTCTTTCTCTCTTGCCCCCTCCCATTCTCTCGCTCCCCTCTCCCTCTCTCTTCCACCATTCTCTCTGCCCTCTTTCTTCCACCATTCTCTCTGCCCTCTCTCTCCCACCCCTCTCCCTTCCTCTCTCTTGCCCCCCTCCCATTCTCTCGCCCCCCTCTCCCTCTCCCTCCCACCATTCTCTCTGCCCTCTCTCTTCCACCATTCTCTCTGCCCACTCTCTTCCACCATTCTCTCTGCCCTCTCTCTTCCACCCCTCGCCTTCTCTCTTCCACCCCTCGCCCTCTCTCTTCCACCCCTTGCCCTCTCTCTTCCACCCCTCGCCCTATCTCTCCCACCCCTCTCCACCTCTTTCCCACCCCTATTCCACTCACCCTCTCCTCCCCTCCTCTCCTTCTCTTCCTCCCCCCCCCCTCTGCCTTTCTCTTCCACCTCTCTCTCTCTCTCTCTCTCTCTCTCTCTCTCTCTCTCTCTCTCTCTCTCTCTCTCTCTCTCTCTCTCTCTCTCTCTCTCTCCCTCATACCCCTCTCTCCCTCTCTTTCTCCTCTTCTTTCCTTCTCTCCCCTCTCTTTAATATTCCCATCAGGGAAGCGATGGGTTGTACTTGCTCGTCAATTACATAACTGATCTAGAGTAATGCTGGTTATGTGTCTGAAAAATTATAGTTTATGATCTGAGCATTAGCCAGTTATATAGTTTGTGGTATAAAAATTGGAGAACTCTTTCTCAATACACAATAACAAACATGTTACGTTTTATTCAGTTTGCCTGAAAAAAAATACAATATTTTGGTGTTGCATACCTAGAAAAATTCAGCACTCAAACAATGAAGGACCAGGGTTCAATATGCGGTCAGCAGAGAAAATATCACAGCTGCAGATATATTTCACCCTTGTTCGAGGTCATCAGTCCAGCAAAATGCTTCAAATCGTCTCCTGTGACCTGAACATCCTTTTGGCTTTTGGGATAGCAAACCATCTCGCTTAACTGTAGGGCACAATATTTGAAGCTGTTAAGTTTTATATTGCCTGATACAGCACTCTCATTCCATCTTCACGTGTAACGTAACCCGACATGAAACACGCTAGCTGATTTTGTTTTTGCAACTGTCCTCACTAAGCCCTGTATTTCCATGGATCAAGCTTCTCAAATACCTGGAAAGAAAGAAATTGAATGTATTTCATGAGTTTGATTTTTTTTCGACGAGATATTGTGGCTTTTACATCCGAAGACAACAATCAACAGCTTTTGCCTGGTATAATATCTTGGGCTTGCTCTTATGTATCACTACTTGTGCATGAAATTATTTCCAGCATTTTTCGAATACAAGATAGAGGATCACGGAAAAACCAGGTCACATAAGCAACGGTGTAAACAGAAATGTACCCAACCGAGGCTGGTTTACATTTAGACATTTACCACGTGCAATGTCAATAGCAATTAGGATAATTACTAAAAACACAATCATCTCTCTCTCTCTCTCTCTCTCTCTCTCTCTCTCTCTCTCTCTCTCTCTCTCTCTCTCTCTCTCTCTCTCTCTCTCTCTCTCTCTCTCTCTCTCTCTCTCTCTCTCTCTCTCTCTCTCTCTCTCTCTCTCTCTCTCTCTCTCTCTCTCTCTCTCTCTCTCTCTCTCTCTCTCTCTCTCTCTCTCTCTCTCTCTCTCTCTCTCTCTCTCTCTCTCTCTCTCTCTCTCTCTCTCTCTCTCTCTCTCTCTCTCTCTCTCTCTCTCTCTCTCTCTCTCTCTCTCTCTCTCTCTCTCTCTCTCTCTCTCTCTCTCTCATCCCAACTGAAACAGTAGGTGGTCATTTGGGCCATCATTGCCATGTTGCACTCCCAAGTTTATTGTTGCTATAGCTGTAAACAACAATCTTCTTGATGTTTTACCTTGATGCCTAAATAACCCGATCTTGATCGGGTAACCCAACTTGTGTGTGGGCTATACTGTACCTAACGGACTGCTGGGAGAGGTTGGGCTAACGGGGGGGTTGGGGGAGATGGGGTCTCTGTCTCACCCTCCAGTGGACCTTACCCCACTTGAGGTATAATATAATATAGCCTTCATACTATATATTGTACCTCCATCGAGGACACTGCCTTTTCCAAAGAGCAATAATGGCCATCCTCATTTAGGCCATCTTCCATAGCAGTTAAAAAAAATCCATATCCTGATCGTTTTATTTAATTAACGTTTGGTGCTGAATTGCACTCTGTTCATCTGAGTGAGGGATACCAGTCATAAAGTGAGTCCAATTTGGTGGAGGGTAAGAATCGCTATGCTGACACAAGTTCCAACATGAATCGGTGGGAGACCCGAAGGTATGAGACCCACAAAGCCTGAACCAGGTCACGCCGGGATCGATGTGCCGCAAAATCTCCGAGCAGATGAGGCAAGATTTACAACAGGAGTCAGACTCTGCCAACCACTGGAATTGGGCGTTTGAAAGCTGCTCCCTGACAATAATTTAACATGGTCTCATCTGCCTATCAGCAGCACAGACTCGGTTATTAGCTCCCAATGCCGAGTGGTCACGTTCTTCACCCACATGGCTAACCCAAGTGGGTTTATTTGGAGCGGTTATAACTTGACGTGTGATGGTTTCAAATCCTGCTTTCCCCGATGCTCTCTCTCTCTGTTTCATTATACGTCGAGAGGATAAGCTGGCCGTTCAAATCACATGTTGTGTTATTATTATTATTATTATTATTATTATTATTAATAGATTTTATGATGAAATGAGGATGGTTGAGAAAAGCAATAATTCATAAATAAGAGGGAACAATAAAACATGAAATAACGAGACAAAAAAGTCAGTTGGGAATTATGTACTTTCCTCTTCAGATAGGGAATGATCAACAGCAGCCTGTTCGTCCCAACAGAAACCGGCTCCAGCTGGGCAAAGGCTCCACTCTGAACTTACTACATCCATCTCGATCATAACAAGTTCTCTGGGTGGTCCAGCTGTCCTTGCAGGCTCCCACTTAATTCTTCATCTCCAGGAACATAAGACACAGACTGGAGACTGAGAGCCAGAGAGCAACAGGGCAGAAAAGCAACAGGAGAGAAATCCAACTGGAGCAACTTCACCAACTCAACTCTCACTGCAACTGCAACTGCAACTCCGCTCTGACTATCACTCTCACTAACTTACTGCGTGATCCACACTGCTCCCCTCCTTTTCTAATGGTGGACAGGCTGAAATCCCTTCTGGTCGATTTTTCTGTTATCTTCGAGGATAAATGTTTTTCCATGGTTCTCATCGGTTCTGACTGATGTCACTTACAGTTCAGTAAGGACATCACCCATTGTCCACCACTGTTGCTGAGTAGAGCTGCTGCCTGCCCACAGGTTGAGCCAGAAACTGTCTGCTCATCATTGCACTAGCGGTGCTTCTTCTGCCAAGTCTATTGTAATTGGTTCTGCTCCGCTGCCTCACTGGATCAAAAATGCTGCCTGGTTAAACATGTTCGTGGACAATGTACAACGATCGGTTCCTTCTCACACAGCTTTTGTGCATGTGCATGAAAGAGAACGAAAGAAAGCACAGACAAAGGACATTTTTATGAGAGAAATACAGAGGAAAATAATGACAGGGACTTTTCAATAATGAAGGGAAGGAGGATTCACAAGGTGCCGGCTACACACGCGACCCTGGTGGCCACTTTATCTACCTATTACAATCTCTTGCTGAAGTTAATTCACTCAATCTTCTGGGTCTCAATCTTAGCCATGGTCTTTCTTGGTTAAACCATATTTCAAAGTTGGTCTACAAAGCGAGTCGCTGACTGACCATCCTGCATCATACAAAGTTGGTCCTCGGCTATCCATCTCTGAGGCCTTCATCCCCAACTTGATGGAGTACTGTTCTCCCTTCTGGGTTGGCATTCTGGCCTCATATTTGTTTAGCTTGACGCCATGGAAACCAAGGCCTTCGTGATGATTGGAATCTCCTGCGGTTAAGCTGAGTGTATAGGCCTATCACTTTCCCATGGCAGACAGATGGGTGGTCTATCTGTCTTCGACAAGCCTCCTTTCTGGTCTTGCACCATCTGCTCTCTCTGTACTTTGCCACCCCCCCCACCCCCCTCCTTCACTTCGGGTTCTGCAGGGTGCATGCAGTCAGTCCACCATCAACCCACTTCTGGTGAAACTCCCAAAATCCAGGATCACTGCTCACCTCCACTCACTTGTTCCTCTTTCTTCCCACCTGTGGAACTGACCCACATATTCTCTACAATCTCATTCTTCCCTCCAATTTTTCAAGACAGCTGTTCACCACCATCTCAGATAACTGCCCCCCCCCGTCCAAAACCATGATTTTTTTCTCCTCCGCATTGAGCCCCAACCCCCAAGTCCACCTCCCAAATTTCCAATTTTTTTCTTCTTGAGAGTTTTCTTCTGCGTCCATTTTGTCCATCCCATGCATCCTCCTCCACCCCTCATTCCTCCCCACACCCCTTATTTGTCCAATTCTCTCTCTATTTTGTCCTTCAATCTGCTGTTGGTTTTTCCTCCTTTTCTCGACTGTCCTTTTGTTCTGTTGCATCCTGATCCATTCAGTGGTCTCGCTCTTGCACGAGCCTTGCCTGTGAACAAAATAAAAAATCTCTAATCTAAGGATTAATCCCAGTAGGTGGGTGCACTTTGTCTTCACATATCACACACCCACTTCACACCATTTTTACTCGGATAAATTTGGGTCCACGCACTTCAAATTTCCAATTACATGCAGTCCTGTCAGCACAATATTACTCATTCCTCCATTAATCCCGAAACTATGCCTGGTGTTTGTTTAATGGTTATGGTGGTGGGCTTAGAATCCTCGGGTCCTGAGTTCAAATCCCACGTCACCATTGAATTAATACCAGGTGGAGTTGACTCAGCCTGTCATCCTTCTGAGGTCGGCAAAATGAGTACCAGCTTGCTTGGATGATTGAGCCATTCGAGTATCCTGTGTCGGAGTGGTGACCCATCCAGGATTGTGCCCAATAGCCCAGGAGACCTCTTTGGCAGCACCAACGCTCTGTACAGAGTATGGTCCCAGGGGATGGATAGATCCCTAAACTCAGTCCTCCATTCATCTCATATCTGTCGCAGTGATGGGAACGTGTGTATATATAAATTGTTCAAACTTTTGTGTTGGTACTGGATAGCGTAGTCATGGCGATATGCCGGCAGTGGAGATGGTAAAGTGTATATCAAAAAATAACAAGAAGGGCTCTCGGTGGAGTGCATACCTCTCTCTGCCAAGATGATTAGTTTATGTTTTGCATCCCACTGATAGGATCTGGACTCGGATGTGAACTAAAATTGAATCGGCTTGTTCTTGTCACGTAACCAACTCGTTCACCAAGTTTTGTCCGAATCCATCCATAACTTTTTGAAATATTGTGCGAAATGCCGTTTTAGCCCTATTATACTCAATGGTGAAGAATCACTTTAAAAAATTCTCAGATCCAGATCCGGATTCGGATCTTCACCAAAATCTTATCATTTCATCAGTGCCACATACCCAAGCTCACCACCAAATTTCGTCCGAATCCGTGCACAACTTTTTGAGATATCCTGTTCACAAACAAACAGACAAACAGACAAATGAAGAATCACTCATGGAGTGACGCTTACTTGGCAAAATGGATCGGCACTCAGGAGAACACATACTTCCACCAGACTGAACAGTTTAAATTTTGTATGCCACCGATAGATCGGATCTGAATCCTGACATGAACCAAAATCGAATCGGCTTGTTCTTGTCACCTAACCAACTCTTCCACCGAGTTTTGCCATAACTTGTGCACAATTTTTTGAGATGTCATGCTATACATAGGGTTTGGCCCCATCTCTCAATGGTGAAGAATAATTTGAAAATTAAATAATATTCATATCTGGATCCAGATTAGGATATTCACCAAAATCGAATCGATTCATCCTTGTCACACACCCAACCTGTCCACCAAGTTTCATGTGAATCCATCCATAACCTTTTGAGATATTGTGCTATATATCGTTTTTTGTCCCCATCTCTCAATGGTGACGAATCACTGAAAAAATTCTCTGATCTGGATCCGGATTCGGATCTTCACTAAAATTAAGCATTGCTGTCCTTGGACAGTCGCCTACACACACAAGTAAAATTCAGAACGATTGCTTGAAAACTGTGGCCAAAAATCGTGTGAGAAACAAACAAACAAACAAACAAGCAGTCATAGACTGGTACTTACGAAATCGTCAACTTGACCTCTGACGTTGTCTCATAAAAGCTGTCTCTCGAGAAGGTAGCGACGCAAACCAGAAGTTTCTACAATGATTCTGTTCCAAACCATCACAAATCGAATGTTTTGGATGTTTGACCTCACTGTGACCTTGATCTTTGACCGATTTTGACCAAAATCTAATCAGCGCTAGCCACCACCCTCCTGAATCACGTGGTGTAATTTGACATTGGAAGCTTCTTCCGTTCTCGAGTTATCATTTTTTGGATGTTTGACCTCACTGTGACCTTGACCTTTGACCGATTTTGACCAAAATCTAATCAGCGCTAGCCATCACCCTCCTGAATCACGTGGTGTAATTTGACATTGGTAGCTTCTTCCGTTCTCGAGTTATCGTGCCTACAAACAAACAAACAAACAGAAACGGAAGGCATCAATATACTTTCGAAATCTTGAGATTTCGTAAGTAACAAACAGCAGACAAACAGACAGACAGACAAGCACTACAGACTAGCATACTTTTGTTAAAACCTTTTTTTGCCAATTGACAAATAGATAGGACTGAAAACATAACCTCCATCCACCATAGGTGGTGATACTTTTATTATATAACATAAGTAAATCCACCTTCGGTGGTGGAGATCATGAAAATATGTTTGTCAATGGTCGAGATGTTAAAGTGCATCTGAATAAATAAATAATTCAAAGTTGTGTGTTGATCGTGGGGATGGTAAAGTGTGTGTGTGTGTGTGTGTGTGTGTGTGTGTGTGTGTGTGTGTGTGTGTATGTATGTATGTATGTATGTATGTATGTATGTATGTATATGTATATATGTATATACTATATATATATATATATATATATATATATATATATATATATATATATATATATATATGAATAATTAATGGAGGAATGTTGGTCATAAAATGGTAAAAGGGATAAAAATACAGAAATAATTCAAGATGTTGTGTCGGTAGCAGAGATGGCAAAGTGTACATAAATAAATAAATAAATAAATAAATAAATAAAAAGTGGATGTAAATAAATAAAAAAGTTGTGTTTTTGTCTTGGATTTAATTAAGTTTATTTCAATGAACTAAACACCCACTTGCTCCAGCAGGGGTCAGTGGTTATACGCACTTCCCACACGTAACAGACATTGACTTATTTTCTATAAATATAATAAATAAGCCAAAATTGTGTGTTGTGGTGGATATGGTAAAGTGTATAATGTGGGTAAATAATAATTCCCGAAGGCATATATACAATGCTGTACTATTCTCCCCTGGAAAATTTTTTCAGAGAATTTCCAAACTTTGTAAATAAAATTCTGTCTCATGACTTTTGGCACTAATCCAAAAGTTATTCGATATGCCTTATGCCCAGATATTACAGCTTCCGTATGTCGCATATGAAAGAAATGCGTTCAGTCATTTGAATCGTGACTCAGGATGGTCGTATGGACAGAAGGACGAAGGGACCAATGGACTGACAGGATCCAAAATATAATCCCTCAGCCAGGCTGACACACAGTTAGTGGCTAAAAACTCGAGCGACTCGCATCTATCCACTCCCAGACGTAACACCGTAATGACGTCCCAGCGAAAAAAGAATGACAGACAGATGGAGAAATATGATAATAAAAGATCTTTATTATTCCTCTTTAAAACCATCTTGAATCTTTCCTCTTCGCTGCAGTGTTCTGAAACTGAATAGCAATGATTATTATTACATCCACTACCTAAGGTGGATGGAGGTTGTTTTCACTCGTCTGTGTGTCTGTCTGTTTGTCTGTGAACAGGATATTTCAAAAAGTTGTGTACGGATTCGAATGAAATTTGGTGGACAGGTTTGGTTTGTGACAAGGCCGAAATTATTAAATTTTGGTGATGATCAGAATCCTGATCCGGATGTGATAATTTTTAAAGTGATTCTACACCATTGAGAGATTATACAGCCAAAAACGACATATAGCACGATATCTCAAAAAGATTATGGACTGTTTTTGGACTGAACTTGGTGGACAGGTTGGTAATGTGATGATGATGAACTGATTCCATTTTGGTGAAGATTCGAATCTGGATCCGGATCCGAGAATTTTTTTCGTTTTTATCAGTGAATCTTCACCATTGAGACAATGGCCCAAACACGATATACTGTTTCGCACGATATCTTAAAGTTGTGGACGGATTATGACAAAACTTGGTGGACAAGTTGGTTAGATCATAAGAACAAACAGATTCAGGTAAGCAGATCCGGCCTATCAGTAGGATACAAAACGTAAACTGTTCAACCTGGCAGAGGTATGCACTCTGCCGAGTGCCGTTCTCGTTTATCCAGTGTCTGTTTATCTTCTTACAGTTCTCCGACTATGGCACAGATATGAACATTTAATCATGGATATAATATTTGGAAAGAACTTTTCTCAAATTTGTTTTTTTATTTTATACATGGTCTATGCTTGTGGAAGACCTAAGACAGAGAACAGATCAGGAAACAACATAACAAAGGGAACAGCAGAAGAAAGGGAAAATGTCAATAGCAGGTAGAGGGAGAAAGTAGATGGAGACAGACAAACAGGGGATGCAAGTAACGATGGGGGTTAGGGGAGAACGTAAGGGGTGGACAAGATGGATACTTCAGCAAAATTTTAGGAAGGGTGTGGGTGGTTTAACGAGTGCAGAAAAAAAAATCATGGCTTTGGATGGGGGATGACCTGAGATGGTGGTGAACAGCTGTCTTGAAGATCAGGATGGAACAAGGAGATCGAAGAGAATGTGGATGTTGGTTCCACAGGCTGAAAAAAATGAGGAATAAATGAGTGGAGGTCAGCAGTGGTTCTGGGTTTAGGCAGTTTCACGAGGAGGGGGTTGCTGGTACACCACATGTGTCCTGCAGATACTTGGGGGTGGTGCAAGGGGACAGAGCATGGAGAGGACAGAGGGGGAAAACCAAGAAACGAGGCTGAAGATGACTGAGAGACCACCGACCTGTCAGCGATGATAAAGTGAGAGACCCATAGGCTTAACTTCATCACCAGAGATTCCAATTATCTTGGAAGCCTTGGTTTCCACAGCGTCAAGCTGAGCAAGACTTGAGGCAGGGGAGCCATCCCACAGGGGAGAGCAGTACTCCATCCAGCTGCAGGTGAAAGCCTTCTATGTACAAAGGAGCTCAGGTATGCCAAGGAAGGACTTTGCATAATTGAGGATGCCCAGTAAAATAAAAACTTTTTCCAACAAAATCTAATTTCCAGGCCTGAAGACCCTTTTTTGAAACCATTATTATAAAATTAGAAATCGTTTTTTTCTTTGGCCTTCAGGCAAAAGCTCTTCTTGAGATGCAGATATTTCAAAGGTTCTATGAACAATGTCATAACTTTTAGTATAATAAGTACAAATAACTTCCAATATAGAACACACACACAGAGCTGTTTCACACGGCAATTCTAATAATTTATTGATCAGTAACAGCTATTCATAATGCATTATAATCATATTTACTTCTGCCACCGAAGGTTTGTCTGTCTGTCAGGCAGTGAGCAGAATATCTCAAAAAGTTACAGATGGATTCAGATGAAATTTCGTGGACAGGTTGGGTGCATGAGAAAGATGAATGAATTCGATTTTAGTGAAGATTCGAATCCAGATCTGAGAATTTTTAAGTGATTCTTCATCATTCAGAGATGGGGACAAAAACGATATATAGCATGATATTTCAAAAAGTTGTGGACAGATAATGACAACGCCAGCTGGATGAGTTGGTTCGGTGACAAGAACAAGCCGATTCGATTTTGGTTCATGTCAGGATTCAGAGCCAGCCTATCAGTGGGATACAAAATTTAAACTGTTCAGCCTGATGGAGGTATGCGCTCTACCGAGTGCCGTTCTAGTTATGTGATGTTATACATATTATTAATTCCACCACACTCCATACTTATGTTGATTGTTTTACACCAAACCTTGAAATAGTAGCAGAATTTTAAAAGCAAACACACCTTACACACTCGGATTTGTGCTGTGCTTACTCTTTGAAAAGACAATTGAGATCAATACCCCACCAATGGACGGTATATCAAGTTAAACATAATTATGCCGGCAATCTCTACTTTTAACAAATGAACATATTTGCCCATTTTTCCCCGTTTCATCTCAAACGTTGTTATTTAAATTATGCTGAAGAAGAGTTTTACATCATCTATTTTGGAACTGAATTTTATAATGGGATTGTGGCATAGCCTTCAATGCTATCACCCTTTCTGTGTAGTGCTTGGTGTGTCTCGCAAATTGACCCCACCAGAGCATAAAGCAAAACGGCTGCCACAAGGTCGTGAGCTTTCAAAAGAAAGTTCAACACAAACGTGTCTGAAAAAGGGGGCACGAAGCTTAGGTAAAGGGCAGGAAGGGTTTAACCATCTGTGGTACAGAAAGGTACAGAAAACTTTGATCTTTCCGAACCCTTTTATTGTTGCCATCTTTGCTCTCGAAATCCTTTCTGCAGTACTGATATGTAATAATATATTTAACACACACACACACACACACACACACACACACACACACACACACACACACACACACACACACACACACACACACACACACACACACACACACACACACACACACACATCCATCCTCCATCCATTGGGACAATACTCTGTGCAGAGCGTTGGTGCTGTTTAAGCAGTCTCCTTGGCTATTGGGCACAATCCTGGACAGGTCGCCACTCCGACACAGAATACCAGCATGCTGGCACTCATTTTGCCGACCACAGAAGGATGACAGGTCGAGTTAACCCCACCTGGTATTAATTCAACAGTTGAACGGGCTTTGAACTCAGGACCCTAGGATTCCAAGACCACCACCACAACCATTAAGCCAACACCAGGCATATAAATAAATATATTATATACAAGGCTCTTTTTAACCACTGACTCACTCACCGATTGACTGATGATTGACTCATTGACTGACCGATATTTATCCTACGATGCGATCGCTTGAATTAAAGATCGGTATGTTCTGAGTGACGTAGAAAGCTGAAATTTTGCGGGGGATTCAACAATTCTTCACAACTCTTTTCGCACAAGAACAAGCCGATAAATTTTGGTTAAGGTCTGGATGCAGATCCGGCCTATCATTGAGGTACAAATCATAAACTGTTCAGCCTGCTCGAGGTATATGCTCTACTGAGTGCCATTCCAATTTAAGGTTGTTTTTGTTTTTTTTAAATTTTCTGACTGCTTTGTGGGATACTGGATTTTGTTTGTAGGATACTGGATATTTTTCCTGGAATAATGGCTTTGAGTTGCAGCAGTGTGCAAAATTTCAATTTCCGAGCTCACGTCCTAGTGGGTACTAAACATTTATATCAGTGTAGCAGTGAGTCAGTGAGTCAGTGGTTAGAAAGAGCTCTGTATACGAGACATAATATATTCCATGACCTTGCTGAGGATCGGAAGTAGGTTCACGTAATCCAGGAGGCAAGTGCCACACCAACTGTTGCTGCATGCATCCTCACAATCGGTAGATGCCTGCTACACATTAACCTACCTGTCTGTGGTGCACAAAACAGTTCTGGGGATAGCCAGAAACAATTTAAATTTTAAAAAGGCTCTTCTGGCTAAACAGTTGCACAGATTCCACCTTTTTGGCTTGAGCTTAGTACAGCTACAGCTCCCTCCATCTTTGTCCGATTGTACTGTAGCCAATACTGGGAAGAGAATTTAATTCTCAATTTCAAAGACCAGTCCAAACTTTCCTGTTCTGAGTCCCTCCACTCAAGCTCGCAACTTCCTAATACTGGGAAGGGAATTAAATTCTCAATTTTAGATGTATTTGCATGTGCAAGCATCCATTGCTAGGGTAATATCTCATATACAATTGTGACTTTGCGTTTCCACCCGAACAACTCTGATCTTTCTGTGCATGTCAACACATTTGCAGTTTTGGCAATTTCTCAATACAATTGATATTATCGGTTTGCACCGGTCAGATTCCGCAATTTTTTTTGCTCACATTCGTGGATTCGTTTTTGCAGTCTCGCCATTGACCGCGTAAAGAAACATGATATATGTACCTCCGTTCTGGTGGGGTCAGCTGCAGTAAGTTATTTTTTTGCCAAAATTCTTCATGAGCTGCTCTGCGTGTATAACGTTCGACTGAAGGAGTCGTAGGAATGTTAGATTTATCGGTTCATGGTTTGACATCCGCTGTTTTCACATTGTCTGTTTGCTGTTGGGCTCCCACCTGTGCATAGCATGGATACCTCACTAGTATGTACATATATCTCGCTAATCGCTAGTATCAGTTGGTGTGTGTGTAATATATATATATATATATATATATATATATATATATATATATATATATATATATATATATATATATATACACATATACATATACATGCACGCACACACACACACACACACACACACACACACACACACACACACACACACGCACACACGCAGACAGTTTTGTGTTACCTGCACGATTTATAACATTTACTGTCACAACATATTATAAAATATTGATAGATAGATGTCAATACATAACTATTGTGATGCTCAAGACATTGTCACTTCCTGATCTCCCAAATCGTTTGATTTCCAAATCTGTGTTACAAGCATCTGAGGCTGTTGTTGAAGCTCTGGTCATTGTCTCCACCTACTGGACACATGACCAGATAAGCTACATTTCGTTTGTCTTCCCACCAGTTCAACGGAAACGTGTTGCTGGTGTACATGTGTGCACATTTGAGTCTTCAGAATTCGCAGCATTTTATTATTAAACAAGACGATACTCTTCCAAGTCAAATTATTTGAATAGAATAGGTCTTTGCCTGCCAGAATTTGCGAATATTCCACATGCTACTTGTCTTTAAAATGGTCAAAAATGGTCAAATGCTGTTGTCATTTTTAAGGTGAAGGGAAGAAAAAAGATGACATTTTTTATTGCCATTTCAAACTTTTCTGGAGTGATATATGCACAAGCATCCACAAATCTCATTTGGTCACCTTTCACAACATCATACATTCCTGAAAGCTCACACTTTACAGGAGCTTCTGATGTATGTCTATCACTTACAGTGAAGTTATGTTGAAGCACATGTCTGTTTTCCTAAATTAATCTTCATTCGGTGATTTTTCTTCACTCTTTAACACAATGTAGTGATCCCTGTACCAATCAGCTCCAAATAATGATTATGTCCCTTGATAATATTGTATCCACTCATCTAAACACATTGCAAGTTGGTATCGATAGAGGTAGATAGAGATGTATGCTTCGATGTGGTATGAAGAAACGTGTAACTATATGGTGACATATGTTTGAAACAATTGTAGCTTTAGCGAGAAGTGGAGATTGAGTAAATTGTTCCTACCTCTCCCTGAAGGAAAGTCTATTAAGATTCTCCACACATCTAGAATTGTTAGTGGATGAAAAAAATTCCATGTTTCATGTGGACAATAAAAAGTAATGAAATGAAATGAATTAAATATCATGAAATCCAAAATGAAACCTCCAAATGGTCAAAATAGCAGATATGATTCATTGCCTTCGGCCTTTTAAAAAAGACCTTCAGACTTTAAAAAAATAAGCAACGACTGTCTATCTGTAATACATATCATCAAAAATGACCGGTTGGAATTATTTTATTCTAAATATTCAAGGAGATTGGAAGATGTTTTCTGGTTCTCCTGAGAATGAACACACTTGTTTGTGGGCTTGGTGGAATGACCTGTGGTTGCCTTTTGTCGGATCTGCCTTCCAGGAAGAGAAGGTGTTGTTTTAAAGCAACTGCCTCACCACAGGATTCTGTGTAGCATGGATGAGTGGATAGGTATAATGACTGAAAGCGAGATTAGATGGCTCTGTGCATAGAAGCTTTGATGGAGGCGTATAGCTGAACATTCCTTGAAATCTTCAAGTACATAACAGATGTCGTCATGTATTTTGTACAACGTTAGACATTAAAGGCCAGGATCTTGGCCCTGTGATGCATCAATGTGTGTGTAATAGGGGACTTTTGAAATGATGCCAACGGTTCCAGAATGCTCAGTGCGCACACGCAAAAGCCCCAAACAACAGGGGTCATCACGGCATCCAAACGTATATCGTGTGTGCGAGATAAAAATTGTAACCTAAAATGGATCACAAAACTTCTAAAAGAAGCTGTAAATACTTGGAAACATACCAGTGAGAAAGGGGGGTGTGTCTCTGCACAACAAAAGAGTTGTTGAACTTTCTGAACTTTCAAAAAAAACTGATAGCTTGCAGCTCCTTATACTGCAAACTCCCGAGGCTGTTGTGGATCGGTGCAAGGCCTGAAGGTTCATAGACTGGCATGTTCTACCCAAACCTTCAACCGGAGTGAGTGGACTTTGAACCTCACAGGATTACCTCATGTGAACATGACAGGCCTGATGATTTATTTCATGTAATGCAATTGGAAAGTCAAAACTTTCTTCAAAAATGTCAAAACTTTCTTTCATGTCAAAACTTCCGGTTCCGGTTTTGAGCGGCAAGAGGTCTCCTTCGGGGCTCCCTGCTGACATTCTCAAAGTTAAGTTCCGGTTGTTATTTGTCCCGTTTTAACTGTTTAATTTTCTCAGCTACATGTTAATGTGTGTTCCTAGTTCGGTTTTGTTTCAAAAATCGTGCTATTTTGTGAGTATTTATGTCGACGTTCTTACCTGGTGTTTGAGGCCTAGTCCTAGGCTTGAGGCCTACCGGTTCCACTTGGTGTTCGATCGTTTTTTTTTGTTTGTTTGTTTTTTTCTCCCCATTACCTTCCATTTTTATCCTCCCCATTACCTTCAATTTTCATCCTTCCCCACTTTCCAAACATCCCCCATTCTCCCAACTAATCTCTTTCTTATCTCAAAAAAAAAAAAAAAAAAAAAAAAAAAATACCCATACCCAACAACAACAACAACAACAACAACCGCTCACCTTCTCCCGATTCTGCTACTTCTTCTTCCTCTTAACTTCCTCCTCGTCTTCCTCGATTTCTTTTTTTTTTTTTACATTTCCATGACCTAATCTGTTGAACTCTCTCATACATTAATATTAACAACAAAAACGATCTTATGATGCTTCATCTTCCTCTCTCACACATGTGGTACTCTTTACTGTTTCACAATGCACTACTCTTCTGCTATTTCAACAGACTGCTTTCATTTCGACCTCTCCTTCATTCCTTGCCTAAAAAATCCAACTATTACAGCGCTTCTTCTCTCCATGCTCTGAATTCGCCTTCATTGCATCCATCAAGAATTGTGTTAAATCGCATCTCTGACCTAAAACTTTTTAAAAACCACAGTTTGCCATGAATGCTCGCTTTCCATCAACCATTCTTTTTCCAACTTCAGTGCCAACTCACCCCCCTCACCCCTCACTCTCACTCTCAAAGCAACCATCCCACTCTTCTCCCTCCAAGCCTCCCTCTCACCTCTTTCAAAAATTCCCCCTCACCTTTCTCCCACCTTTCATCCCCTCACTCTTCCTTCTCTAAGTTGCCCCCCCCTCTCCTCCACCAACCTGCCTCCCTCCACTGCCCTCTCACCTCCATCTCTTCACTCCACCTCCTCAAATACTCAACTGCCATCTTCCTTGTCTCTTGTCCCCCCTCTCTCCCAGCACCACAGAGCCTTTTCTCCTCCTCATTCGGCCCCCTCCCCTCGCTATTCTGCAATTCCCCACACTCCTTCAGCAACCCTCCTTACCTCCCCCCTCGTCCCTCGTCCT
This sequence comes from Eptatretus burgeri, assembly GCF_056783735.1. NCBI lineage: Eukaryota > Metazoa > Chordata > Myxini > Myxiniformes > Myxinidae > Eptatretus > Eptatretus burgeri. The sequence goes on from NC_140972.1 coordinate 39,797,110, forward strand.
ACCTTCCCCCGCCCCCTCCACCTCCTGCACCCACCGCCTCCTCCCCTACCTCTTCATTTAGAGTTTGGTCCTCGAATATCCGGGGCCTTAGCTCAAACCTTTCAGATCTTGCCATGCAGGGTGCCCCTGACAAACCAGACATTACCTGCCTAACAGAAACTTTCCTCACCGAACACGTGTCTGACTCCCAAGTATCTCTCACTAGTTACTCCCTCTTACGGTATGACAGTCCTGAGCCTCGTCCTGGTGGAGGTGTTGCTCTCTTCATCAAAGACTCTATTCCTCACTCTCCCTGCACTGCTCTCACTCCCCCACACCCCCAGGAATACCTCTGGCTTCGGCTTCCCCTCCACTCCCACCTCATGTTTATATGTGTACTGTACCGTCCACCGAACAGTGATGACTCCATCTACACCTCACTCTCCGAAAACATGGACCATCTTCTATCTTCTCATCCAAACTTTCTCTTCCTCTTATGTGGCGACTTCAATTGTCATCACGCCAGTTGGCTAGGTGTGGGTACCTCTCTCACCTGCCATGGGACATCAGCAAAAGCTTTCTGTGACTCATTGGGACTGACTCAATCGGTCAACTTCCCGACCCGGATCTCAACCAATGGTACTCCATCTCTTCTGGATCTGATTTTGACAAATTTCCCCTGACAATATCTGCTGCTCTTCCTTCGCTCCAATTGGTTCTTCTGACCACGTCCTTGTTAAAGTGGACATCTCTCTGGCTGTTATCAGAGAACCACCTCACCGCCGTCGAGTCTGGCATTTCACTCAAGCCGACTGGCAGGGTCTCCGAGCAGCCATCAAACTTACAGACTGGTCTCCTATCACTACTTTCTCAAACATCAACTCATCCTGGGAATTCTTTCAAAGAAACTTGCTCTCCCTCATGCACAGATTTATCCCCTCTCGTGTTCAGTTGTCTTACCCTTCCTCCCGCCCTTGGTTTACTGAAGCTTGTGGCGAGGCAGTTGTCCTGAAACAACTTGCCTTTGCCTCATGGAAAGCAAACCCAACTGAGGAGCAATCTCAGTTCTTTCCACAAAGCTCGGAACAAGTGTGTATCTACCCTCAGGAGAGCCAGAAATCAACATCTTTCTCATCTCAAGTCTGAACTCTCAAACCTCTCTCCCTCCTCAAAATCCTGGTGGCGTTTAATCAAATCTGTTTCTGGTGTATGTTCCCCCTCCATCCCTCCCTTACCTCAAATGGCCGCACTGCTGATTCCACACGTGATAAAGCTGAATGTCTAAACTCGGTGTTTGCAGCTAAATCTTGTGTCCCAAACCCATCACTATCTCTACCCACTTTACCCAGTCGCACCCAACTGTCCCTGGACTCTGTATCCTTTTCTCCTGACAAGGTGGAGAGCTTGCTTTCAAACCTCGAGTCAGATTCTGCAACCGGTCCAGACGGCATCAGCCCACGTGTCCTCAAAGCCTGCTCTTCTGCTCTTGCTCACCCTCTCTCTGTTCTATTCACCCTCTCATTTTCCCAAGGTCATCTGCCATCTGCTTGGAAATCTGCTAACATCACTGCCCTGCATAAAAAAGGTGCAAAAACAGATCCCTGTAACTATAGACCAATCAGCCTTCTCCCAATCATCAGCAAGGTTATGGAATCCATCATCGCTTCAGACATGAAATCCTTCCTCTTCTCCAATGGCTTGATTTCCAATCATCAATTTGGTTTCAGACCAGGTCACTCTACCCTAGATATGCTGCTACTGCTCTCCCATCAATGGATGGAGGTCCTCAATGCCAGACAGGAAATCCGAGCCGTATCCCTGGACATATCACGTGCTTTTGACACAGTCTGGCACCCTGCCCTACTCACCAAACTCTCTTCCCATGGTATTCAAGGCCATCTCCACTCATGGCTCGCAGACTTCCTCTCCTGTCGCAGTCAACGTGTGGCCCTAAATGGAGTTCTTTCATCCCCTCTTCCTGTGCAGGCTGGAGTTCCTCAAGGTAGCGTTCTGGGCCCTGTTCTTTTTCTGGTTTTCATCAATGATCTCTCGGACTCTCTGGAAAATCCTCTATTTCTCTTTGCCGATGACTCCACCCTCTGCCGTACCATCTGTCATCCCTCAGACCGGCAAGCAGCAGCTTCTTTTCACTGCAGATCTGGATAAAATCACAAACTGGTCCAACACGTGGAACATGTCTTTCAATCCAGACAAATCTCACACTCTCACTATGTCTCTTGAAAGGACCGTTTACAAAACCCCCCATCCACTTTCTCAACAATCCTCTGGAAGAAGTCTTTTCTTTCAAGCTTCTGGGTCTCACTATCTGCCATGACCTTTCCTGGGAAAGTCACATTTCCAACCTTGCCTCAAAAGCCAGTCGCCGACTGAGAATCCTCCGTCGTGCAAAGTCCTTCCCTTGGCCCTCTTGAGCTCCTGACCACTTACAAAGCTTTTGTCCGTAGCCTGATGGAGTACTGCTCTCCCCTCTGGGCTGGTGCTCCTGCCTCCCACCTTTCTCGACTTCACGCTGTCGAAACCAGGGCTTTTAAGATCATTGGCATCTCCCGCAATGAAGCTGAGTCTTTGGGCCTCTCACTCAATCACCGCAGGTTGGTCGGTGGTCTTTCTGTCTTCTACCGACTCCTCTCCAGCCTTGCCCCCCCTGCTCTCTCTGCGATTTGTCCCCACCACATTTCCACAGGGCGCTCAAGGTCCGCCAACAACCCCCTTCTGGTAAAACTTCCAAAATCACGAATCACTGCTCATCTTCACTCTTTCATTCCTCTTTTTTTCCCGCCTTTGGAATAAACTTCCTCACTCTATTCTTTCCCATTCTTCCCTCCAGGCTTTCAAAACAGCTGTTCACCACCACCTCTTATCTTCCCCCATCCAAATCCTCGATCTTTTCTACCCCCGATAATCCACCCAAGCCCACTTCCTTCAATTCTCCTGCTTTCCTTCCTGAAAGTCCCTTTAATGTCCATCTTCCCCTCGCCATGTTCCCCGTCCCATCCCCATCCCTCTCCCTTCCACAGTTCACCTGTGTCTGTTCCCCAATGTTTTGTCCCTTCCACTCCCGCCCCTCTTGTCTCATGCCTCCTTGCTGTGAGTTGTGTGTTAGCTCTCATACGAGCCTCGACCAAGGTATACAAAAAAAAAAAGACAATACAGTTCTGTCATTCCCAACATTCAGGCAGACTTCACAGAGGGAGACACCGTGTCTGGTTTGGTTGCTTCTTAATACCAATAGGGAGGTCATATCTGGAGCTTGTCAATGAACAGAGTAAGCTTAAAATGATGATATTTACTGGTAATCATGCTTGGGATTAATAGCATTAGGTGGTGGATGTTAAAGATCCCACAATGTCCTTCACAAAGACTGAGCGGGTTTTCGCCACCACCCTTGCTAAAATGCAATTTCTTGCCTAGACTGTGAGTTGCAAGTCATCCGGTCTTCTTGGAGGTTCCTTGATACCAGATTGCACTGCTTGCTCTCTGGGTAGCAGTTTCTGCACTGTAAATAAATTGACCCGCTAGTTTCCAAGCTACATGTGAACGGACGGCTGCCTTAAGATACAAAGGACAACCACCTCCATCTCCACCCTGTAGACCCTGGCAAAAATACATCATGGGACATCCAACCTCTGTTAAAAGGGGTGTTAATTTTTAATCATTCTCATGATAGGTTGCTTTTTATGGAAGGAATTTTACATTCCTGCCTAGATTATTATGAATCATTTAATGGCTGTTAATTAGTCAGGAAACATTCTTGCAAATCATTCACGTCTTCATATGAAAATCCTTAACACCAAAGTTTGTTTAATATAACACTTCAACGACATTAAAACAGCTTTCATTCATTTTTGCACTTACAATGATCATAGCAAAGCTTGCACTGTTCCACCCACCATTTGACGTTTGAATCCTTTCCTGGAGCAAATCCAGTTCCTCATGGGGAAACCGACCTTAAACATATTCCAATATTCATTAAAAAAACATCATTTGTCTATTACTGTTTCTTTAACAGACCCAATCATTGCTGCTTTGTTGTTGTGTCTGCCAGGGAATGTTTTTGCCCGCAAATCTTTCACGAACCACCTGGCCAGGCTTGACATTCGACTGAAGGTGGTAGGAATTTGGAATTTGTTGAGGGTGGCGATAACTCACATACTCTTTGTGATCGACACTGCGGGATCTTTGAAGCTCACCAACTAATACCAACAGAAGGGACACCCAGCTTAACGTCCATACGAGGGACAAACACCGTGCGTGTCAAGCACCAGTGTGACAGTTTCTATTATAGACGGGTCGGGAATCAAACACAGACTAGTCAGCTCAAAGGTAAGTGAGCTGCCACTGCACCATCCTGCCAGACATAAACCATCAATTGTGCTTTCCAAAAATGCAGCAATGGTCATGGATGCGGTGGATGCCCAATACCCACGAGTCGGGGCTCCACCTGTCGGCCTTTTCCCGAATGATACAATTTTGCATGCAGTAGTTGTTTTGTTCATGCATTATTTTTGGCTTCTTTGTTTGGATTTCCTCTTTGACATAATGTGCTGATATTCCAGCAATTTTAAAGAAGTTTATACTCCTTGTATAATGTTTATTGGTATCTTGAACCTGCTGTAATAAGTAAAATTTAAAGCTGCAGTAGCACTTACAATTCCAGCACTGCTGTGCTCTCTCACAGTTTTAGACTGTCGGGTCATTGAGCGGTCACGGCCAGGCACCCCATATGCCGGAATAAACCCCGCCGTCTGCAGTTGATGGACCTCACTCTATGCCACGGGGATATTTTGTGAATCCTCGGCCTTGCGGAGTTCTGCAAAAGGAGCTCGCTGTGCTTAAAGCCAAACGTCCTGCTAGATTGAAAACTTTTACATTTACTTACAAAAAATACCTGTCTTTGTGTTTGTGCAACAGAGCTCTATTGTATTATTTTGGAGTTTCAGGTGTTTTACTCTCTACTTGCAAATACACCTTGTATAAACGAAAATGCATTGTGATCATAGTTACTAAATGCTGTTCCTGTAGGAAGTACGATAATCCCGACAAAGGAAATGCAACGAGTTGAGGTCCAGAAAAGGATATTTAAATCATTCCTTCTTCCATTGCATTCCCATCCCAAAACAACTTCATTCATTGCAACTTCATTCTTGTTGGGTCAAACTTGGCAGGGTCATTTGGTGAGGCATTGCGCATAGATGTAGAAAGTAATAAACAAGGAAACATTGATCATAGGTATAGAGATGTTTTTTTTAATGTTTAGGTGGAAGGGGGGAGGGGAGTAAGGGTTCTTTAAAGAGGATGGAGTAGAGAAGAGGGCATGGGAAAGTGAAATGGTCGGGTGGTGGGGAGGATAAATGAGAATAGGCATTTGGGAAAGTTTTAATCACAAAGAAAACGACCAAGGCAAATCCTTATGTCCTACCAGCTTTGCATAGCAGACGGGGTCTAAATGCAGACGGATAGAGAAACACTCCCGACCAGCAGGCAATTAAATACCAAATTTCATCAGCACAATACAGTTGTTTTATAAAATTGTGTTTATTAAGTATTCAGATAAAATTGTTTAAAGTCTTTGAAATAATCAACATAATATAATTATGGTTGGTTCTTACAAAAAGTGTCATGAATCTCCTACTACTACTGCTAATACTACTACCACTAAAACTTATTACTGATACTAACTTAACTTAACTGCACGTCAATTATTCCCACTTTCTTGTGAACTCAGCCCCTAAATATTTCACAAACCAAGTGCTTCATGAACGAATTAGGCCTGCCGTTCAACTGATGGTGGCAGGAATTTCTATTTTTGTTACAGGGTGCCATTGATAACTCACATACTCTTCATGAAAGATACCATGAGATCTTTAACGTCCACTAATTAATTGTAGCAGATGAGAAACCCAGCTTAACGTCCATCCGATGGACGTCACACATTGTGATACTTCACCCTGCATGCGAATCACCAAGGTTACTGGATGCAGCTGAAGCCAAGATTTGAACCAAGGCGAGAAAGTTTAAGTCGAATGTCCATACCTCCAGGCTATCCTGCCAGGAAATTAGTAAAGGAGTTGCATCAGGGTATATACATCATTTACTGGTGTATTCATTTCAGATAATTTGTAAGACTGGCATCATGTTGACAGCAAATCAAGCAGTATTCATTTACTCAATGTCTCGACCAATATCTTTACACTTTCTCAAAATTAAAAGTGTTTCTTTCTTGTTTGACAATAATTATCTGGCATAAATGGAAATACTAACACAATACATCAATTGTGTTTTTTTTTTCTTTTAAAACAATATCATACCTTATTTTTTTTTGGCCACTGCTAAAAGCTGCGAAGGTCATAGTTTTTTGCTATGTGTAATATTGCTGGAAGAACTTGCTTGAATTGCTGCATGCCGTATCGCCATGCCTTGAACCGCCGCTTTATGTACGCTCACCGTGGCGTGCAAGCGTCCAGAGAAATACTTGCAGCCCTTGCTTTGACAGGCACAGCAAGCACATGCATGGTGAGTGAGTATTCTGCCTGCAGAACACTTCCAAGCAGCTGGTGTGGTCCATTCATCAGCACCCAGAACTTTCTTTGGAGAAAAACCTGCACTGGACTGCTTTGATGCATGACAAAAATATAGGCTTGTGTGTAATTTCACCCTAGAGTTTCCTGATTGTCAATGGCAACCAGAGAGGGGATAATTTCACTGGCTGGCCCAGCACAGTGAGTTTCATTTCCTGGGCAAAGAAATCTTTTCTTTTCTGATGCCAAGTTGGAATTCAGCTCGTGACCTTGTGTTTACCTGTTCATATTTGCATTAGTATTATACTGATGCCTCCAAAATTTTCACATTTTGATGCCACCTGAGCATATTCTTATTTCATGATGCTTTTAAATCAAACTTAATATACAGAGTCTTCACTAACTAAAATGATAAAGTGGTAAAGTGATAAAGCTAAAAGTGCAGATAAAACGTGAATAAGTTAGATTAGCAGAGAAAATCAGATGATTCTCAGTTGCATACGTATTCAAACCCTTTGCCTCATTAACCCAAAATCAGTTCAGGAGCAAATTATTTGTTTAAAAGGTTAAAAAATAGGTTTCACTTGCATGTAATCAGTGCTTTAACTTAAAAATCAAACTCCCAAACATGAAGACCAAGGAGCTTTCCAAAGAAGTCAGAAATAAGTGATGGAGAAGCCCCATTCAGAAGAGGGTTATAAGAAGATTTCAAAGTCACTCATTATCCGTTTAGTACGGTTAAATCCATCATTAAGAAGGGGAAAACGTATCATACTACCCAGACTCTACCCAGATCAGGTCTCCCATCCAAACTCAGCAGCCGAGCAAGCAAGAAACTAGTTCAGGATGTCACTGTAAATCTAACAATGACTTTGAAACATCTGCAAGGCTCTATGTTCAAGATGGGGGTCAGAGTTCATAAATCAACAATATCCCGTTCCCTTCATAAAGCTGGCCTCGATGGACAAGTGGCAAGAAAGAAGCCATCCTTCGTATAATTTATGGACAGATGTTTGTGTGTTTATGTATGTGTTTGTGTGTGTTTGTTTGCCACGCAACTCTTCCTGCAGTTGTGGGCCGATTACATCCAGACTTGCCACAGAGGATCAGAATGACTCCAATTAATGGACTGTATTGGGGTGTTTTTTCTCTTTGCCGGTGGTCTTGGTGGTGGTGGGGGGGGGGGTAAACATTCTGCACAGGTGGGGGAGGATATTACAAGTCTCCACCATTTACAGTACAATATTCCTGTCCTCACATTTTCCAATGCAGTGAAGTGTTTTGAATTAGAGGCAGGCGGTATGTTTTTTCCTCATGCACATAACCCAGGTTTTTATATATATTTTTGCCTATATAGAGCTGTCAGTTTCCTTTACACCACCCAAATAAAGGGATGCATCAGGAGAATGGGTTGCATGCTTGGTACAAGATCGCCCATAACCAGGGTACTCAACTAGTTACTGAAAAAGACGTATCAAAAAGCTCGTATAGTGATTGTGAAAAAGCATCTTCATGATACTTCAGGCACATGGAGAAGCGTTTTGTGGTGAGACGAGACAAAAATTGAATTTTTTGATCTAAATTCAAAGCGTTACATCAGGTGTCGAGTGCAAGCCAAACACTACATATCACTCAGTCAACGCCATTCCTACTGTAAAGCATGGTGGTGGCAGCATCACGTTATGGGGCTGCTTTTCATCAGCCGGGATGGGCAATCTTAAGAGGATCGAAGGGACAATGGATGGTACAAAGTACTGGAGAATCATTGATGAAAACCTGCTTGAATCAGGCATGAATCTGAAACTGAGTAGTAGATTCACATTTCAGCAGAACAATGATCTGAAGCACAAAGCTAAAGCCACACTGGAGTAGTTGAATAAGAAGAAAATAAATGTTCTTGAGTGTCCCAGTCAATGTCCTGACTTGAACCCAATTGAACATTTCTGGTGAGACTTGAAGATTGCAGTCCATCAAGGACTCCATCAAACTTGGCAGAATTTGAACGATTTTCACGTGAAGAATGGGCAAATATTTCACCTTCTCATTGTGTAAATCTGGTGGAGACCTTCCCTAAAAGACTCGTCGCAGTCATTGCTGCAAAACGTGTTTCCACCAACTACTGACTGAAGGGGCTGAATACTTTTACAACCAGTGAATGTTGATTTGTACATGATGTTTTTTTACAGGTATTCCTGACATGTGACCTCCTTCAACTATAACAATGTTTAGTTTGATCTCTTCAGTTATTTATATAAAAGTTCATTTGGAAATTTTTTTTCGACATCATTTATAATCTTCAATTTATGGATGAGGTGTGTGTGTGTGTGTGTGTGTGTGTGTGTGTGTGTGTGTGTGTGTGTGTGTGTGTGTGTGTGTGTGTGTGTGTGTGTGTGTGTAATATGTATAATATATCATGTATAATATATGTATAATCACCTATCGATATGTGTGTGTTCATGCGTGTGTGCATTTGTGTGTGTATATATGTTAAACAAAATGAGCAAATCTGAGCCCAGATGTGACATGATGCTGACATGTGTATGATGTCAGCTTCATGTCTCATTTAGGGTCGGAGTTGCTCCTTTTGTTTAATTTAGATATCCTGACTGCAACCTCCCTTCCTAATTGGTGATCACCAGCGCAGAGACAATATGTTTGTGTGGCAGATGACGCTTGCAACATTTGTTATTATGGGACTCGGTCTGTGCCTTTCTGCTTCATCAAGGTAGGGGGTCCAATATATATGCATATATTTGGAGAGAAAAAAAAACTGCACACTGAGTGGTAAAAAATGAAAATTATTTATTATTGCCTGCCATTTCAAGAATAGAGTAGTTCCCTTCTTCAGAGGCAGTAAGTGCACTGTCAGCATTATGTTGTGCTAAGTTGCGGAGGGAATGACTGTGTCATGTGAATTGGTTCGCATCCACGGTAATCACTGTGCTCGATCTCTTGTAGTGGTGCATCAATGATGCCAGCAGTGTCTGTCAATTTTGGCTTTTGTCTGTGTTGTAGTTGGCGATGTATGCAATGCCTGGTATGTGGTTTTCAAGTCAACATGCCGGTTTATTGACATCTCACCCGACCACCAGGCCTCGATTATTTTTCAGCTCACCCTTGTTGACCTGTGCCTAGGACAGATGTCTGACTGCATGTGAATGTTTGTTGGTGGTTGTTTGTATGCATAGCTACCAAGGACATCCTGGCATACAGTGTCACCACATGCTAGGATTTGGTTAGCCATGTGGTCAATTGTTTGAATGTTTGGCCAACATAATTGGTTTCACAATCCTCACATGGTATGCTGGAGATGACATTCTTTCTGTCGAATTTGCTCACGTGGTCCTTAGGTCTTGACAGCTGAGCATCTAAGGATGCTTGTGATTTGTGGGTAGCATAGACATTATGCCGCTGTAGGGTGTGGCTTACATTTTTGAAAGAGTGCTGTATGTTGGTAGCACCACTCTATTTGTTGACACATTTGGCCTGCTGCTGTTGCAGATGGGTTTCCATCAACAGGATCTGATGAACGCACCTGGGTAGTGGTTTGCTTGGAGTAGTTGACTGGCATGCAGTAACTCCATTTGGCATTACTCCATGTCACTGCAGTGCATTTTTGCATGGTCGAGTAAGCAACAAGCATTACTTATTTTAATGCAGGTGGGATAGCAACTTCAGGATTCCAAACCTTGGGATGGCAACTTCAGCAGTCCAATATCCCTAGCATCCTTGTAATATTTACGGATAAGAATGAAATCTGTGTTAAGAGATACAAAAAAAAATTAAAGATGAGAAAATTGATATTGACCTTTATTTTAACTATGTTTCTATTTCACATTATGGTAACATTAAAAAATTATCAAGATGAGTTAATTCTGAAAAATTTAAAAGAGATGAAAAAGAAATATTTGATGAAGATGCTTAAATTTCTTTCATGATAAACCAGGAATTAGAACATGTGGAATATTTTCTGAATAATAAAGCACTTAGAATTCAAATGACTTCTGAATATATGACTAATTAATTTGTTGTTTATAAAAAATCGATTAAACATCCTTTTGTAAGATATGCTGAATTTGAATGTATCTTCGAAAAAAATAATTCTTTTTTTTCCCAATCTAAATACAGCATGCATATACAAATCGATATCAAAAACATATTCCACCCAGT
>NC_140972.1:39810297-39847797 GCF_056783735.1 Eptatretus burgeri
AGTGATGTATGATTAAAGTTATTCATATGTAGTAATGCTTCAAACAAAAATAATAATTACAAGTCTGAAGACGACGATGGTTCACGAGCGGTATTTTACGATGTTGATTGTTTCAGAACTCAAGGATGAGATAATGTGATAATGTTTGACCAAGTTATAAAAATGATCAACATGATGTGGTATGAGTGACAGGTTATTAGCTGCAAAATGTCGAAAACCCGGTTTCGTTCAACAACTTTAAAAATTTGACCTTTGCATAACCTTTAAAGGTCACAAAACAATGTTGTGGACATTAAAATAAGGAAACAGGATACGTGCTATAGCTTAATGGAGTTAGTTAGTCGAGGAAGGTCGAAAACCCGGTTCGATTCCCACAACTTTGAAAATTTAACCTTTGTGAACTTTAAAGGTCAAAGGTCAAGGATTATGACCTTTGGTGCAAAACTTCCTCTGGAACATTCCAGGAACAACATAACGTCATATAGGCTATATGGCATTTCACACTCCTCGGATTATCCATACTTTGATGAAATTGGCGTAAAAAGAAACTTGAAGGGGGCGCCACGGGCAAGGTGTTCGAGATAGAGAAAAGTGGTTTCAAGACTTTAGGTGGGGAATGACCTGAAGATTATGCATAAAAAATATTGTCATCCTAGCTCACAAAGTTTGGGCGGTCGTCTGATTTTAATGTCAAAATTCGAAATTTTCTAAGTTCATGACCTTGTAACCTTGACCTTGTGATCTTGACTTTGGGACGAAAATGAAAAATTGAGTTCCATGGGGTTTGATTGAGCACCTATGCAGGTGCCATTGGGCTAAAATAATACCAAAACCCCTGCCAGATTCGACAAACCCCTCGGAGAAGATGCATTTTTATGTCAAAATCGCAATTTTCTAAGTTCGTTAGCTTGTGACCTTGACCTTGGGATGAAAATGAAAAATCGAGCTCCGTGGGGCTATGCAGGTGCCATTGGGCTAACTAAATACCGAAACCCCTGCCAGATTCGACAAACCCCTCGGAGAAGATGCAAATTGAAACCGGCTACCCCCTAAAAACACAATTCGCAATTTTCTAAGTTCGTGACCTTGTGACCTTGACCTTGGGACCTTGACCTTGGGACGAAAATGAAAAATCGAGCTCTGTGGGGCTATGCAGGTGCCATTGGGCTAACCAAATACCAAAACCCCTGCCAGATTCGACAAACCCCTCGGAGAAGATGCAAATTGAAATCGGCGACCCCCTAAAAACACATGTTTTTTGGGCGTGGCTCCACCCATAATGGGCGCACCACACCCATTTTCAGGAAAACACAACTAGATCATGATATAAACCTCCCACCAAAATTTCATCAGGATCTGATCAAAACCCACAGAGCTATGCTCGGGACAGACAGACACACAGATAGACAGACATACAGACACAACAATAACGAATATAGTGGTCACATATTTTTCGTGAAAATATTTTTTCGTGAACCAATATACATTTGAATAAGGATATTCCACTGCTGTTGACTGACTGTCTGGGCACAACTTTGAGGTTGTGGGTCCATTGATGTTGAGGACCAGATCTGGACTACTGATGTGGACCTGTGACCGGGGTTGTGGATCTGCCATTTGAAGAGGTTCTGGGCTGAAAGGATCAAAATGTCGATGAAAAATGGTGCTCAGCTGATGATCCGGGCAGTTGGGAAATCAATAAATTACTTATAAGTTAAGGTTATAACTTCAAATAAAATGGCTTTTGAAAGTACTTACCAGTACATAATATATCTGTGTTTGTGTGTTTATGTATGTGTGTTTATGTATATGTGTTTGTATGTATATGTACATGTGTATAGGTGTGTGTGTGTGTGTGTTTGCGTGTGTGCATGTGTGTGTTTTGTTTCGTCTGGCTTCCTTCTTGGGATTCTGATGTAGTATTTGGTCTTTGTTTTGCTTATCGGCCACCTCGCACGGCCGTCCTTGTATCGGCCGTCCTCGGCCACCTCGCTCTCGATGGGGCCTTAAGGCGCATCCTGGAATACCTCACTGGGGTCTGAAGCCGCCATGTTTAATGGCCTGCTCAACCATGTCATGACTTGGAACAGGCCACAATGATTTCTTAATGATAAAGTTTTTTTTCTCACTTTCCTCATTATTGAATGCCTGATCATCGTAGCTTTGACTTGCTGGGTACATTGCAATGCTTATAAATGCCCAGTGATGGCAGCATCTGTGGGTTTAATTTCCGCACTTGCCATAATCTCGAGAATCTTTTAAACTAAGCCAAATTACAAAATTTAAGCTCCAGAAGTGAACGTAGCAGCAGTTCCGACTACTAAAAAAAAAACCTGTGAGTGCAACTGCTCTAAGCTGTCTGTCGAGCCTGGGTTCAAATTCCGACCCAGCTATAAACTGTCATCCCGGTGTTTCACCGGCAGGGTGATTCCCGCCCCCCCCTCCCCTCTTCCTATCTCTCTCCCCTCACCCTCTGTCTTTTCTCCCCACCCCTCACTCTCTCTATGCCACCCCTCTCCCTCTCTCTCCATCAAGCTTAATCGAAATTGTGTGTGTAGTTTTGGAGAAGAAAGCAAATACATATTCTGTGGGAGCAACCACCTGTACACCCCCTTTGACCCGATTTTGGTGGTTGTTATATATATATATATGTATATATATATATATATATATATATATATATATATATATATATATATATATATATATATATATGTTTGTATGAATATAAATTGTTTGTTTGGTTCCGCAGCCACAAAGTAAATTGTATGAGATTTTTTTCCTTTATTTTTAAAAGGAGAAGTGTGTGTGTGTGTGTGTGTGTGTGTGTGTGTGTGTGTGTGTGTGTGTGTGTGTGTGTGTGTGTGTGTGTGTGTGTGTGTGTGTGTGTGTGTGTGTGTGTGTGTGTGCCATTCATTGGTTGTTATTATTGTTATCTCCATATGTGGGTTTTAGAAGGTGGAACAAAGTCTTCCCAAGGCTCAAAGTATCCACTTCCATTTTGGTGAAGGATCATGATTCATGGACCAAGTTGTGAAGTTTTCTTGTTGTCAAAGTTTTGTTCTGAGTGCTCTTTTCAGGATCATCACTGAGCGATAACCTCCAACTGTGGTGCGTTTGTACATATTATCACTGGTACAATTTGGGCGTTCTTTCGCTTCCACGCTCTTTTCACTTCACATTTGAGGTCTTGTTATTTGGTCATTTTCCTTTTTCTGTGTTGTTTCGGTCAAAATCACTGGATACTGATACCAACACCTAATTTAGCAATGCCATCTTTTCTTTTTTTGTACCTCGGTACGATATTCAGTCCCAATGCTTTATTTTTGTTTCACGCTTGATGTGATCATCAGGTTGTACATGAGAATTACTTCCCCATTTTCAATGATTGCTTTTGGTTCATGTTTCCACGAGTTTTCTGAAACTGGGATATTGAATTTTTTGCAGATGTGCTGTTGGATTACTCGACATACCTTATTCTGCTTCTGTGTGTACAGGTGTTCTGACATGAATTTTTTTACTTCCCGGTTTTGGGGGGGGGGCTCATACTTTCTGTTTCTGTCTTGCAGAACCTACACTTGTCCGACTGCCTCAGTCCTGACATTTTTTCTTAAAGTCATTCGTGTAGAGTCCTTGGTCGAGGGCATTTATTATGATTTCTTCTCCATCCCTGCTAGTCTAAGTTTGTTTTATAGATATTTTCATGGTAATTACTTGACTGCTCTTTCCAACTTGGTATCTCTTTCAAGGTGTTTGCTAAGGAGACTCATCTTGCCACCACTTCACACCTATACACTCTGGTCATGCCCAGGTGGAGAACGAAGAGCTATGCAAATAGCTTTTTTTCCACATGCTGCATCAATTTGGAATTATTTGCCGGTCACATGCTTCCCCACATCCTATGATCCATTTTCTTTCAAAAATAACATTAATTGCTGCCTACTTCATCCTTGATCATTCTTCTTTTCTTCATTTTTCTTTTTTTTTTTTGTTACCCTCCACATTTCGTGGCTATCAGCCTTGTGTCGGGTGAATTTCAATAATAATGATAATAATAATAATAATAATAATAATAATAACAATAACAAAAAATCCCCGTTGAGCTGATCTCTTCTTACCGATTCCAATTTGTCTATGCCCTATCTGTCCAACTCTTCTTTTTTGAAATACCTTCCTGCACTTTTATCGTTTTCCCAGTTGGTGGTGAATGACTTGATATTTCGCTTTATATTCTTCTTTTGTCTTTTTTGCAATCATTGGGGCTGTATTCATTGCTTTTTTTGGTTTAATGTGTGACATCTTCTGCTTACACCTGTCTTTATAAAAAAAAAAACTTTTGCTGGGTTGGTTAGGGATACCTTTTCTGGCATGCAAATTGGATTTGAGAGTCTGTTGAACTTTTCTGTACTCAACCAACACTACAGTTGTCATTCTGTGCACTTGGTTGAGCTCCATCAGGCCGCTACCCCCTTCTCGTTTTGGAAGTGTGTGTTTGTGTTGTGCAAGAAACTGTTGTAGCCTGTTCCAAATCGAGGCATTTTTGAGCAGGCAGAAACACAATGGTGGCAAAGACACCTGCGATGTGACATCGGGCTGACTAAGATGGCGTGCCACCATCTTGGTCAGGATTTTTTGGGTTTTTGATGATGAGCACCCCCTTAATTACCTTCAAAAAGGGCAAAAGGGGTGTTTAAATTAACCCAAATACCCAATTCTCATTCATGCACTCCCTTGGAGTTCCCTTAGTATTCATGCAAATTTTCAGGCAGCTAGGTTTCATGGTTTTGGAGTTATGGAGGACACACACACACACACACACACACATACACACACACACACACACACACACACACACACACACACACACACACACACTCATAGATTGACTGACTGACACTTGTTCCCTTTAATTACAATAGAAGATAGAACATTAAATATTCCAGAAAAAATGGGTAAAAACTGGAGACCTAAGAAATAAAATCCAAATTGAGGGCCCAGTCACACCTTGACATTTTAGCCAGGAATGGCAACGTATAAAAATGCACGTAAAACGTTGGCGTACGCTGAAGTTTTGAGTTTTTTTTTTTAAAGTTTTGGTCGTATTCATAACGTGTTGGTCGTATGCATAACGTATTAGTAACGGGCACAGAACGTTTCGTTGTGTTAAAGATAACTTATACCAACGAATGCTTAGCCTGTTGTCGGCGTTCACAAACTATGCCCAACGATAGTTTAACTTAGTTATAGTGCGCTGCACGTATCGCCGACGAACTCGTGGCGTTCTCTGTTAAAAACCTGCCGCTCGCCGATTTAAATCATAACCGCCTGAAAATTGGAAGTGTCAACATCGCAGTCACACCTTGACGATTTAGCCAGCGTATGCCGACCTATGAAAAATGTGTGTAAAACGCTGGGACACGTCGAATACGGTATGAGTAAGTTGTGTATACGTTAGGAGCACGCTGAAAAACAATGAAGTACGTTGGCATATTACGTGGTACGTTTAGTACGTCGTGAAATTTCAAGCATGCTGAAAATTTTACGACGTACTCGACGTATGGCTCACAAGTTCCGCATACGCTGGCATAAGTTCTCGGCACGCTCCACGATCATTTACACACGTCGGCCACACGTTACTTAAAAGTTACTCATAAGTCGAAACACGTCGAGGTAATGTTTATCATACCCGAAACGTAATTTTTAACCTACGAGTAACGTGCTTTGAACCTATTAGTAACGTGCTTTGAACCTATGTGTAGCGTGCTTTGAACCTATGTGTAGCGTGCTTTGAACCTATATGTAACGTATCTCAAACGCACATTGGTGTATGTAGACGAATTTCATTGACGTCTTCAGGACGACCACATAACTTACTGAACGTGTTTCTAACTTACAGCTACCATATAATGGCGTATTGGCAGCGTTTAGGGGAATTGGTATATACAAATGGGCTTCACAAGAGGAACCCGTCAGTGTTCCAGACTCCATGTTGAGTAGATGTCAATGTCAGTAGCAGTAGCAGTAGCAGTTTGAGAGAATTTAGTGATGTCGATGTTATTAGTAGTAGTAGTAGTTCGAGAGGATTTAGTGATGTCGATGTTAGTAGTAGTAGTAGTAGTAGTAGTAGTAGTAGTAGTAGTAGTAGTAGTAGTAGTAGTTCGAGAGAATTTAGTGATGTCGATGTTATTAGTAGTAGTAGTCGTAGTTCGAGAGAATTTAGTGAAGTCGATATTAGTAGTAGTAGTAGCAGTAGTAGTAGCAGCAGTAGTCGTTCGAGAGAATTTAGTGATGTCGATGTTGGTAGTAGAAGTAGTAGTAGTAGTAGTAGTTCGAGAGAATTAAGTGATGTCGATGTTAGTAGTAGTAGTCGTTCGAGAGAATTTAGTGATGTCGATGTTGGTGGTAGTAGTAGTAGTAGTAGTAGTAGTAGTAGTAGTAGTAGTAGTAGTAGTAGTAGTAGTAGTGCTTTCAAGTAACATGTTGCAAAGTGTGAAGAACGTTCGTGTAGCGTGCTTACAAAACGTTACTCATAGGTTAGAAATAAGTTTCGGGTACGCTAAACATTACCTCGACGTGTTTCGACTTATGCGTAACTTACAAGTAATGTGTTTCGACGTGTGTCAACAATCGCATAACGTGCCTACAACTTATGGCCAGAGAAGCGGAACGTGTGAGTCATACGCCTTCATACGTCGTAAAATTTCAAGCATGAAAAAATTTGAGGAAAACCCAAAAGTACAACGTTTAAAGCCAGCGTACTACGATGTATGGCAGTGTTTTTCAGTGTGCTCTTAACGTATACAAAACGTACCCATAACGTATTCGACGTGTACCAGCGTTTTAGACAAATTTTTCATAAATCGGCATACGCTGGCTAAATCGTTAAGGTGTGACAGGGCCTTTACCAGGCAGGGGACTATTGTTCATAAAAAAAATGAAAATGATGTTGCTGAACAAAAGATACCAATCATTTTGGAGGCTTTTGTTTCCTCGACATTTTTCGAGCAAGGTCTGAGCCAGGGGTGCCAGCCCAAAAGGTAGAGCAGTACTGCCCATCAATCTGCATACCAAGGCCTTGTAAGTTGATAAAAGTTCAGATGTGCCAGGGAAAGACTTTGCCCAATGAAGGATCCCGAGTCGGTGGCTGGCTTTGTAGGCCAACTTAGATATGTGGTTTGCTCAAGAAAGATCATGGCTGATGGTGAGGGCAAAATGTTTGATTCACTAGACTTCTTCAAGAGGATTGTGAATGAAATAGGTTGGGAGGATTATTTTCAGAGAGTCAGAGTGAGTGTGTGAGATTTGTCTGGATTGATTGACTTATTCCAAGTGTAGGACAAGTTTGTGGTTCTATCAAAGTCTGCTACGGCAGAGGGTGGAGTCACCAGCAAAGAGATAATGACGATTTTCCAGAGAGTCAGAAAGATCATTGACGAAGATTAGGATTAGGACTGTGCCCAAGACATCTGGGGCACTCCAGCCTTGGCAGGTAGAGGAGAAGAAGGGATCTCGTTGAGAGCCAAGCATTGGGATGAAAGTGGAGGAAGTCAGTAAGGTATGTTAGGAGGTTGCCTTGGATGGCATAAACAGGAGAGCAAAAGAGGCTTGTCCAGGTGAGAGTGACCAAGTTTGAATCTTAACTGATGGTCTGAGATCAGGGCATTGGAGAAAAGAAAGGATTTGATGTCAACTTTGAAGATGGATCCCATAACATTACTGATGATTGGAAGTAAGCTTACAGGTCTGTAGTGAAACAGATCAATTTTAGCATCACGTTTGTACAATGCATTGATGTTTCTTGACTTCCAAGCAGAGGGAAGATGACCTAATGTAGATGAAGGGTGAAGATGTTTCTCTGCCTGCATTTTGCTCGTCGTACAATTCTGGTGAGTTTCTCAGTCACATCAGCACCTTGACATATTCTAGTGACCATTACTGCTTCGTGAGTCTGTTGAACTGGCAATTTTTTTTTTTTTTTTGCTGTTTATTTATTTGCCACAAACAATTAAAATAGCCGGAGCATGCATATGGGAAAGGCATTCTGATGCCTTAGACTCTGAATAATGGTAAAGTAATTGTCAGCCATTTGTATTCGACATCTACTAGTGAATCCATCTCCTAATCTTGTGTCTTCTGCAGAGTAAATATGTTGTAAATTACACCATACATACCAATTTCTCTTTTAATTACATTTCATTTGGTGCACTAAATGCCACATATGTCTTCAAATTAATAAATACGGTAAAAATAAGAACATTGGTGTTGTTTGCTCGTTTCCATGATTTAAACAAAAATAATTTATCTGAAGCTTTGTTTTCTTCACTTAAAATGTAGTGCATACGCAGCTAATGTATAAAAATCCACGGTATTGGTTTACTGTTTGAGAAAACTTTTTGTTCCGTTATTTGAACTTTGATTTCAAACTCATACCGATATTGCTTTGTGTGATAAAGAAGCAGCATGAACCATATTATAAATTGGGCAGCATTAAAATTCCATCACTGAGTCATGACGATGCATCGGGGTGACTTTGTAACATGGAAATTGCACCGTAAAGGTCTGGTGAACCCTCGGATCGCAATGCCCAGGCTGCAGGTGTGCAGCTGGTATGCCTGAGATTGCTGCTTTTTATGTGTGTCGTGAATTGGTCTGCTTCACCACACGAAGGCATTCTCTGTTTGGTTGAGGGAAGTTTGCAGTTACTTTATGTTAGGTTGTGTAATGCAGTCTGCAAGGAGGATTGCCATGCCGTCTGAAGAATTGTAAGAATTGTAATGGCATCAACAAGGATCAGCAGACTGTGTCCAGTTCTGTTTTTGCATATGGCAGCTTGGCTGCCAGGTAGCTATCATTTCTTGGAAGTGTGGCTGTGCTCCTCGACCATTCTTCCATCCATCCATTGGGACCATACTCTGTGCAGAGCGTTGGTGCTGCCTAAGCAGTCTCCTGGGCTATTGGGCACAATCCTGGATGGATCGCTACTCCGACACAGGATACCAGCAAGCTAGCACTCATTTTTGCCGACCTCGGAAAGATAACAGGCAGAGTCAACCCAACCTAGTGTTAATTCCGCAGCCAACGGGGCTCAAACTTTGGACATATTATGGCCTGGACAGACACTCATGCTTGAATCGTCTCATGCTTGACATGCTGCATTAGGGCTGATAAGGCCGAATTATACTCACAGTGACTTTGCCCTTTGACATTTTGACCCATTTATCAACTCGTCTTCTCAATATTCTCATAATAAAGCTTTGTTCAAAATTTGATGACAAAAGCTCAAATGGTAAAAAGGTTATGACCTGGACACACACACACACACACACACACACACACACACACACACACACACACACACACACACACACACACACACACACACACACACACACACACACACACACACACACACGATTACAAAACCTTGTATCCCCCTGTGGAGAGGAACAGGCTAATAAAATACACCAAATGCATCATGGAGTGGGGAAATTAACATGTCCATAAGGATGGATTCTTTGCTCATAAGTAGAAATGTCATAAACTACAAAATTTTTCTCAATCAAACTTTTACTACAGTTGTCATGTTTCTCTTGTCATGCAACTCTGTGTCACAGTTTGCTGCAGCCAGAGAGCAGAACCCTTTAACAACAAACTTTGATTGCTGAGTCAAGTGGAAACCCATTCTTTTAATCTTCCAACTGTTTTATTTTTAGAGGCTAATTGCACCATGAAAGCAAAGTAGTAATACCATCTTTATTATAAATAATTTATTAAAAGCATTCCAGAACAAAAAACAAATGACACAATAATAAATAATCTATAATAATCACCATAACGACTATGGAAACTTGGCCAGCAGAGGAACAAGAAAACAGAGGAAACTAGAAGGGCACTCAGTAGAGTGCATAACTACATTTTTGAAATACCATGCCATACAGTACTATATCGTTTTTGGTCCCATCTCTGAATGGTGAATAATCACTTAAAAATTATAGTAATCGGATCCGGGTCTTTATCTTCACCAAAATCTAATCACTTCGTTCTCATCACACACCAAACCTGTCCACAAAATTTCATCCGGATCCGTCCACAACTTTATGAGATATCCTGTAAACAAACAAACAAAATGAAATTGCTCGTTGAGCAAGGAATTGCCGGAATAACTTTGTCATATCTCCATGATCTCTTAAAAAACAAAAACCTGGAAATCAATTTGGTTCTTATAAGTCGATAGTGCTACTGTTTAATGAGTTAGAGCACTTGGTTTGGTCATGATCATAACTTGGAAGTCAATCGGACTTGAAATGGCGTTTTTATCGCAATTTGAAATTTTTGACCCGATCCCCCCCCCCCGACATTCGACCCCCGACCGCTAAGATGGGTGTTGGTATGATACCCCAATGAGACATCTGGTTGGATGCAGTATTGGAAGATGCACATTTTGGATTTTGTTTGAAGTCGATACGACCATTTTAGCGGACGTTATTGTGAAAATAAGAATTTCGGTTTTTCGGTGACCTTGACCGTGACCTTTGACCGAGATTCACCAAAAACGGACAAGTGTCTAAGTTCGACCATGGCCGACGTCTGTACCCAGTTTGGTCATGATCGCTGAAACGGTGTGGCTGCTACAGGGTAAACAAACACACAAACAAACAGACAGAGACACTCAGAATGACACACACAACCGACCAACATAATTGCCGAAATCCGAAGGATTCTGGCAAATAACAAATAGACCGAAAGGGGTGAAAACATAACCTCCTTCACTTTCGGTGGCATCGGTAATAAATCTTCATAATAACACGCTTGTTCATCCATCAGTGTGTTACATTCCGTTCCGCCCATTGATTGGACGGTTCGCTCGCCCGACTCCTCCAACAATTTCAACATGAAAAATGAGATGGCCGCCATATTGGTGCTGTGGGAAGCCAAAGACATCTTCGGAGCTGTCATATTCATAATTGCCATGCCCTTCCTCTAGTCTGAGGAGGGGAGGATGGAGTCGGGGTTGGGAGGGGGGAGGGGAGCAAAGATGAGACAGAGTTGGGAGGGGTGGTTGAGGCTTTGGGGGGGAGGGGGGTTGACGACTTTCTGTGGGGCTGGGGGGAGGGGTGGGTTGATGATTTGTGGTGGTGAGTGGGGAGGGATTAATTCCTTAGGGTTGGGAGGGTGAGGATTTGGGGTTTACGGGGGGAGAGCAGAGATGAGACAGAGTTGGGATGGCCAGGTTGAGACGTTGGGGGTGGGGGTTAAAGACTTTCAGTGGGGGATGGGTGTTGAGGGGTTGTGGTTGGGGGGGATTGGAGTGGGGAAGTGGGAAGCAGATTGATGTCTTAGGGTTGGGATGGGGAGGATGAGGACTTATCTTTAGGTGTTGGAGGTTGAGGACTTGGGGTTTGGGAGAAAGGGTTGATGACTTGGGGTTTGTCAGAGTGGTGGAGAGTTGAGAACTTGAAGTCACGTTTTACAGAGGGAGCTCAGAGCAGGATGTCAGAAAATTGAGGGTCGGAAAGATCATGTCAGAGTAGAGATCTGTTAACATAAGGTGGAAATCATTGTATCATCCATGAATTTGTTTCATCCTAGAGGTCAGAAATGAATTGTCACGATTCATTTACTTGACTTACTTTTGTTTCCTTCACTAATGAAACTCTTCTACTCACATTTTTGTGTGATTCTTTATTTTTTGCATGATGTCAAGGTGTTCTGTACTTAACAGGACTTCTTACGTGTTGAATATGTGTGTTTTGCTCATATGTTACTAGTGCGTATGCCAGCTCATTGTGCTAAAACTGCGATAGCACTTCATTACATCGAGTTATAGACCAAGATCTGCAGTAGAATTTTAACAATATCCTGCATGAGCATCATAGTTGGCTTTCTGTGGGGTTTTTTGGTAGCAGTTTAATAACTACCTCAAACATTATTACCCAGGGGTGTACTGTTTAAGCAGCACCATGAAATAGTTGCTAAGGTCCTATTAAAGTTGTTGTTATCCAATTGTTTGTGAGAAAGTGACAAGTCATTTAACTGCCATGCACCTGTAATGTCACAGTGTTAGAGTTTATGAACCGAATAATAGCATTCAGGTAGCTGCCAGGGAATGTCTCCATTTATTTATTCTACTTGGGACAGTAGATGCCACTGTGCTCATGCAATGACTAAGAAAGGGCTGTGTGTCTGGGGTTACAAAGCTGCTTTCTTATACATTTGAGTTCTCATGGCTTGGCTTTATCAGATGCAATGACAGAAGGTGATTCAGGTTCAGAGAAATAGATGACAGCAACAGGTATTCACACTTTTTAATTTATTTTCATCACTTTCATTTGCCACTGGGTTGCATTTGGCTGAATATTTACACCACATCTGATTCTGATTTAGATAGGCTCCAGATGACTTTCCTCATAGATGGTCTTCGAAAAAATTCGCAGAAACGATGTTAGAAGTTGACGCATGGTGTCTTTCTGTGCATCATAACTGTGAAA
The DNA here is from genome assembly GCF_056783735.1 of Eptatretus burgeri. NCBI lineage: Eukaryota > Metazoa > Chordata > Myxini > Myxiniformes > Myxinidae > Eptatretus > Eptatretus burgeri. Next base: position 39,822,786 of record NC_140972.1, read on the forward strand.
GGTCATATTTATTGTCATGTCAGAGGTATCCGTTAACGCAGACCCCTCTGAGTCGGGGGTATAAGACACCCGGAGATTCTGAAATGGTTTGTTAATGTAACTGTGTTCACTTATTACTGAGATTCCCCATTTACAAAATTCCAAGAATTGCTCCAATCTGAGGCAGAACTTGGTGGTGCAATGCACGGGAGAAAGAGGTGGGAAAACATCTCTTATAATAAAATTATTATGAAATATGATATGGGGACAGGCGAGACAAAAGACCCCGGACAGGTCTGATGCAAGAGGCCAACAAATGGGGTAGGTGAGGCATAGAAAACCAAACTTATGTGAAATAGGAAATAAATAATGCCGAACCCGATAATGGTGCCATTTACCAGACTCGCATGGGATGGAGAATGGTGACAGGTGATGGCTTGTGGATGGCACAAGCCGGTTGGGATCCATTACAGTGGCATGGTTGTGTGGGTCAGTGCTGCAAGAGTGAAGTGCAGCTCAGGAAGCGATGGACCTGTGGAAATGGCCAATATGGAGGTGAGATGAGAGGGCTGTCTCTTCCTCATTGGGCTTCGTAAAAAGAAAGCAAGATGTTGACGTTTCTGTGTGCAAAGCTCCACTGCTGTGTGGAGCATGACCACAACCCTCGTGAATTCTGAGACCACCTCATGCACAGAGAGTCGCTGTTATTGGCTGCCCATTGCCTGTGGGTGGGGTCACCTTGCAGGTAATCCCACCCTGTTGGACAGCCCTGAACAATATTGTTCCACCTTCCTCCAGGACTCTGCAGCAGAATGGTTGTTCTCATGGCTTGCATGGCCTGCCAGCCAAACAGCTTGAAATGGTTGTTCCTCCGAAAGTGCCATGCACTTTCCGGTGTGCCTTTAGTATTAAATTCCTGGTTCCACAAGACCTCCGCGATCTCGTCTAATTTCCAGGAGCTTTTACTCGACAATCCTACCCTATCTGCTTTGTAATGAATGCTCACTGCCTCCTCAGTGCATGTTCAAAACATAACCTACTCAAACATTTTCCCTGTTACAAGGGTAATATAAACTATCGCGGACATACGCACCATACGACTCTGGCCATAATCTAGCTGTGGAACTCCCTCCCCTCCCAACCCCACAACTCTTCCACACAATATAATATGTATGCATGGAGGGTTGGGGTGGGTTTTGGCTACTGCATAGATGGTACATTTTAACAAATGTTGATGCCAGACAAATGAACGAACAAATTTATACTTAAAACTTATATATGTATATGTATATGTATATATATATATATATATATATATATATATATATATATATATATATATGTATATGTATATATGTATATGTATATGTATATATATATATATATATATATATATATATATATATATAATTATATCTTCTTCTTCTTCTTCTTCTTCTTCTTCTTTCGGCTGCTCCCGTTAAGGGTCGCCACAGCTGATCATCCGCATGATCCGCATAGTGATTTGGCACATGTTTTACGCCGGATGCCCTTCCTGACGCAACCCTGGTCGCCTCTTACGACACACAGGGATATGGTATACCTATTTTAACCAGGGTATACACCGGCCCAGTACACTGGTACTCACTTCGCCGACCTCAGAAGTATGACAGGCTGAGTCAACCCCCTGGTGTATTAATTCAGTGGTCCAACGGGGCTTGAACTCAGGACCTTTTGGATCCCAAACCGCTGCCCTAACCACTGCGCCAACACCAGGCTCATATATATAATTATATATATATATATAATTATATATATATATAATTATATATATATAATTATATATATATATATATAATTATATATATATATATTGTTGTGGTTACCAGATTCGCAAACCACCATTCAGGTCCCTTAGGTGAGGTATCTCGGTAAGTGCATGTGTAGTTAGGCCCAAACCCGTTGTCTAGTGGGAATACATGTCATTTATACGTGCTGCGACTCTTCAGGATAGCCGTTTTTCTTTTACTATCTTTATTTTGGACCAACCGCCATGATCACAACCACAACATCAACCACCGACCACAACCACCGCTTCACCACAACCGCCACGACCTTTACCGTCACAACTCGCCACCATCGCATCACCGTCATCTCGCGCCACTCATGGGCACCGATGCTGGACTCGTGTAGGGCGCACGTTGAACAGCGTGTACAAAATCACGGATTTTCTGCTTCAAAAACGGATCAAAAACGACACACGCCCACTTTTTGCCGTCCAATCGGTGAGCGAGGGGCGATTTGGCCCCACCTCCAGAACGATCGATATATGCAAATTTGTAGATCAAAAAGCCTTCACGCCCACTTTTTCTCGGGCCAATGGGGAGCGAGGTGAAAGGTCAAAGGGAGGGGGTCAAAGGCGAAGTTACGGGGGGATAAAAGGACGGTGTTCGTCAGTCAGAGTCGGAACGAGAGAAGGAGCAGAACGAGGTCGGAGAGTCAAGAAGAGGAGAGTTGGAAGCAAAGGGTCAAGACTTCGCGGGCAGTGGAGCTGCTCGTCGTGTGCGTTGGAGTCGGAACGGAGGGGACGGAGCTGTGGAAAGGCGGCGACACCAGACGAGGGGGTGCTCGCGTCGTGCAGGAAGCTGCACCCGAGGGAGGCCGACAGCGCGACCTGGCCGAGGTGGAGACGCTCGTCGCATATAATAAAGATCCTCTATACCCCGAGCATCAGCAACCCCCTCCTGTTTCCCCCCGCGCTGAGATAGTGTGACCAAGGGGGCCCCGTTCCCACCCCCTGCCAGGCACTGTCCACGAGGCCCGCGGGTTGCGGGGCCATCGCCGCTCCGCGTCTCATCACCAGACGGGTAGGCCCGACCCGGTCTCGGCCCCAGGCCTACCTCATTCTTGGGGGATTTCTTTTCCTTGGTTTTGGGTATGTGTTGTCGGCGCCGTCTGTGAAGTAGAATTGTATAAGTGTTGCCGTGTGCTCGGTAGTCGGTATTAGCTCTGCACTGTGTTTTCGCTTTTATGTTTGCTTTTTGTGTGGATGGAATTGTGTTTTCTTTTTTTTGTGTGCATTTGGTGGAGTTGTATTTGTGTGCTTTCCGTTCGTCGCGAGTGGATGTGCTTTGTTGTTGGGCTGTTCTCCCGCTTCGCTTCGTCTTTTCCTCCATTGGGTCCCCATCTTGCTTCACGTGGGGGGTTGGTGGTGGGCTGAGTACGCCCGATGGTTGGTCGGGCCGTCGGGGTCGACGATGGCACCGCTCGGTTGTTCTGGTGGTGCGGAGCGGGTCGCTTGGGTGGCCCGTGTCCGGGGTCGGCCTGCGGCGGGGTGCGATCGCCCGGTCTGCCCTCCGCGTGGGTGCTTGGGTGGGTCGAATTTGGCGGGCGGCCCTGTCCCACGCGGGGGCTGGTTGGCTCGGTCGCGGTGGGACCGGGGGGTCCGCCCGTGGCTGGTTCCCGGCGTTGGTCCGGGGGGGTCGCGACTGGATTGTCCGTCCGGTGGGCGGCGTGCCGCGATTCGAGTTGCGTGGCCGTCCGCACGCCGGCGGGCGCGAAGACCGCAACACTGGTGTCAGGAGTGGGATACAAATTCATCGCCCTCCTCGCGGCACTGGTATTGGAGAACAGGAAAACGGGCTCTCCTGTCTCCGGCTAAATTCACGGGAATCGGTCCAGGGGTGAGAAGCGACCCCCGATTCCCTCCAAATTACGAGCGAGCGAAATTAACCCTTTAAGAGAAGCAAGATGGCGTCTCAAGGCGAGCGGGTGCCGGGTGGATTAGGTATGTGTAATAGTAATGTAGAATCCATGGCTCAGGACGAGATCACCGTGCAAGAGAAACCCGTACCAGAAGGTTGGGAAAGGCATCGATGCCGTTCATCTGGTCGGTGTTTTTATTATAACCCCACCGCTAAATGTAGTCAGTGGGAGTGGCCAGGACAGTTGACAATACAGCACGTTATGGAACTCGTGCAGAGCATAATTGACGGAATGAAAGAAGGGAACAACGAAATGAAGAGAAATACGCAACAAATGGAAAATAAAAAAATGGATGGAAACGCACTCGAAGCGAAAAACCAATTAAAAGAAAGCCAGGAGGAGACAGAGGAGGGATTGAAGGTCGAAACGGTGGAGTGTGAGAAAAGACTTCAAGACATGACGAAGAGAGTTGATAAGCTGGGACTGGAGGGAAAAACGGAGACAGAGGAACTGGGAAGACGGGTAGAAAACCACAAGCGCAAGCAGGAAGAACAGTTTGAAGCCAAAGCAAAGTCTGAGTGTGCGGAGATGAGAAAGGAATTGGAAAAGAAAGTTTCTGAGTTACAGAAACACCAAAACAAAGAGAGGGAACTACAAAACGAACTGAGAGTGTTAAAAGAGGAAAGGAAGAGAACGGAAAATGAAACTTTAAGAAACCACACTGTACAGATCGAACAGCTGGAAGCGAAGGCCAGACTAAAGAATGAGGAACAAGAAAGAGTAATGAAGGAAGAACGAATGAGACGGGAGAAAGAAATCAGTCAGTTGAAAGAAATGACGAGATTGCAGAAGGAGGAACAAGAAAGACAGTGGAATAGAAAACTGAAAGAGTATGAATTTGAAACTGAACGACAAAAGGAAAAAAATAGGTTTGAATACGAGGAGAAAGTAAAGGAGCAAGGAATGAAGCAGGAAGGAGAAATCAGGAGATTGAAGGACACAACGAGATTGGAGAGGGAAGAACGAGAGGAACAATGGAATAGAAAACAAAAAGAACATGAATCTGAGGTTGACCAATTGAAAGAAAAGCTGAGGCTGGAGTACGAGATGGACAAAGAACAGCGAATGAAACACAAACAGGAGATTAACCAAATGAAGAAAACCATGAAACTGGAGAAGGAAGGACAGGAGAGGAAACGAAGAAGAGTAATTAGACAGCAGCAAATGAAACACAAAAAGGAGATTAACCAAATGAAGCAAACCATGAAACTGGAGAAGGAAGGACAGGAGAGGAAACGAGGAAGAGTCGTGAGAGAACAACGAATGAAACACAGGAAGGAAATGAGCCAATTGAAAGAAACGATGAGATTGGAAAACAAAGAGCAGGAGGAACAGTGGGAAAGAAAACAACAACTCTATGAGTGTGAAATTGAACAACTAAAACGGAGGGAGAACGAACAGCTAATGGGGCTCAGAGAGAAAGAACGACTCAGATGGGAAAGGAAAAGGAACCAGGAAGAGACAGAAAAAAGGAACCAGGAGAGAAAATGTATAGAGACACGGGAGACAGAAAAAATAGAGGAGAGACTGCACGATGAAGACGGGGTAAGTGACGCGCACACACACACGGAGGTAGTGGAGGACAATGGGGGTGAGCTGGCGGAGCGTGTAGAGACCCAGTGCGAGCACCTGGATGGCCTCCTCCAGGAACGAGGGGAGGGAGTCTGCCCCCTTGAGGCGAGTCACGACCAGGTGAGTTCGGTCGTGCTTTGCGAGGTTGAGGGGACGAGTGCTGTGGACGGGTGCACGGAGAGCTTGGGGGGTGTAGAGGCCCCGGAGACCCTTGTGGGGACACAAATCCCCAGTGTGGTTGTCCCTGTGTGTGTGGTGCAAGGTGTGAGTGCGGCACCGTGTGTGGAAGCGACCCCGTGTGTGAGTGGTGTGGTGGCGATGGTGCTGGAGTGCGTGCTTCCCAGCACGCCGTGTTTGGATGAGGAACCGTGTGTGGATGAAGAACCGTGTGTGGAAGAGGCCGTGTGTGTGAGTGAAACGGCCAGTATGAGTGAGGAACCGCGGGTGAGTGCCCCCGCGTGTGTGGATGAGGCACGGTGTGAGAGTAGTGAGGCACGCGTGAGTGAACGGCCGTGTGCAAGGTCGCTGTGTGCAAGGGAGACCGTGTGTGTGAGAGAGCGGTATGTGAGGGAGATGTCGGTTGGCATGCGGGAGCACGCAGCCGCATCTCCCGGTGTGAATGTGATGGTGTGGACTGTGTGCGTCGTAACACGCAGGTGTGCGTGGGTGGAATGGAGACGACGACGGCGACAGAGGAGAGAAAGCCGAGTAGCGGCTGTAGTTGTTCCGGGGACCGTGCCGGGTTCACCCAGCAGTGAGCACGCGGTTCGTGCTGTGCAACGCACGAGACCGCCACGTGCTCGCTTGCGAGAGTGAAGTCCCGGTCCGGAAACTCACGCGGTGGATTTGCCGATCCCGCGGACGGACAAAGTTGAGGCAGGACTACGGATTTGGACCGGACGGGTTCTCCACGCGATCGTGTGTGTTAAGCTCCAACGGGCAAAGCACATGTGTTCGCGTGGGGAACCCCTCGAAACGTGGGGCTTGTGTTTTTTTTTTTTATGCGCACGGTGACGTCATGGCTGCACGTGTGGTTGGAATCCGGCAGGAGGGGTATCTCTGCCGGATGGTAGCGTCCAAGGAGGGACGAGGAACACGTGCAGCTGCATGACGTCACGGGCAGGTGCAAAGTGCGCGAGCTCTGAGTTGCCGCGCTGGCGCTGCGCATGTAGAAAAAAAAAAGGAAAAGAACAGGCCTCACTTTCGGGTGCAAAGGATTCCTGGGCAAGGGGTAAAAGACCCCCTTGACCTGGGCACAGGATGGAAACTAGTTAGGGGGAAGGGTTAGCTTAGTTAGACCGACTTCATGGGGCAGGGGTAAGTCCTCATGGAGTCCGTGGAATGGATTAGTTAGAGGGATTGTAGCCAGATTTAGGTTGGGAAATTGATTAATGGGATTATTTGGAGACCGTGACAGACTTGTGAATGTGTAGAGGGGACGTAGTTTAGCTACGTAGTGTTAAAAGGAACGTGCTGTAGTTTAAGGGACGACGTGGGAGCACGAGTTAGTTAGGGGATGTAGTTCGAAGGATGGCAGAGTTCAGTGGTGTGTGTGTTGAAGAGTTGTTGGTGAGTGAAGTGGAAGCATGTGCTTGGTGAGTGAGTGAGGCCAGCGGGTCTGTGTGTGTGGAGCGAATGGGGAATGCATGGTGCGATGAGTGATTGGGGGGAGGAGTGACTCCCGCCCAAGGGACCCCGGGGTCAGAGTAAAGTGAGTTAGCTGGGTGAGTCAAATTGAAAAATGGAGGTCGTTTTGTTGTTGGTGGGAGTGTAGGCTCGAAACCCATTTGGAGGGGTGCAGGAGCCCTGTTGACGGGCTTGGGAGCGTGGCTGCGAAAGGTGAGTATCGCTGAGTGGGTACCCCGGGCACCAGGCTAGTCGGCCGCGGTAGGCCATGGGCCCATGGGGGGCCGGGATAGAGTAGTGGGCACGGGTGCGCCTGCTTGGTGCGGGGGCCCGGGGCACCATTAGCCGCGTGGGCAGTGTTGTGGGCACGGGTGACCCTCGGAAAGGGGCCCGGGAGGCCGGCCTGCCACGTGTGCGTTTCAGGGGAGGTGCCATGGGGGGAACTCCCCGGTGTTAGGGAGCTGGTAGGCTCGGAGGCAGTGTAGTGCCCGGGGGTGCCATAGCGGGAGATTCGGCAGAGGGTCGTGCCTGCCAAAGGGAGCCACGTGTCCCAGCCAGGAGACCGTGTGAGGGCACGGAGAGAAAATTGGGGGGCGAGGCCCGAAATTGTGAGGACACCAACACAGGCGACGGGAATCTGGGTTGTTAGAACCAATACTTTAAGCGAGAGGCGCTTGTTGAAAGCCCCGGGGTAGTTTAACAGTTAAATGGTTAGGGTAGATTAGGAGATGTACCCCTCCGCACCATCCATCCCCTCGCTGTCGTTGTGGGCCGCTGGACCCACTTTGGGTTATAGATCGCCGAACTCTGGGGAGGCCATTCTGAGGCTTGAGTTGGGCCTCGACACAGGACGTTAGCTCTCCCTTGTTCCCCTCCGGGAAGGGAACGTAGGGGTTGGGAGTAGGCTAGGTGACAGAATAGGTTAGCCGAACAAGGACGATAAAGGGGGTTAGGGGACGATTTATAGTGGGGGAGTAAAAATAAAAACAACAAAAAAATAAGTTGGGGCTAAATTGGGGTTTGACAAATTAAGGGAGTGGGTATGTACAGTGACAGGCAAAGGCGATAGGTTGGGAGGGAGACAGGTAGGTAGGTCCGAGCCCGCCTTCCAAGTGGCCAGCACCACCGCACTCCCTCCACCAACTTCCACTGACGGCAAAAGCTGGCCAGCTTCATCTGCTGGCTGTGTTACTGCAAGGCCTGTGCCGGCCAGTTCATCTGCTGGCTGTTTTTCTTCGAGGCCTGTGCCGGCCTGGTTCTGCGGGCTGAGTTTGCCTGCAGCGGCCTTCTTCTGCGGGCTGTGTTTGCCTGCCACCTTTGCCATGCCATGCCCACTGCCCACGTTCACCAGCCCCGTTCAATTTTGCTTTGCCCCCCCCCCCCCCTGTTCATTTCCATGTGCGCCAGGATCAAAGCAACAGTTTGCAAGCTGCGAGAACTGCCCTGTTGGCAGCTACAACACGGGCCTGCAGTGGCGGCCCGTGCACCGTGTTTGTGTCCATCCATCCATTCGTTGTGCTCATTGCGTGTGCCACTTGAGCTGGCACGGAGACTGCGTTTGTGCAGCCCATGCACCGTTGTGGTTCACTGCATTCGGTCCATCCGTTCATGCATCCATTCGTTGTGCTCATTGCGTGTGCCACTTGAGCTGGCACGGAGACTACGTTGTGCAGCCCAAGCACCGTTGTGGTTCACTGCGTTCAGCTCAAAAGGGAAGGCCTTGGACTGCGTGTGAGCAGCCAGCCACGTTCCCTGTCACCTGCATTGTTTTGAGCCAGAGACTGCATGCGGGCAGCCTGGCTCCCTGTTAACTGCTTTCTTTTTGCAGAGTTCAGTGATCCTGGGCCATGGCTTAGTGTAAAATTTGTAAGTTAAGGTTAAGATGTACTGTAAATATGAGTGCGCCCCCGGCATGTATGTCTTAGCGCCGGCAATTTTATTTAAGTCGTCCGTGTGAGTGAGTTTGTTTAGGTAGTTACGCAGCCCTCAGGTTATTTATTTTGGGGACACGAATACCATGAATGTCGCACTCAGGGATCCGTAGGTAAAATGTACTAGGGGAAAACTACACATGATGGCACACGAAAATTTGACGACTCGGGACGAGTCTGTAAAAAGGGAAGGGGGTAGTGTTGTGGTTACCAGATTCGCAAACCACCATTCAGGTCCCTTAGGTGAGGTATCTCGGTAAGTGCATGTGTAGTTAGGCCCAAACCCGTTGTCTAGTGGGAATACATGTCATTTATACGTGCTGCGACTCTTCAGGATAGCCGTTTTTCTTTCACTATCTTTATTTTGGACCAACCGCCATGATCACAACCACAACATCAACCACCGACCACAACCACCGCTTCACCACAACCGCCACGACCTTTACCGTCACAACTCGCCACCATCGCATCACCGTCATCTCGCGCCACTCATGGGCACCGATGCTGGACTCGTGTAGGGCGCACGTTGAACAGCGTGTACAAAATCACGGATTTTCTGCTTCAAAAACGGATCAAAAACGACACACGCCCACTTTTTGCCGTCCAATCGGTGAGCGAGGGGCGATTTGGCCCCACCTCCAGAACGATCGATATATGCAAATTTGTAGATCAAAAAGCCTTCACGCCCACTTTTTCTCGGGCCAATGGGGAGCGAGGTGAAAGGTCAAAGGGAGGGGGTCAAAGGCGAAGTTACGGGGGGATAAAAGGACGGTGTTCGTCAGTCAGAGTCGGAACGAGAGAAGGAGCAGAACGAGGTCGGAGAGTCAAGAAGAGGAGAGTCGGAAGCAAAGGGTCAAGACTTCGCGGGCGGTGGAGCTGCTCGTCGTGTGCGTTGGAGTCGGAACGGAGGGGACGGAGCTGTGGAAAGGCGGCGACACCAGACGAGGGGGTGCTCGCGTCGTGCAGGAAGCTGCACCCGAGGGAGGCCGACAGCGCGACCTGGCCGAGGTGGAGACGCTCGTCGCATATAATAAAGATCCTCTATACCCCGAGCATCAGCAACCCCCTCCTGTTTCCCCCCGCGCTGAGATAGTGCGGCCAAGGGAGCCCCGTTCCCACCCCCTGCCAGGCACTGTCCACGAGGCCCGCGGGTTGCGGGGCCATCGCCGCTCCGCGTCTCATCACCAGACGGGTAGGCCCGACCCGGTCTCGGCCCCAGGCCTACCTCATTCTTGGGGGATTTCTTTTCCTTGGTTTTGGGTATGTGTTGTCGGCGCCGTCTGTGAAGTAGAATTGTATAAGTGTTGCCGTGTGCTCGGTAGTCGGTATTAGCTCTGCACTGTGTTTTCACTTTTATGTTTGCTTTTTGTGTAAATGGAATTGTGTTTTCTTTTTTGTGTGCATTTGGTGGAATTGTATTTGTGTGCTTTCCGTTCGTCGCGAATAAATGTGCTTTATTGTTGAACTGTTCTCCCGCTTCGCTTCGTCTTTTCCTCCATTGAATCCCCATCTTGCTTCACGTAAAGGGTTGGTAGTGGGCTGAGTACGCCCGATAATTAATCGAACCGTCGAGGTCGACGATAACACCGCTCGGTTATTCTGATAGTACGGAACGGGTCGCTTAAGTGGCCCGTGTCCGAAGTCGACCTGCGGCGAGGTGCGATCGCCCGGTCTACCCTCCGCGTGGGTACTTAGGTAGTTCGAATTTGGCGAGCAACCCTATCCCACGCGGGGGCTGATTGGCTCGATCGCGGTGAGACCGAAAGGTCCACCCGTGACTGGTTCCCGGCGTTAGTCCGAGAGGGTCACGACTGGATTGTCCGTCCGGTGGGCGACGTGCCGCGATTCGAGTTACGTGGCCGTCGCACGCCGGCGGGCGCGAAAACCGCAACAATATATATATATATATATATATATATATATATATATATATATATATATATATATATATATATATATATATATATATATATATATATAACATACATACATACATACATACATACATATACATATATATATATATATATATATGTATGTATAATGTATATGTATGTATATATATATATATATATATATCTATATTTATATATGGATATATATATATATATATATATATATAATTATTAAATATATATAATTATATACTATATTTGTTATATATAATATATATGTATAATCATATATACCGGGTGTAGTCGCGTGCGCCTGTAATCCGGCTACTCGGAGGCTTGGGTTGGAGGATCGCTTGAGGACGGGAGCTCTGCTCTGCACTGGGCCGTGCTATGAGAGAGTGTAGGGCAGCCTGGAATCATGGCGAAACCAAATCCTTAACCCTGTGTCGTAAGAGGTGACCAGGGTTGCATCAGGAAGGGCATCCGGCGTAAAACCTATGTCAAAATCAGTATGCGGAGCATAATGGATGATCCGCTGTGGCGACCCCTTACGGGAGCAGCCTAAAGAAGAAGATATATATATATATACATATATATATATATATATATATATGACAAATATAGTATATAAATTTATGTGTTGGTTTTAAGTATATACATCAGTTATTGTACATGATGATAGAAAGCTACCAGAACCTTGGGGACGATAGGATTTCCTCCATATTTCAGTCTGCTGCCAACTGTTTCGGTTTTATTAATTTGTAAAATTAAATGATATAAATTATTTGATAAGGTGAGCTGTCTGAATATTTTTGAAGTCTGTAGTAACATCGAGTCCAACAAGGTATTGCAGAGGTAGAACACTTACTTTTGAGCTGTCTAATCATGGTTTGATTCCTGGCCTGACGGCAACCTGTCAGATTGGGGCTTCACAGGCAGGGTGTTGCAACACAGAATGCATCCTTCTTCGGATGCACATTAAGCTGGGCCTCCTGTTTGCTGTCATTAACTGGTGAATATAAAGTACACCATAGTGTCATTTGTAAGTGAGTTTTCGCCGGTACTCTGAATACATGACAAATTCCTGCCACTATTAACGCTCATGAACAACATCCACACCTACATTCATGAACATCAGGTCTGTCCAGTCGATTCGTGTAAGACATGGGTGAAAAACATTCCCTGGCCGATTCCATGAAGATAGGGGTCTGAGGGGAAATAGTTGTGGCCGTTAAAGTAGTAGTAGTAGTAGTAGTAGTAGTAGTAGTAGTAGTAGTAGTAGTAGCAGTGGTAGTAGTGGTAGTGGTAGTAGTAGTAGTAGTAGTAGTAGTAGTAGTAGTTGTTGTGTAATGTTTTTTTTCAGACTATATTCATGCAATGTTCTCATGCCCATGGAAGTGTAAATTCTTTGTAGCTTGGAAATAACCATTATTCAGAGAATGCCAGTTTTTGACAGCCCTGGTAACAGGATGAGAGAAATATATTGGTAGTTTGTGAACTTTTCCTTCAAATTAGTTTGTGGAGAACTGAATAACTTACTTTTCTTCAACAAAATGTTTCAATAACGGAAGTATGCTTGTGTTGCATTCTCCAAGCATTATGATGTCACATTAAATGCATCACATATCAAAACCAATGGTTTCCATTCAAGCCATTCAAGCACATGCACACACACACACACACACACACACACACACACACACACACACACACACACACACACACACACACACACACACACACACACACACACACACACACACACACACACACACACACACACACACACACACACACACACACTTTTCCACACAATTAGATGTGGAATTATATTCAGGTATCTATTTCTTTTTGGAATCCTTTTCTTTTCTATAGAGTATGTTATGACAATCGGAAAGTCGCTCATGTAGAAGGTATGCTTGGAGTGCTGGGGGAGTAGCAGGTGAAAAAAATGATTTAAACTGTTGACCACTTCAAATGACTTCTTGCAGCCGCGTTGTGCAATAAATGGTCCGTTATATTATTCAACATCCCCAACACAGCTGGACAATCATAACACATGGCTCCTTGGCAAGGATTTTTTGTTTTCTAGATGCATATTCTAACAGTGATAGGTTTTGGTACAGAGATGATCACATTATCCACATCCGCATAACCACACCAGACACTGGGGAACACCCGGTCATGGTTCATTGCTTGACGTTTTTGAACAATGGTTTTTTTTTGTTTTTTTTTAATCATTGCATCGATCACCGCCGAATCTGCCAGATCCAAATTCCGATCCCTTAATTTAATGCACGTTCCGTTTTTCTCACAATGCATTACATTTCACTTGCCAATTTGGCTCCAATGTGTCTCATGTACTTGTTGAGAGAAGGAAGGTCATACATACCAAGTTTGTTTGACAATTCATACATGGTAGAGGAAATTCTCTTGTGGACGTTGAAATCAGTTGGAATCTAGTGAGAATAAGCTGGCTGTCTGAAGTGAAAACGAATACGTCTGCTCTGTGGTTCAACCCGTTGTGTGGTTTTTGAGAATTTTCGACAACACTTTTCAATAGTTTCCAAGTCAGAAGAATTCCACCAATCAAAGAATTCCCTCCAGTTTATAATACACTTTACTAATTCTGCTTTTGAATCCATTTTTGCATGAAATGCAAATATGGCTAATTCATGTAATTGGATTTTGTGCTTCACCAAACTTGTTTTCGAATACAACTAACAATTTTTTTTTTCACTTGCAAAGGTAATTTTACATAAAAGCATGCACTGTTCCTTGTAGAGTCTCCCAGTATAATGGTGAGAACATTGCATTTTTTGTTGTTGGACATGATTGAGCTTTCCACACTTTTTTTTATTTCGAAAGGGCAGTGGCTGACACCAGGCAGGCTAATTAGGTGGGCTTGGCAGATAGCCAGCCACAAAGCGGCCCACATTTTACTCTCAAGCTCCCCACAGTTCCCTTTCGACTCTTGCACGAGACGGCTGGAAATCGTCCAAAGCAGCCATAAAACATATTCGTGTCCCAGAGTGCCAGTCTCGAGACACAACCTTTTCGCTTGGACAATAAAAACTTGCCTACTGCCTGCAAGCAGATTGATAGAATTATTGTTTTCCAGCAAAGCCAGACAAGAATCTCTCCACCAATGTCCAAAGACTACATTTATGCCAACTGCAAAGGACATGGGTTGAGCACGCAAAGCGAAAGTCAAGGCTCGCAGAAGAACTCTCCTACATGCAATTGGTGAAGTTTTCGGATTTCAAACATTATTGGAAGTTTTGTTCACAGAGTATGTGCATGGATAAATTGCATGTAAATTTTAACCAGCAATTAGAATGGCACTCTGTAGAGCGCATACCTCCACCAGACTGATTCGTTTATATTTTGTATCCCACTGATAAGCCAGATTTGGATTCTTATCTGAACTAAAATGTAATTGGCATGCTCTTGTTGTCTAACAAACTCATCCACTAAGTTTCGTCTGAATCCGTAAATAACTTTTTGAGATCTCGTGCTAAATGTCGTTTTTGGCCCTATCTCTCAATGGTGAAAAATCACACCTAAAATTCTCCGATCTGGATCCTGATCTGGATCTTCACCAAAATCTGACAATTTTGTCCGTGTTACATACCCAAGCTCTCTACCAAGATTTGGCCGAATCCGTCCACAACTTTTTGAGATATCATGTTCACAAACAGACAAACAAATGAAAAAAATCACTCATATAATATAGTGACACTTGGTAAAACACAACAAAGTAGAACAGCACTCGGTAGATCACCTACATCCGCCGGGTTTAATAGGTCACGGTTTGTATCCAACTGATGGGCTGGATCAGAACCAAATTCTAATCCGCTTGTTCTTGTCGCCGAACCAATTCATCCACCTACTTTTGCAATAACTCATCCACAACTTTTTGAGATATGATACATATATTATATATACACACACACACACATACATATATATGTTGTTTTTGGCTCGATATCTTGATTTTAGAAATTAGGCCTGTGTTGACCTTTTGACCATAAAATAATTTGTTGTTGAATTCATTGACAAGATATGCAAATCCTTTTCAAATTTCAAGTGAATTGGATGAAAATGGAGGATTTTAGAAATTGCACCGAAGTTGTTGACCTTTGGTCTATGTTGACATTTTGGTCTGTGTTGACCTCAACAATAGTTGGTGGTTGAATTCAGTGACCTGATGTGCAAATTCTCTTCAAATTTCAAGTTAATCAGATAGAAATTGACAATTATAGAAATTTGGCCCACGTTGACTTTGTGGCCTATGTTGCCCTATAGTAACCTCAAAAATAATAGTTGGTTGAATTCGGTGACCTCATATGCAAATCATCTTCAAATTTCAAGTCAATCGGATGAAAATTGAGGATTTTAGAAATTTGAAAGGTTGCTGACCTTTGGCCTACGATGACATTTTGACCTTTTGACCTCAAAAATCAATATAATTCTGTCGGACCTCTCAAGGTTTGTGCCACTCAAGAATCGTTTTTCTCAACGGTGGATGCCTCCCATAGATCGTCCTGAATCTTGTTGAACCTGTGTAGCTGATTTGGTCTCTATAAGCCAGGCAACACACTGTACTTTTTCTTATGGGGGACCCCATTTGCAGAAAATGTGACATCATGTGTCACAGGAGACACTAGGAAATGAATGAAGACACCAGGAGACACCAGACACTGCAGCATCAACATTTAATTATGCAATCCCAGCTCTCTGAACGGTGCAAATGTCGTCAAATGGCAAAACCAACCTGGCAAACGAAAGTGCTTGTAATTCATCCAACATGGTGTAAATACACACATTATTGTGACTGATGGTTCTTCGAGGTACGTTGAATAGGTTTGATGAACGAGCTACTTTTACAGCAGTCCAAGAAAGGCAAACTTTTTTTGACCACAGCCAACCGTTATCCTTTTGGGAACATATTTTGGGTGGTCAGTTCCTACTTTTATCCATCCGGGCGTCCATCCAGACACAAAGGATTGGACGCATTGTCTTTCATATTTGGCACGTGTGCATTCATATCTGGGCGTGCGGTATGCGAAATGATTTTGCAATCTTTGCCAAAAGTCATGGGGCACCCGATTTTATTTTCGATTCTTCCGAGGTCAGAAATTGGGTCCCAGCTTAGTGGGAAGAAAATGATGGGTGGGAGGTTTCATAAATCCCTCCATACAAATATGATTTTGAGTTTCAATACATATGAAGCTACTCCCGATCTGGATGTAACACCAGAATGAGGTTTCTTTTTGTTTCTCTCACGAGTGTTTGTAACCTTGTATTTTGCTATATTAATGGTATAGTATTCATTTGTGATTGGATTGATGCTGTGTGGAATGAAAATATAGAGAGATCGAATTTAAAGCAGAATGAGGAAATTATGTGAGGGGTTCCACGCATGACAATTACAGATTCAGAATTTGTAGTTTCATCATTTTTTGCCCAAGTACTTCACGAACCGACATATGTGTATGTATATACAGTATATATATATATATATATATATATTTTGTGACGTCCACGGGACTTGAACAGTCCCACCAACGTAGAATGAGCCGAAACGATGGAGGCGGTTTACTTATTTATAACCCAAACATGGCGGTTCTAATCGCTCTACCGCAAATGGGACGAGGAAGGTGGCACGAGTCACTTTTCACTGAGTTGATGATGTTTATTCGTTTTTACTATTAACCAGAAATAACAAGACTCGGCAAGAAAAGGGATCCGGGGCGATTTGACGGGATGGTGTGGGATCGGGCGTGGGGAAAAACACAGACAATTCCAATGAATATACAGATCTCAAACCCTCTAAGGCGCCAAGCACACACACACACACACACACACACACACACACACACACACACACACACACACACACACACACACACACACACACACACACACACACACACACACACACACACAAAACGTAGCTATTTCTGGTGGTCAGGCTGGACCGTGGTGTGGACGCAACTGTCCCTGGATCGGCATCGGACGAGCTGGCCTTGCTCTCGTCAGGGGGGCAGGAGAAACCGTGGTGCTGTCGACCTCCTGGTCTGGGCCCAAGTCCGCTCACAGCCGCCAGGGAACCAGTTCTGGCGCCAAGTTGCGAGCAGGAGAGGGAGGCAGGTCCGCCCGCCGTTCGACCCCGTACTCCGAGTCAGCAGAACCCCAGAGCCAACCAAGGTGAGGCACGAGGCTAAGCAAGGCTCCAAGACACGATGAAGAACACGATCGAATCAGCACAACAACAAGGACGCTCTCCGCGCAACAGCCTCCACACCAAAAAAACACGATCGTTTTGTCCCGATCTTCTTCCTCTCCCTTTTCGACCCCGAACAGAACCTTTTTATCCTCCTGTCCTCGTCACTTCCAATCGAGCCGTTTTATTGGCCCACCGCCGTCGCCTTCCATCAATCGTGATCACGGGGCGGAGCCATCCGCAGCCCTGTCCTGTGACGTCACGGCCAGCCTCCAGGCACTACTAAAAGGGGTTTACGCAGACACACTTACCCTATCCCATGTCCCTATCTAATTACGTGACAATTATCATTTCCCCCTTGAAGAAATGAACATTTACTAGACAACTTATCACCACTGAATTGCTACTTATTACATCGAGATCCTGGTAAACTCGAACAGCATGGCATACCTAATTAAACATCCTAATTACCCTTTGAATGCATACCCCCCCCTCAAACGTAACAATATATCTATATATATATATATATATATATATATATATATATATATATATATATATATATATATATATATATATATATATATATATACTGGGGTATCGCTATATCTCTCTGTTCTTCGAACAGGCGAGCTAAAAAGGATAAATGTATCAACAGGCGAGCATCAGGTGGCTTTGACACCAACTCTCTGGTTGTGAAAGGTCCAAGTACAGTGCTGATTCCCCAAGACAATATCACATTGACCAGATGCTGATAGATATGATCGTTGGAGACATGCGGCTTGTATCTGTTGTTGAATACTCTGGCTTCAAAGACTTTGTAAGGGCTTTGGACTGTAAATATGACATCTAAAGTTGTCATACAATCATGCAAACTATGCTTCCTAGTGTATGTCACAAAACCAAGGCAAAGCTTGCCAGGATGATTGATGCTGCTACTTCCATTGTCCTCACAACAGACATCTTGACATCTTGTAAAACTCAGGCATATATCACTATCACGGCCCACTTCCTTGATTGTGATTAAAATTTGTCTTCTTCAAAAATCTTCTTATCCAGAATGTCATGACAGATTGAGGGGAAACTTCACTTACATGTTCCACAAGCCTTTGGCGGTGTTCACAAATAATTAACAAGTCATGTGGTCTGACAGCCATATTGGTTTGAATGAAAATCTTTTTAAAATCTTTCTCTTGAACCACTTCATCAATCAATGTGAAACGTTACACTCATGATCTAGTAGTCATGTGGAATATATGTTTTAAATTTCAACCTGATCGGACGCATTGTCTGGAAGCTAGAATTATTTAATATTTTTAATCTGGGTTCAGGGATTTATATCAAACTTGGTCCAAGTATTATAATGATGCAATAATATGGGCGGAGCCCAAGAGTGCCCTTTCAGTTTACAACTAAAATGGCCACCAGTCAGCCATCTTTGATCGAATCGCAAAACACAATGATGTGTTTATGTATATCATCATGTATTGTCTTTCTGCAAATAATTAACCAAATTGGTCCATACATGTCCAAGATATGGCCACGGATGGACACACAAATGGACGAATGGACGGATGAGACACAATCCATATGCCCTCCTTTCAGACTAAGTCCTAAGGGGGGTGACAACAACATTATTTAATAAAATGCCTTTATTACCGCCAAGGAGAGTTCTACTTCCATGAGAGTGGGTACATAGGGTGACAGTCGCAGTTGGAGTCCAATCCCTCAAGGGAAGTCCATGTTATAATCTCTTTAACAATGGTACCTGCTGTTTTAACCTGTCTGAGCATGCTGCCTAAATGTACCCCATTTCGTTCAACCCCATACTAATACCAGCAGATGGGACATCCAGTTTTATATCCATCCGAAGGATGGCAAATGCTGATGAATTGGCCTGCCTATGAAACAGTGGGACATTAACGCCCTCCTCCCTCCCTCAAGTCATCTTCTCACTTATTCAAGGTTTGTAAACAAACTGATGGACATGTAATTCACATATTATATGAAGTACATAAACATTAGAGATGACAAAAATTTGCTTGGTAGAGTGAAATGCCTGCATACATAATTAATTAGTCAGGAGACTGCCAGGAAAATTGCCGAGAGATTTTTTTTTAACTTCTCTTTTTAGAAGTTATTATGCATACGTACACTTTAATATACACCCTGCAAAAATGCCTTTGTGGGAGAAGGGAGGGGAAGGGTGGATGAGCGAGGGAAGGGGTAAGATGAGGGAGAGGTAGGGGAGGGGTGGGAGGAGGGAGGTGAAGGTGTGGGAGGAAGAGCCTGACATTGCCCAGGAATGCTAGTTACCTCCACCACCGAAGGTGAAGGAGGTTATGTTTTTACCCCTTTTTGTCTGTTTGGCTGTGTATAGGATATCTCAAAAAGTTGGGGACAGATTCGGATGAAACTTGGTGGATGGGTTGGGTGTGTGACAAGGAAGAATTGATTCGATTTTGGTGAAGATCCGGATCCAGATCCAACTACTAGAATTTTAAAGTGATTATTCACCATTTAGAGATCAAGCCAAAAACGATATAGTGGTGTATAGCATGATATTTCAAAAATGTATTGGGCCCGATATGTTGGCGTGGATCAGGAATTATGTGGCAGAGACATGGGTTTTACCCTTCTACTCTTTACGAAGGACACTGTGGGATGGTCAACGTCCACCAACTAATGCCGGATGATGGGACTCCCAGTTTAATGTCGATCCAAGGGATGTCACACACGTTGATGAATCACCCTGTCTGTGAAACACTGGGATGACAGTTTATAGCTTGGTCAATATTTGAACCGAGCTAGACTTATTAGAGGCGAGTCTTCATACCTCTATGCCAACCTGCCAGCTCCATTTCACATTGCGTAGGGATATTATGTGCTCTGCTTCACTGATATCCCTCCCTGGCTCTTTAGCATTTCAGATATTTACCTTGGTGATGCAATCATTGCTTTCATTCAAGCCAGACAGCCATCCTCGGCACTGGAATGCTTCTGGCTTCACAGATTGATCTGCAATTAACTTCTGTTGCTTGATGAAACGTAACATTTTCCCAGCTACCATTCTTTGGGATACAGATCAACTTAATGTTGTCTTCTTCCTTTGGACTGATTTCAGCAGCCATTGCACTGTAGCAACTCGAGGGACAACCCTTGTTGCAGGCCTTGCTCAATGAAAATGTTCCTAAAAAAATACAAAAAAACAGTAAATTCATTCTCCAAGGCTTCGGCGGAGTTATGGTCAGAGCGTCTGCTCTGAGTCAGTGAGGTTGGTGTAAACCCAGCAGAGTCGTACCAAAGACTTTGAAAATGCTATTGCTGCTTTCTTGCTTGATGCTCATCATTTAAAATGGAGAGAGTACACACATTGATGCCTTACCCTGCCTGTGGAATACCAATGTGGAAATTTATAGCTGGGCCAACATTAAAACCCAGGCTTGACAGATTAGAGGCAAATGTGCATACCTTTAGGCTATCCTGCCACCCATCTTCATCAGCCAACCTTGCTGCTTATATATTCTGCAAGAATAAAGTCACTTCTGCTTCACTACCAAGCTCATTGTTGCTTTCTTTGGTTTTAACCTCCTCCTAAAATGAGTGAAATGAAACATTTTGAAAATTTTGAATTATTCTCTCAGATTTCAACATCACCGTAATGCATATCGTTAAGTTGTTTCAACTTTCTTTACCGGTTTTTCATCAGTCAAAATTACGAGTAAGAACATGTCAGAATGACAAGTTACATTACTTATCTGCATATGTGCTGTTTAAATTGATATCATTATTGGCATATATCCAAACTTTGAATTGATTTTCAAATTAATATAGCTAACATCACCTTTAAAACCAACCTTGCTACTTATGCCTGTATATAGCGCAAGCAAAAATCACTTCCGCTTTGCTGCGAACCTCCGTGTTGGATTCTTTGGTTTTAACCCCCGTTGAAAATGAGTGGAATGAAACATTTTAAAGATTTCGAATTATTCTCACTCAGATGTCAACATCACAGACCTGTAATGTTGTTTAAATTTCTTTATATAAGAAGATGATTTGTAATTCCAGATACCATCGGGGGTAGTCGACAATAGGGGAGAGTGGAGCAAGATGGTCCCTTTTTGGTTTTGTCCGTTTTGCCGTTAGATGATCTGCCAGCCAAACACCATTCAATTTCAAATTCGTTCGTCCATCTATCGCCCCAAGTAACTGCCCAATTTCGAGAATATTAGAGATCATTGAATGTCTATAAAAGGCAATTCAAAATTTGTGGTCGAAATGCTCAACTTGCCCCACCCCTGGGGCAAGTTGATCATCACTATGGGGAAAGATGATCATGGTCCAAAGGAAACATGAGGACAGTCTAAATAAGCGATGTGTTAGAATTTTAATGAACGGAAAATAATTCTTCATTTAAATATACATATCCATCTAGGATACCAACATAATATTTCCAAAACATTGTCCCATACACAACCGGATATGAACGTCCATTTTCATGTCATTTACCTTTGTGTTCCAGTCTTAATGTCTAAATTCGCAACTCCCACTGACTGAGATCAATTTTGAATACCAGTTGCTTTGATTTTCTCTGGCTTCCCTTTAAAAATTCGGGTGGAGGTAGTTTTTTAACGATGTCCTCCTTGGAAAAAGTCCCACAATCTGTCTCGTCCACGATGAACGTAGGTCGATCGAAGTTCATACGAGAAGGCACTTTGCGGAGAAAGACTCCCTCATATCCATCGTCGTCGATTGCCTCTACACGCACTATGTACAGAATTGATCGCGCTTTTTTCCCCATCTATTTTTGTAATTACAAAGTCTCCTTCAATAATATCATTATTGTCATCTGATCACCTGATCAACTTGCCCCACAACCAAGTGATCATCCTGCCCCACCGCCGCCATTTTTAGAAAATCGTCTGGCATTCATAAATTACAGCAATGAGTTAGGCAAAACATACACACAATATGGGCATATAAGCTACGTATCTACCTATATACAGATACCATTCCTACTACACTTATTCATAGAGATAATACGTACTCACCGATGATTCGAAAATTTTCTTTTTCAGGAGGAAAATGATGCTTTTCTGATTAAACGAACGCAGCGTTTTTTCTCGTCATGCGCCTTCCACAGTGGAATTGTGGTTAATCGATCTATCGTTGAGCGGCGCCACTGTCCAATGCGAGCTTTATTGGAGTCGTGAGAGGGCGGTGATCATCATGCCCCAGGGATCATCTTGCCCCACTCTCCCCTACACTTTCATATCGAAAGAACTGTGGTCTCCCCCCCCCCCCACCTTGAACCCCCTCCTCCAGAGATGCTACCCTAACAGAAACCATACTTGGGTTACCCTTAGGTAACATGCCAAATTTTGGTGGATTTGCTTGATTTTCTAATTTGCAAGTTAGCTTGGCTTATTCAAGCATGCTTCGATTTGGAAACACGATCTCCTCTCATAGACTAATTAAAGTATATAATCAAAATATTATTATCTCAGATTTGAGAATCAGATCTGGTGGACAAAATAAGTGTCGAAATCTGGAGTGAAATCCGAAAATTTTCGGAAATGAAATTTTTTGATAACTTAGTGTATTTATTTAAGTAAAGCGTTAAAATTAACTTTTTCTCATGTTCGGATGATTATTATCTTGAGTGAAGAAAAAAATGATGGAATGTGCAGAAAGTGTAACTTCATTGAGTGAAACGCCATGCTTCAGAACCTGCTTTTGCAATCCACGACGACACAGTCCACAGGAGTCCTTTTTTCAGCAATTACAGACACAGTTTGTTGTTTTCTTTTCAGGCAATTTGCTTACATTACTAAATATAAATATAAATATTATATTGTAGTTTCTGCAAGCGAAGAGGTACATAGACAGCACACATGGACTTGGTAGAAATGGGGCAAATGACTCCATGGGGTGTGTGCATGCCTGTTCTTGGTTACGTGTGTGCGATGTGCGGGTTTCATGTGCGCCCAATCTGAACTCAAACTCGGGCCCATGGTGCATGGCGCTGTGGAGGAGGTTATGCGGCCGTCTCATGAACCATGTGCTTCTGCAGTGCGAAGCCTCGTGGGGAGTGGAAGTGCTGCGGCATCGAAGCCACACGGGACGTACCACCATGCAGTGTGGGTTTGGGGAAATCTGTGCATGTGGATGAGTGAAAGGTTGAGATTATCGCCGGCGTGCGTACACGTTTAGTATGAACTGCAAGGAGGTTGGAGGAATGTGTGGGGCCAGGGGGGTGGGGGGAGCTGCATGCAGGCAGGCATTAGTTTTGTTTTGATTGCATTAAAGTTGTACCAAATTAGTTATATAGATATAGTTATACCAAATAGATAGCATTAGTTAGAGTTAGTTATAACTCATTGGAGTTATAGTTATAGTTAATTATAACCCCCCCCCCCCTCATTAGATAGCATTAGTGATACCAAATAGATAGCATTAGTTTTGATTTTTAAATGTTACTGACCGGTTATATATTGGACACGGTGGTTAGAAAGAAAACGCTGCTGTTTGGGCGTGTTTTATCGCCCTGGAAATGCCCTGGTATGCTGCTTTCCCATTCTCTCCCCTCATGCTGCCTTCCCATTCCATTCCCTCACACTCCCTGACCTTTCCCTCACATTGCCTTCCCATTCCATCACCTCACGCCGCTTTCCCATTCCGCCTTCCCTTCCCATCCCCTCTAGTGTGGTGACAACTTCAGGATGGGTGTTTTCTGGAAGGACAACGTCATCTTTTGACACTAAGAGCTCTGCAAACAAAGACCTGTGTCAGTCTCTTCCATCTGGGAGGAGGATGGTGCGAGATGGATACACCTTGTTACATGTCAACCTTGGTTGGTAGATAGTTGTCCTTGGTACATGTCAACAAATATCCTAGAAAGAGGATGACAGAGTACACTAGGATGATGGTTCCACTCTCCTCTGCTTCCATTACCAGTGGTGGCCAGGCCTCGGGGGGAAATCTTGCTTTCTGATGTCTGCTCTCACCTGAAACCTTTGCTATAATATCTTCTGAAGTGAGAGGTTTCAGGGTCTGCAGCTCTGCTTTCATCATCTGGTAGACCTTGGCAAGTTCAGTTATTGACAAATTGTCAGGATAGAGAAGTTTTCGTTTCTCATTGGCAAAGATGTCCAGGGTTTCACCAAACTCACTTTCTAACGTTTGGCGGAGGTGATTCTTAAAGGAGTCCTTCACCTGTTCAATGACCAGAGATTACATCGATGTAACCAGTTTAAATGCGAGATCGGCTATCGCTATCACCTGGGGGTTGGTGAAAAGCTCATTTCTGATAAACAGGAACAGCTCATTGTATGAGTGACTTGGAGCCCTCTCATAATGAGCTTCATCATTGTGGTCTTCATCATGTATCGCACTGCAGGCAGCCTTTTCCTCCCTTGTGTAGGATCTGTAGGACAGCCTATGGTTGTGCTTTTCTGCTGCTACAAGGTCTCTGCTAATAATATTAAGCAATCTACCATCAATTTTCTTCATAGCTGCATTTATGATGCTGGCATCTGCTGTCAGCTCATGGCATTGTACAAGGGATTTTCTTGTTTTATGTCGTGAAGAAACTTGTTGGCTTTCTAACAAAATATGCATTCTGCCTCATAAACTCTCAATGTCAAGCTTGATCCTTCCCTGGATGACTTCCGAGAACTGGCTTTATTTTCAGACTCATCCGTCTTTTCCTGTTTTGTGCTGATGGCATTAAGAAGTCTCTTCATCATGAAGATATTCCATCCATCAGGACCACACTCTGTGTAGTGTTGGTGCTGCCTAAGCAGTCTCCTTGGCTATTGGGCACAATCCTAGACAGGCCACCACTCTAACACAGGATACCAGCAAGCTGGTACTCATTTTGCCGACCTCAGAAGGATGACAGGCAGAGTCAACCCCACCTGGTATTAATTCAACAGCCGAGTGAGGTTTGAACTCAGGATCATAGGATCCCAAGACAACCACCCTAACCATTGAGCCAACACCAGGCATGAAGATATTGCAGTATTTTCTATGAC
>NC_140972.1:39852797-39875297 GCF_056783735.1 Eptatretus burgeri
ACTTTTGGATCGGTGCTTCACAGACAGGGCAATTACGTCACAAAGTTCACCATCCACCGATGGGGTTCAGCCGGGTGTCCCATCTGCTGGCACGAGTTGGTGGATGTTAAATACCCCCACCGTTGTGTTCTTCGTTGAAGGGCGAGTGAATTTTCGCCTGACCAAATTCCAAACTCCCGCAGTAACTTACATGGTGGCACAATATCAGTGGCATCGTCACAAGGTATCTAGCGGGTCAACTTCGTAATTGATTCACAGTCGGATATGCGGCATCCACAAGAAGAAGAAATGCACAAAGTTATATTTTGTGCAGTTACCACTTCATTGCTGAATTACGTGCACTATATCATGTAGCATTTAAACAGGAAACAGAAGGTACCAATGACAAGGCGGAACAACAGGAACACTAGCAGCCTATAATTCATTGAAAGAAAAATAGTTTCACGTCCATAGATGTGAATGCTTGTGAAACTTTTCCGTAGTTTAATTCACGACTTGTGAAAATGTTCTTTTGTTACCAGCGCAGTCTTGGCCACAAGCCCTTCTTACATCTCAACCCAATGGCTAAATAGCACGAAGCATCGGGAGAATAAGCAGCTCACTTTTACGGCCTTGGCGTGAAACATTATTTTTACCATTGAACTGCGCAGAATCATGGCTTCAGTTTGCAGAGCGAGTGACGGGGCAATAAGTCATGCTTTTGTCCCACTGAAGAGCGGGACTCTCTACTGCATGCCCCCTGCTTTGTTGCCCGGGTGCATGGCCCCGCTCTCCCCTTTGCATGCCTGTTACTCTTCCACGGTCAAAACGAGCCTTTCGCACAATCACGCTCGTCATGGTCATCGTAAAGGGAACGATGGTAATACAAAACAAATTTGGGGAAAACACTTTATCCACTTAGTTAATAAACAAGAAAAAAAAATGCAGGAAGAATTGATGAGGTTTTTTGGGGGTTTTTTGGGGGTTTTTTTTTACTATGAAACCAAATCAAACCCACAGCTTTGGTGTGGCTAACCTTAAAGGTAACTTACAGTAGCCATGCAAGCTGATGTAAGGAGCAGTGAGTCAGTCTCCAAAATAATTCCCGAAGCGACACAAACTTTCTTCCCTTAAATTTGAACATGTCTCATGGTTTGTGTTGTGCTAAGGCAAACATTAATAGCCTATTGTAATCCAAACAAATGAGAATCTTCCTTTAAGGAATAATTTCTGCAAATTTCCTGACTGTTTGTTCGTTACAAAGTCGTGTAAAGTGTCAAACACACCTGCCATCTGTGGTCGGATTTGGCAGAGCCTAATTGGAAAGTTACAAGGGAAACATTGAACAGTCTGTACTGGCATTACTCAATGAAGAGTTTGAAGTGGGTAAAGGTGGTGGGGGCAGCTTTGAGGTGTGCTGGGACAGGAAAGAGTCAAGTGTCGTCTGGTTCAAATTCAAGGACTTGGTGTTTTGGGGAATATTCTGCACAAAATCTTTACACAGAGGCAACTGGGGCTGCAGAAGACGGCAGGAGAGGAGAGGGTTGGAAAAGAAAGAGAAAGGGTGGGGGAGGGGGGGGGAACAGGGAGCAGGAAGGCCTGTGGGAGGGGGTGTTCAACAGCACAGTCAAAAGCCGAGTTCACTCAGCCAGGAATGAGAGTCGGCCTCGGGAACAGCAGTCTCGGCAGTGGCTTTCGTTCAGACGACTGTTAAAGGCAGGGAGTACCTGTAAACATGGACACCTTGCTTGCCATCTTGATGCTGCAGCTGCTTACCAGTTCATCAACCCAAAACCATTACAGCTACAACCAAGAGCAGGTAAGGCGGTGACTTATGTCTCCTAGAACATGGCCTTTTCATAGTCAGGAGATTTGTTTGACTCAATGGTGCAAAGCTTCATGATGACTTTTTTTCACCCGAGCGAAATGTTTGTAAAACACATTTTTAAAGTACTCACAATAGCAGCTTTGAAATCTTTGTTTTTTTGTTTTTTTTATGTAATACTGTACTTTGAACAGTATTTAAAGATAATTGCAAGGTGCTCGAATATATAACAAAACATCAGTACGTTGATGATTCATGCGTATTATTTTATGGGATATGGTGTAAAAACAATGTAATATGTGCTGAAAACAACACTGATAAATCATGTTTTGCAAACATTGCTATGTATTTCAAATGATTGACTGAAATGTACCGAGAAATTCATCTGTGATTTATTTAACGGCCTCAATTGTTCCTTTCTCCTGGGGTTGCCCAGGGAACATTGTTGATCCAAGTCTTTTACGAACCAGACCTGCTGGCCAGGCCTGAAGTTTGACTGAAGGTGGCAGGGATGCATAATTTGTTCAGGGTGCCGGTGATCCTTGGCTACTGTTTAACAAAGACACTGGGATATTTAACGTCCACTAACGGCAAGTGCTGGCAGATGGGTCCTCTGACTGCATGTCCTTCCGAAGGATGGCACACACATTAAAGCCTCATCCTCCATGCGAAAGACCAGGATGAAAGGTTATAGCTGGGTCAGATTTGAACCCAAGTTAAACAGCTGAAAGGTGTGTGCACATACAGTACATCTAAGATATCCTGCCAACACAGAAGCAGTGTGACCACTCCTTGGCTCTTTTCACAAGATCTTGGCTATTCGTTGTTCACCTTGGCGTCTTGGTTTTCTATAGGTTTTCTTGGCGTATAGGTTTTCGATTATCATCGCTTTTCCGAAACCTTGTAAATTCTTGGCTTTTTTCATTGGCTCACCTTGGCATTTATGAAAATGAGGAGTGGTCACACTGCACAGAAGTACAGATGTACATGTCATTTATATATACAGTATATATATATATATATATATATATATATATATATATATATATATATATATATATATTCATATTATCATTTGCCATCCTATGACAGGATAAGGCCAATTCACGCAATCATTAAATTAGAAATCGCCCTTATACCCATCATTAATAATCAGTGACTTTTGGGTAATCCCAATGTATAATTTTCTACTCCTTGTAATTATTTGTTGTAAATATATATGTAACAAAGTATGGCTCTTCTGACCTGACGAATGCATCATGGCATATATAACACCATGAGCACATGCATGCCACTTCGCCCCCTGCCCAGACAGCTTCAGCAGTGCTTACTATTGCATATTTTAAAGAGCAAGCATCTTAGGTCACAAGTAAAGGATTGTGGAGTCATCGACCATGGTTTTGCTCTAGTTGGAGCTCATCATGATGGCCCACCACAATTGTTTACCTGTGACCATGTAACCTCGTCAGCTTAAATACTATTAACACCGCCTAGCCTGGTAAAGCAGTAAAGCACAGTTCGCATCCCATAACAGCTGAAACTGCATAAACTGTGAGCAAGAATGTCCATCTGCCAAATGAGAACATTACATCTGCTGCCTCACCAACTAGGAGGTGAGTTTGCGGACGGGCATAATAATATAACAAAATATGGACCTTTCAACCCGATAAATGCATCATGGCATTTAAACTTCATGAGCACATGTGTCCCTTAAAGTTTCGGGTTGCTATGTTTCATGGTTTTGGAGTTATGGAGGACACACAGTGACACACAGTGACACACACACACACACACACACACACACACACACACACACACACACACACACACACACACACACACACACACACACACACACACACACACACTTATAGATGTACTATTAAAATGTCAGTACATTTATTAACTGAGCACTACAATGTGAGTACGTCTATGAAGTTGTATACTATTGGAATGTGAGTACATATGTTAAGTGCATATAATTAGAAAGTGACTGTCTATTAATTATTATGCAATTATTATATTAATTATTATGTATGCACGACATGATGACAACATGAGTACTATTAATATGTAATACACCGTCAGTACATCTCTTAAGTACATACTACATTTGTCTATTAAGTATGTACTACAACGTGAGTATGTCAATTAAATACACTACTACAATGTTAGTACATCGAAGTATGTAATAAAACATAGTTATTGTTGTCAAAGAGCTCATGCACATTTAGGTGGCAAACCACTTTGGACCCCAAAATTCCGGCCATATCAATTTAGACAATTATTTAGTTTCAGGAAAGACTTCACTCCACTTCAGTTTCGCATTTTATACCCTCCCATAGCATGGGTCAACAGCCAGTACAAGCATAATTCATAAAAACGATTTATAATCCCTCTTGACCTGTTGGCCTTTTTTGTCCTTTTTAACCAAAAATAACATTCGCTATTCAAAAGATTCCACCATTTTGAAACTCCTTACACACCTCATGCATAAATTCTACTTTCTTACAAATCCTTCACGAGAATATAATACAAGTCACATACGATTCATGAATGAATGATACGAATGTTTCAACAGGAATGAGAGTAAACTTTACCAGCAGTTTTAACATGTTAATTACATGAGACATTTAATTAAGGCCAGAAATTACATGAGATACCTATGGATTAAAA
The DNA here is from genome assembly GCF_056783735.1 of Eptatretus burgeri. NCBI lineage: Eukaryota > Metazoa > Chordata > Myxini > Myxiniformes > Myxinidae > Eptatretus > Eptatretus burgeri. Next base: position 39,857,278 of record NC_140972.1, read on the forward strand.
TAATGCAGTGAATAAGGAATGACATTCCATCCATCAGGAACATACTCTGTGCAGAGCGTTGGTGCTGCTTAAGCAGTTTCCTTGGCTATTGGGTACAATCCTGGACGGGTCGCCACTCCGACACAGGATACCAGCATGCTGGCACTCATTTTGCCGACCTCAGAAGGATGACAGGCAGAGTCAACCCCACCTGGTATTAATTCAACAGTGAAGGGGGATTTGAATTCAGGATCCTTCGATCACAAGCCCAGCACCCTAACCATTAAGCCAACACTAGGCATAATGACATTCTGTTGATATAGTTTACGTGACTAATCAAAGAAAGGGACGTCTCCGCTTGGGTAACTCATCCGAATGCTGAAATTCCCCATGAGGGGTTTTTGTAGGGAATTTATCCTTTATAAAATGCTTTCAAAAAGTGATTGACTTAAAGAATCCCCGCGACACCCGTGTCTGATCGGGGCATTTGCAGTCGAGGTGACGGGTGTCTTCGATGATTGAAGTGGGCATACAATCACTTTGCTTGTATGCAGCTTCGCAAAGACGAGTAATCTGACAAAGGCTGTGGGTGCAGTTTGGGAGGGGATCGTGGAGTCAGCGTGGGGTTGAAAAGAATGGTATGGGGTTGGGATGGGCGGAATAGTGGGGTATTGGAAAAGACTGTTAGACCCCATATTCATTCCTGTCTAAATGCGGCTGGTTTCAGTTAAGCCCGTAAAAAGTGGACTTGGACAGAACACAAAAGATTGGGGACGATTAGGTGGGAAGAGCACAGCAAAATGTCATCTGCTGTCACATTCAAACTGCATTGGGTGTTTTCAAAATAAAATAAAAAACAAGAAAGTGGAGGGGTGGTGGGGGTGGGAGGAATAGTGGTAAAAACAATTTCATGGGAGGATAGCAATTTATCCCATATCATTGTGGTCTTTACCCTAATCAGGAGATGATAGTTGAAATAATTTAATCATATTGCATGTTTGTTTGTTTATTTCAACGAAATTTCAGGATGATAATGTCTTAATGTCAAGTTACCTCGTTGACATTCTTACCGTTTAGGGCAGAGCTCTTAACAAGTTACTTCTCCCGAGGAGCTATGACGTGCAATGACAAGTACGCGAAGCTAAGGGTGGCTGCACTCATGGTACAAGTGATGGATGATGTTGGATGTGGGTCAAGGGGAGGTTGAACCTGGCCTGACCTTGTGCTGTGGACATAGCTCTTGAAACAAAGTACTGTATATTTGTTTTTTTTTTATACATCTGCAGTTCTCATGAAAAGTGCTATTCAAAAAAGGGAGTTCTCTTTTCAGGATTGACAAAAAACATTAACCAACCATTAAAGATAAGTGTGCAACCAGAATTTTTAATTTCAGTCTTGGACACAGGTTTGCACCTGAAGGCTTCATCAGCAAGACAACATCAGTTTAAAATACAGGAATTGTCACAAACCAGAGAGATAATGATAGAACCTCTTTACATATGTTTATAAAAGAAAACCACACTTTTACTTTTCAGGGGATGTAGTCCTACTGTCCAAAGTATGACTCCTGGAAACAGTAGTTTTGGGACTGAACACGTATAAAAATTGCACCAGAAAGACCTGCAGGGATGGAATGATGATGTGTCCCGACATCAAGGTCAGCATTGCATTAAAGCAGCTTGTGTATTGAGTGAGAATCAGCGGAAGGCAAACTTCTATTTCGGCTGTTGTTGCTTCACAATTAGCATGGCTCGATGCCTCCCAGAGGCTGCAAGGCTTTTCAAGGCAGATTAGGTAAGCTGACATGAACGTATCCATTCAAAAGTCCATGGGTCACCATTACTGTGTGTTGATTCTCAGGCTGGAGACGGGACTTCCATTCGAACTTCTGTAATTATTTTTGTTTTATTTTTAACCAAATCAAAGGTCTTGCAAATTATATTTTCTCCTTACAAGTAGTTGCAATGCTGCCTCAGTCCAATTTATTTTTCTACAGAGATATAATATACGGTTCATGGAGGAACTTGAAAAATCGAATTTGATAGTAAAATGTGAATTTGCTCCTGGTGCCCTGAAAACTTAAGATATTCAAAAGCTGATAGTTTTGCAATGAATACAGCAAAGAGGAGACATGGGGAAAAATATCTTGTGGAGGTGAACAATCGAGCTTGTGGAAAAAAAAAACAGCAGGGGTGTGAATAGGGTAGAAATGACAGTTCTGGGACACTACCTTGGACACTCCAACCCCCTGATGGAGAGCAATCGTGGAGGATGGCACGAGGAAAAAATGGACATCCATTCAAATTTGTACAAAATTATATGCTTAAAAATGACCACAGGGTGAAGACATAAACATTTTAAAGGCATACCTTTAATCTCGAACGTTTGATGATGGAACTATATAACCTTCATAACTACAGAATCATATAACCATATAGTCTTTTATTTACTTATTCGTAGTTATAAAAAAAACAACTTAGGTTAAAAAAAGTTTTGGGGTACCTGTCATCTTGGCCTTCAATAGCTAACTAACTCATCCACCTATTTTTCTTAATTATAGGAGTCAGATCCGGATCTTCACCAAAATCGAATCAATTCTTCCGTGTCACCCACCCAACGTATCCACTAAGTTTCGTACAAATCCGTCTGCAACTTCTTGAGATATCGTGCTATATATCATTTTTTGGCCCTATCTCACAATGGTGAAGAATCACTTAAAAAAATTATCGGTTCCACATCCACATTTGGATCTCACCAAAATTGAAACAATTCTTCCTTGTCGCATTCCCAATCTGTCCACCACGTTTCGTCCGCATCTTTCCATAACTTGTGGTGATATTGTGATATATACTGTGGGACCCCACAATTCGTGGATTCGTGATTTGTGGAACCCGCGTGTTTGCGAGTCAAAGATTGTGACCTACTTCTACATTCGTGCTTCGCGTATTCGTGTTTTTTTTTGTTTATTTTGAACACTTTCAGGACTGGTCTCCTATATCCACCTGGGAAATTGGAAATGAGCCAACATCACAGCATTACATAAAAAGGTGCAAAAATGAATCCCCTTAACTACAGCCGAATTACCTTGCTGTACTTCCAATCATCAGCAAAACCATGGAATCCATCAACATATTTAACATAAAATCATTCATTTTTTCCAACAGCCTCATCTCAGATCATCAACTCGGATTCAGTCCTGGTCACTTTATCTTGGACATGCTGCTTCAACTCTCCCAACAATGGTGGAGGCCCTCAATATCAGACATGAGATCAGGGCCTTCTCTCTGGGCCATCATCAGTCACATATCTTGAGCCTTTGATACAGTCTGGCATCCTGCCTTACTCTCCAAACTGTCTGCCTATGGATTCCAATGCCAACTCCACTCTTGGATAACTGATTTCCTCCACTTTCGTAGTCAATGTGTGGCTCTCAACGGAACCCTTTCATCTCCTCTCCCTGTCAAGGCATCACAGATGAACAGATCTCATATACCTCAACACAGATGAACATAGCTCACGTAGCTCATCACAGATGCACATAGCTCACCAAAGATGCACATAGCTCACGTAGCTCACCACAGATGCACATAGCTCACATAGCTCACCACAGAGGAATATATCTCACGTAGCTTACCACAGATGAATATAGTTCATGTAGCTCACCACAGAGGAATATATCTCACATAGCTCACCACAGAGGAACAGATCTTACAGAGCTCACCACACCACCACATTCACGTTCCAAATATAACATGCAATTTAAGTAACATCTGTAGACAGATGACGTCTGTAGACAGATGGACGGACGGACATGAACCAATTTCTTAACCTCGCTTTTCGCTTTGCATGTGCGGGGTTCTTGCAGTAGTTTGCAGAGAACAACTCCTTAAAACTAGACTTAAAACCATAGTTCGTTACAGTCCTAATTATAGTAGTCTGCAGAGAATAATTTTAGTAACGGGCACTTTTTGCTTGGGGAAAACTGGCCATAATAGAATGAAAAGCACAATGGAAAGAGGTGTGGAGGGGGGGGGGGAGGCAGTCGAGCAAAACCACCACAAGCAGGGTAAACGGAAACCTTGAGGAACAAAGCTAACCAGAAACAAATTCTCATTTTCAGATGTGGAAGGGGAAACTGGGGAAAATCAGAAATGGAGCAAAAATGAAAAAAACATTAAATCAAAATAACGAAAAGGAGGGTAGGGGGGGCAGTGGAGCTGAACCCTGTAACCTGGAAACCCAGAAAGAGGAGGGCTTGGGGAGGGTTAATGACAGGAGAAATGATCACGGGTTTTTCTACCTGCAGGAATCAATAAAAATGTAATATATTATTAGTTCACTCAGGTCACTTGTATAAAGCATGATTTAGTTTATAATGGTCACATCTAACCTGGTGCATCTTTTCAAGGACACTTTCAATCGTAGAAGGATTATAAAGCTGTGCATGTTTTGGTCAATGAGAGAAAGGTGTTGGACGAACCGGTGTTTTACCACACTGATGAAGAATGGCAAAACAAATCCAGCAAAGAATTTTTGACTTTGTCAAAAAATCTGTACAACATGAAATATTATCACTTTTTCATAAATTGATGAATGGCAAGACAACAAAGGAAAAAGCTCTGCTCCACATTGGAAGTGTGTTATCCATCCATTGGGACCATACACTGTGCAGTGTCGGTACTGCCAAAGCAGTCTTCTGGGCTATTGGGCACAATCCTGGATGGGTCACCACTCCAATGGCTCAATCATCCCAACAAGCTGGTACTCATTTTGCCAACCTCAGAAGGATGATAGGCTGAGTCAAACCCACCTGGTATTAATTCAATGGGTAACAGGATTTGAACTCAGGACCCTATGATCCCAAGCCCACCACCTTAACCATTAAACCAACACCAGGCATGTGTTTGTTTGTTTGTTTGTTTGTACATCCACATATCATACTTCACCAAAGTGTTGAGTGAACTTCATCTCAATGAACACGGCTTTGTTCTTGAAATGAAATTTTCATATTGTAAATGTTCATTATCATTTCAATTGCAACAGAGCTATTAGGTTGTTTCATCTGTTTATCCTTAAAGTCCTTTCAACCCAATATGTAAGTGTCTTCTTGCTGGGCCTTTTCTCTTTTCTACGTTTGTTTACTTTAAGAGTAAATGCCTGGATTCGAACGTGTCATGGTTTACCTATTACTGTTTCTCCTTGTTGTTTTTCTTTTATATCCCTGTTTGTAACATGGTATGTCAGTGAATGGAAATGTCAGCCCTTTCTGTTAAATCACCGAAGCTGACACGAAGCAGTGATTAATTATAAGCACGGGCTCGTCTTATAATCTATGCATCAAATCCACACAAGATGGCATCTCTCTCACATCTTACACACACCCCTCCTCCTATATCATCACATATCTCACAAGAGCAATCAAAAACAACAACAACAACAACAACAACAACAACAACAGTGTTCACATATAGCTCAACTTCCACCAACACAACATAACTTCAGTTCCTCATTCAGTTTAGCACACTGCCAAGATGGAAACAAATCCATTGCTGTTTCCTACATAATTTGCCATTGCTTGCATTGATATCACAACCATTCATCTGTTTTAACCCAACCATCTTACTTGCTGGTTTGAGTGTTTCCTCCCCTCCTCCTTCTCTTATTTTCTGGTACATTAATTCCCTTGGTGTTTGTCCCTTTGTCAGTCAGTTCTATCTTGCTCTTTCATGGGCCTCACTTCTGTAAATACAGCTACATAATATGGAATAAATAAATGTAGCCTACTGTTTTTTGTGTGTACAATTGCAGGCCTTAGGCTGTGATGGATTTCTGGGCTCTGGAAAGGTGCTGGATAAGTGTGGCGTATGCGGAGGAGACGATACTACCTGCAAGGTCATCTCGGGCATCTACAAACGTTCAGCATCCTCTGTGGGATACCACAAGATACTGGAGATACCCAGCGGTGCAACCAAGATCAACATCACAGAAATGACTAAAAGCAGGAACTACCTTGGTAAGCATGTTTTCCAGCCCTTTCATGATTACTCCAGCTTGTGGAGAAAATGAGACAATCGGGTGAGTTGATAAATGTTTCAATATTCAGAAGTAACTGCAGTCACCATCATCGTGTCTTGAGAAGGTTTGATCTGATATTGTGTCTCGCACATCATTTCTTCAAGTTCCACATGTACCTTTCAGTTAGAAGAAAAATGCCCTGGATTTTTACTTCTGGTATCCACGAGCCAGTTCACGTGGGCAGATGGAGAAAATGGCTTAAGCATTTATATTTAGATATAACAGTGCAGCCTAATGTGGGATAATTTGAAGGAGGTGACTGGATTTGTTCAAACTTAGTCGAGGATGTTGGGGAACAGGTAGACTTTAGTCTGGCGTTGGCTTGGTGGTTTGGGTGGCTGGCTTTGGATCTTGGGGTCTTGAGTTCGAGCCCTGTTGACTGCTGAATTAACACCAGGTGGGGTTGACTCAACCTGTCATCCTTCTGAGGTCGGCGAAGTGAGTACTAGTGTACTGGTATAGGGGCACAGCATCGGCGGCATAGTCGTGCCCCAACAAAATGATAGCTACCCGGTAGCCAAGCTGCCAAGAAGAAGAAAAAGTTAAACTTTGAACAAACAAAAACGTGCATATCTCGACAGTGTAGAACAAATCATGGCTATAGGCAGGGGGCTGGCCGAGTCATACCAAATACGTGCTTTAAAAATGGTATGTCCTGTTTGTGTCTGGTGTTGGCTTTATGGTGAGGGGTGGTGGGCTTGCGATCCTAGGATCCAGAGTTCAAATCCCACTCGGCTGTTGAATTAATACCAGGTGGGGTTGACTCTGCCTGTCAACCTTCCGAGGTTAACAAAATGAGTGCCAGCTTGCTGGCGTCCTGTGTCGGAGTGGCGACCCGTCCAGGATTGTGTCCAATAGCCAAGGAGACTGCTGAGGCAGCACCAACACTCTGCAGAGAGTATGGTCCCAATGGATGCATGGATGGATGGATGTCCTTTTTCCTTGCTTGATGCTCAACATTTAGAGCATGAATAAACACTGTCAGTTAGCAATCCATGAGAGAGGGTGATTTCTCCTCAAAACACTCTTTTGCCTGCAGAGAGAAAGGAGACACCACTAGATGGCATCCTTGGCACCCATGGTGTTCTGGGAAATAACTTCCCCCAAGGTCAACAACTGTTTGTCCTGTGTAACAAGTGAAGTCTTATATTTTCTGATGTTTATGTCTGCATGTAGGTGTGTAATTTGTGTTTGTATAGTGTGTGTGTGTGTGTGTGTGTGTGTGTGTGTGTGTGTGTGTGTGTGTGTGTGTGTGTGTGTGTGTGTGTGTGTGTGTGTGTGAGACAGCTCTTCTTCTTCTTTAACAGCCACTATTATTCCACATTGTGGGGTCAGCCAGGGGAAGCTTGGCTTGAATCTTCACAAACCAGCAGGCCAGGCCTGACATTTGACTAGTTCAGGCAGGAATCAGAAATTTGGCCATGGTGCCAGCAATGGCTCTTTGCAAAGGACACCATGGGATCTTTAGCATCTACCAACAAATACTGGCAGACAGGATGGTTGTTTAACACCCATCCAAGGGACAACACACATTGATGAATCACCCTGCCTGTGAATCACCAGGATATGACAATTTGTTGCTGGACCAGGAATCAAACGCAGGCTAGACAGCTTGAATGCAGGTATGCACGCCTCTAGGCCATCATTGCCAGCACAACTCTTGCATGAGCCTTAATCGCTGTAAAAAAATAAAGTAGTGGTTTCACATATTGTAGAAAAGAGGATCAAAGGAATAATGGTGAGCCTGGACCAAAGCAGACTGCAGCATGGCTCAGAGTTCAAAGAAACAAGTCTAAGAAAGCATTTAAACCTGGTGTGCATGATCAACAGGGTCGTGCAGAATTCCAAAACCAAGAGTATAGTTACTTCCCTCAAATGGCCAGCCACAATTGGATCAACCGTTCTGAACTGAAACAGTTGCTGAACAACCTCTCTTTTTCCCAGTAGGCACCATAAACTGTATGATTTTGAACAGATATTTGCTCCAGTATATTGAACGTGCAGTTAACATTATTCATGTTTCAAAATCATTTCAACCGATGTCGTCACAACATTACATCGACATATTACTCAACGTTGTTGTTATCTTGTTTGAGTCAGATTCCCATCAACGTTGTCCCCTTTATGTGATGATGAACTCATCAGTGTAATTCTCTACCTGAAGAGCAGGACAACTTTCCAATCTTTCCTTGCTAAGTCTTTCCTTTGCATATTTGAGCTATTGTCTCCTGCTAAGGCATTCATTCTCAGCTTGTTCATGTTCTGCTCTCCCCCTTGGGCTATTACCTGCCTCACACCTTGCTCAATCACAGCAAAGACTTTAAAGAGCAGGTTGCGGGTTACCAAACATGTTCTGAAAATTTATCAATATGATATGCATTATAATGTGCATTAAATAGTTTGATGCAAACTATTGTAGTTGCCTAACTATTGGGAGAATTAATGAAATTTAACTCTGTAGTTGTTATTTCTCGAGGCTGTTGAAAAAACCAGCCACATGCCATATATGGATGGTGACGTCACGTTCTCCAAAACAAAGCGGACGCTCACTCGCTCATTGAATAAGTGTCCAGTTGAGCGGGCCGTTCTTTCGCTTTTTTGAGCTTGCAACTGTCTATATTATCGTTTTTATTTTGAATTATTGTAGAACAAAGTTATTTGGATATTTGTACATCATGCCTCGTACGTGTGTCATGTTTTGCGAAAATGGCTGGAAAACGGGTAATCGCTCCCACTAATTCCCGAAGGAATCAAACACTCGCCGGCAGTGGATAAGATTTGTACAAACAAAACGGGCGAATTTTCCCCCAAAGAAAACGGGTAAAGAGGACCCTTTGGTTCGACTTGTCATTTGTGGTGACCATTTCACAGCCGAGGATTACGAAGGCATAAAACACATCTGATCACCACTCTGTGAATATGAGTTGTTGGTTGACAAGTTCTCCAGATACTGCTCTGTCATAGAATCAGTTGTTGAGTTTAAGTGAGAAAAACCTTGAAATGTATTCTTAAAGAGTACATGGAAAAACATAAATAAACTTTCTGAAAAACACAAGCATGAAAAAATTTCTCAACAAATCAACTTATTGTTGATTAAATTACTTTTTTAACAGCATCAGCAAATTGGGCTATTTCATTTCAATTGTAAAAAATTGATCCATTTTCCACTTTTTTTCTAAATTTGGTAGAATATTTCCCAATGAGGCTAAACATGTTTGCGTATTTATATGCCACAACAGTCTCTTGAAAGTTGGGGTTTGTTATAACTGTTCACTTTCGATGGGGTCAAGCTCAGCTGTTAGAAAGACTTCAACGCCAAGGCTTTGGTGTATAATAAATTTGGGTCCATTCTTGATTCATTCTATTTCTGACTCTTGAGTGACTAGAGGGTTAAAAATGATTATGTCAAGTCACAGACTAATCAAACTTTACATTATTTTATGCATTGAACAAGAAAATGAAAACCTACAAACCAATCTGTCTGGTGGAGTCTGTCGGTGTGAAGTGCCGGGCAGTCAGTCCTGCCACTTGTACACAAAATATGCCGTTTTCTGGCACTTGTAAGTGGCTCAAATTTATATGGCTCAGGGCCAGAAACTCCATCGTATAAATTCCCATCATCCTCCGACTCGTCCTCGGCAATATCAGAATGAAAACACTCAATTTCATCGCCACTGAAATCACTCTTTGATTCGCATCTTGCCATTGTTCACATGCTGTTACCGAATGTTCACGAAGTTTTCGGAGAACGTGACGTCATAGAATCTTCGGTAAATTCCCGTCTGTTTTTCGATCACTGACAAAAGTTTTGACTTAAAAGTTAATTTTAGCATATTTTGAGTTTCAAATCTAAGAAAATAATTGCCCAACGATTATTAATGTGATTACAACCTTCGAATCACGCGAAGTCATCAGCGACCCAAAACCTGCTCTTTGAAGATGGTATGTGCTGCTTCCTTCCTTGATGCTCAGCATTTAAAAAGGATAGAGCACCAACAAACAACCATATTGTGACAATCATAGTGCAGGCTTTGATGGGCCTAATGCCCTCCTCCAACATCGAAGTTCCTTAAAAGAGAACTCGTATTATCTTCCTTCTCCATCTGGAGACCATACGGTATCATTGGAGGGCATAGCCATGTAACCAACCAAAGGATTTCTATGATAGTAGTTAAACACTATCACCTGTTATCACCACATGCATGAAACTGAATTTACTTACACAATATACTTTCCTTAATTTTAATCCCAAAGTTTTATAAATGTGATCAATTCCTTCAATGTGGGGTAAAAAAAATATATGTTGTGGAGTATTTCAATTAACTGAGTGTTGTTGGTTTTCAATGGTTTCCAGTTGATGCAAACTAACGAACCCTGACATATTTATGTGATCACATACTCTATTTACTGCAATAAATTTTTGGATAGAGCCAGGATCAGTTGATTTAACCCTAAACTGCATTGTAATCCTGGGGTTAGCTGAGCGGTTAGGGTGGTGGCTTGGGATCCTAGGGTCCTGAGTGTGAGCCCTGTTGGCTGCAGAATTAACACCAGGGGGTTGACTCAACCTGTTATCCTTCTGAGATTGGTGAAATGAGCACCAGTGTACTGGTAATAGGGGCACTGCATCAGTGGCATAGCTGTGCCCCTAACCAATGATGCAACCAGCAGCCAAAATGGCTGTACATGAAGGGAACTGCATTGTGCCCACTCAACATTTTCGCGATTTTTTTTTTGAATTCTCTTTTCATGAATTTTTTTCTCCGTCTTGTGCATGTTTTGATACCAAATACTATATTGTCCAAATCGGACTTACCGTTCAGGTGTCACATGTCCTACTAAAACTGCAATTATTACATGTGTGTATGTAGGACACAGACAGGTAGGTAAGTGTTGCACGCAGTTGGGCATTGTTGATATAAAATAATTGTCCAATAATTTCTTCTCAGTATTTTAGGTTATCTCACGTATGCAACGAACATAATTGTAGATCTCTGAAAAAAATGCATAAAAATAACATTTCACATAATTAATGAGGAAATAATGAGAAATATTAATTACACCATCATGCTCATTGCATGATAATCTATGCGCATGGAAATTTTGAAGTTCATCTGACAATCTATTGCTGAGATATAAAGGGGGGGGGGAGGACCGAAGTAGCCCCCTTTCCCCTCCAGTCATGGAGACCTCAAAATCTCCCAATGCAGTTCGGGTTAAAACAAGTCCAACATCTGCTATTTTTAAAGTAGAGGTAGCATCATGATTGCCGACAAGCAGCCAGGTGATCTGCGAAGATGGTTCCAAATTAAATTGTTGTCCCTGAAAGTCAATCCCATCAATTTCCAAGTTCTTAGGAGAATAATGATAAGTTTATCAAACGTCATCATCGTGTGTTTGTAACAGGTGACATTTATCCTCATGGGATTAACACGTTCATAGAATGCCATCATTTTTCCCAGGAATGTAAGTCTGTATTCCGATTTTTTTTTTTTTTACCAACATAAACACTGCGTGATGTCAATATTGGTTAGGTCCATCAACCTCTTGTTGTAATGCAACATTGCTTCCAAGTTTACCCCAAATTCTATGAAGCACTGCATGAAATGTGCCAATAAACCATAAGACATGAGTTGTGCCTGAAGAGTTTAACCAACAACCTTTCAGAGTGCATTTTGTAAAAAGAGAAGTTATCCAAATTAATGCAATATGCCACCAAACTACTGAGTCCTAATTGAAAACCATGGCGCAAATGACCCTGGATGATTATGATGTTAACTGCTTGAGTCACCGACTATCAGTCATGACTGAGTGGGATTCCTATGGCACTTAAGCAGCCAAACTTTGGGTATTTTTTTTACGGCTTGCTGATTTTAACATAATGGGTGATGGAAAACATATCCTTGCGCAACAGTAATCAAGGTACCATGAATTCCCATTACATATTTCTTTGAGCCATGAACGATGAGTGCAGGAAACAGTTTGGTCTCACTTTGTGCAAAAGGTAAAACGCATATAGCATGTGAGAAACCGCTAATTTGAAACACCCGAGCGGTTGTGGGACGAGGGCAGACCGCAGAGCACATAAAACTCACATTATGGACCTTCCAAGACTTTGGTGATAAGTTTTTTTTAAAAACACATGTGGTCCTCAGAGTCCTAGGCGTTTGAAGGCTAATTGTAACCGTTTAACCTCTGGCTTTGCTCTGATCCTTCATCCATCACTTTGCTGAAAATCGTGGTGCAGGGTTCTCTTCCGTGGAGGTTTCTCCTTCACCTACATTTTCCTCATCCCAAAGCAGCTCCATTTTTAAGCTACTTTCATGGACTTATTGCAAGTGTTACAATGGAATATTGGAATGGCATTTCTCCTGGAATTTTCAGGCCTCTGCTTTACACTGGAATACGACACTTGGCGAGTTCGAATAGTCAGTTGTGAGGAATTACGATGATTCGAAGGCACACAAGCCTTGGTAATTTGGGCATATTCCAGAAGGAAGAAAACCAATGGTTTTGTGACCAATGTAAGCAATTTTGAGCTTCCTTACAGTGAGAACATTATCCTGCATTACTCGCATTTTCTAAATCGTTGAAGGCTTGGGGTGATCAAGGAAAAAAAAAATCGAAATCAAATACTTTCGAGAGTTTGATTTGCTGCCCAAATGGGCAGATTTCAGCCCACACTGGATGCTTTCAAAGAACGGCCCTTCTGTGCCTTGTTAAACAGCTCAGAGTTTCGAGTTGGCTCGACATGTCACCGATCTCAAGAATGCCCAATAAAAATGACGAGAGCGGTTCTACCCGTTTTTAGAGCTTTAAGGAAGGTGCAGTTTTTAGGACATTTATGGGTCCTAAGGTATTTTTATCCACTGGAACCTCAAACTATTCAAAGTGGAGTTTGTTTAAATTGCCCCTTTTAACTAAAGTGAGATTTTTTTTTTCAATTATAATAGATATTTTGTGTTTTACCTGTGTGGAAATGAACATGTACTGTATTACGATTTTACATTCTGTTGGTTGAGCCACTTTGGTGGTGTGCTCACAACTTTTGCTTTCAGAGTATTCACTGGTTTTATTTAATTTGTGGGTTCAGCCATCACGAGTGTGCATTTCTACATTTATTTGCATGAATGTGTCATTGTATGTTTAAATCATTAGCTTTGGACTGTTCTGTATGTCAACATGCAAAATAATAGTTTGAACCTCATAGCTTGTCTGCTTTTCGACATAGTCAAGGCTCATGGAAGAGCTGTTACACACACGCACACACACACACACACACACACACACACACACACACACACACACACACACACACACACACACACACACACACACACACACACACACACACACACACACACACACCACTGGACTTATATCACTCAATGAACACAACCATTGACCATGGGGGAAGTAACTTCACTGTGTTCTCTGGGTGTCAGTGATGCTATGTCGTGGCCCAAATTTTCTCTCCGTAGTCAGCGGTGCAATTCAGGATAAATGTCCCCTCCACTCCCTCCCCCCCCACCACAACCTCACCCTATGGGATGCCAGCCCTGTGGGTTGGCCCATTGGATATCCCCTAAATGCTCAGCATCAAGCAAGGAAGCAGCATTTTAAAATTTTCAGTATTTGGTATGACTGCTACCATCAAAATCAAAATGCCGACCTGTCGGACTATGAGGAGGTAATAAATGTGTGGTATGTTTTTTAAAGTTTATCAAATAATGAAAGCGATAAAGTGTGTAGTGTTGTGTACTGGACAAGTGATATCATGCTGAAATATTCCGACATCGAAGCAGGGAGACTCAGACATGGATGAATGGGAAAGACGCCATTTCCCAACTGTTTATTTGCGTGTGCTCGTCACACACATCCTTTAGGTGACATAACCAGTCCGCGTCACAGGATACTTACTACATGTGGTTTGTTTTCATTTTTCGTTTTTTTTTTAAGTTACATTTTTCAAAAAAGTTTTCATTGCTCGTGTTTCTGTTTATGCAGTCATTCAATGTAATTACTTGGAACAATATACAAAAAAAGTTTCCATCTTCCTTTTTAATGTGATTAACTAGTAAATTTAACTAAAATATGTGATACAGAACGATTCCAGAGGTATGATATCGCAGGCTGAGGATAGACCTGGTAACTTTGTTGATAAACTTTGACATTAAAAAAAAAAATTGTATATAAATTGTACATGCTTGTGGAGGAGCTAGAACACTGAACAGATCAAGATGCAACAGGACAAAAGGAATAGGAGAGAGAGAGAGAGAGAGAGAGAGAGAGAGAGAGAGAGAGAGAGAGAGAGAGAGAGAGAGAGAGAGAGAGAGAGAGAGAGAGAGAGAGAGAGAGAGAGAGAGAGAGAGAGAGAGAGAGAGGATTGGGGTGGGTGGGGGGCAAAAAGAAGGGCAAAATAGATCAAGGAGACTTGGACAAACGATGGGTGTGTGGAGAGGAATAGGGTGCAGGAAAGGATGCATGCGGTAGATGGGATGGATACAGAAGGAAACTGCAAAATGATGAAAAAAAACTGAAAAGAAAAACTTGAAATTTGGAAGGAGGAGGGCTTCTAGGGAGGGGTTAACGAGGGTAGAAAAGATCATAGTTTTGGATTGGAGATGATTTAAGATGGTGGTGGACAGCTGTCCTAAAGAATGGGAGGGAAAATGAGATTAAAGAGAATGGGAAGTTGGTTCCATAGGAGAAAAAAAAGAACCACAAATGGGTAGAGGTGAACAGTGATCCTGGATTTATGCAGTTTTACCAGAAGGGGGTCAATGGTGGACCATCTGCACCCTGCAGAAACCTGTGGTGGCCAAAGCACGGAAAGAGCAGAGGGTGCAAGACCAGAAAGGGGGTGACAGAAGACGAAGTGATCACCGACCCGTCTGTGATGGGAAAGTGAAAGGACCATCGACTCGGCTTCACAGCAGAAGATTCCAATGATCTTCAAGTCCTTGGTTTCCATGGTGTCAAGCAGAGCAGAGTTTGTGGCAGGGGAACCAGTCCAGAGGGGAGAGCTGCAGTACTCCATAAAGCTGTGGTTGAAGGCCTTGTGGATGGATTGGAGTTCAGGTGTGCCAAGGAAGGACAGAGGATTCCCAATCAGTAACTGGCTTTGGAGGTCAACTTTGAAATAAGATTTGCCCAAGAAAAATAATGACTGATAGAGAGACCCATGAGTATGAGTGACTGAACATCCTCAAGGGTATTGTTAAGAAAGTATATGGGTGGTGAAAGAGGGGGCTGCCAGCCGATCCTTTCGGAAAGAGAGTGAGAGTGCGAGATTTGTCTGGATTGAAAAACATATTCAAACTATTGACCATCTTGTGATTTTGTCAATGTCTGAAGAGAGGAAAGAGGCTGCAGCCTGCCTGACTGAAGGATGAGGGATATCACGGCAGAGGGTGGAGTCATCAGCAAATAGATAAAGGGGATTTTCCAGAGTCAGAGAGATCACTGATGAAGATCAAGAATTGGACTGGGCACAGAACACTCTCTTGGGACATGCCAGCTTTGAAATGGAGGGAAGATGAAAGGATTCCAGCTCTGTTTTTGAGAGCAGAGAAAGACATTAACCCCATGTGTGGAGGTGGCCTTGGATGCCATAGGCAGAGAGTTTGGAGAGAAAGGTGGGACTCCAGATTGCATCAAAAGCACGAGATATGTCCAGAGAGACAGCCCTGATCTCATGTCCAACATTGAGGGCCTCCATCCATTGTTGGGTGAGTAGAAACAGAATGTCCAAAGTAGAGTGATCTGGTCTGAATCCAAATTGGTGATCTGAGATGATGCTGTTTGAGAAAAGGAAGATTTTCATATCAACTGCGATGATTGATTCCAGGACCTTGCTGTTGATTGGAAGTAAGCTGCTCAGTGTGTTTTTGCACCTTTTGTGTAATGCAGCGATGATACCTGATCTCCAAGCAGATGGAAGATGACCTCGGGCA
This sequence comes from Eptatretus burgeri, assembly GCF_056783735.1. Taxonomy (NCBI): domain Eukaryota; kingdom Metazoa; phylum Chordata; class Myxini; order Myxiniformes; family Myxinidae; genus Eptatretus; species Eptatretus burgeri. The sequence continues at coordinate 39,873,288 of NC_140972.1, forward strand.
AATTGTAGGGTGAAAAGGGCAGAGAGAGGATGATGTGCAAGAGCAGCAGAACAGGTTTTTATGACACATGAGCTTGATGCTGACCAGTGCGGTATCAGATTCAGAGTCGAGGGTTGACAGTACAGTGTTGTTCAGAACCAGTTGGGTATGACTGTGAAGGATGAGTACAGACAGGGAGGAGTAGGGACACAACATTTGGAAGCAAACACAGAATTGAGGCATTCAGCCTTTTCACGAGCTTGGTCAGCTGTGGTTCCATTTGAAGTGAGGGAAGGCATGGGGAGCATACTCCAAAGACAGACTAAATAATGCACACCTATGTTTTAGTGAAGGGCAAAAAGTTTGAAAGTTCATTCTTGAGATTGGACAAATCTTTTTTTTCTGGCTTTCCTGAAAGTGGACATACACTTGTTGCGGGCTTTGTGGAATGCACTTAGATTGTCTTCAGTCGGAGTTGCCTTCCAGGAAGAGAAGGCAAGTTGTTTCAGAGCAACTGCCTCACCGCAAGACTCAGTCAGTGTAGCATGGGAGGTAAGAAGGGTACGATAATGGAAGACAAGATGGGATGAATCTGTGCATAAGAGAGAGCAGGTTTCTGTGGAAGAATTTAATTCCCAGGCCGAGTTCAAAAGCAAAAAGTATCGCATTGTGAGAAGTGGCTGCCGAAAACGGGAAACAGCCGAACGTGCGAACATACAAATGCACGGGCAGACACCATACTTCGCATTATATAATACATAGCTTTCCAATGCGGGGAATACTGCTGCTACTGAAATGTGTGTGGAGGTTATGTTTTCACCACGTCTGTCTGTTTGTTTGCCTGTGAACAGGATATCTCAAAACGTTGTCGACGGATTCAGATGAAATCTGTTGAACAGGTTGGGTATGTGACGAGAACGAAATTATTAGATTTTGGGGAAGATCCCAAACCGGATCTGGATCCCATAATTTTTTTAATTTTTCAAAGATATTCTTCATCATTGAGAAACGGGACCAAAAATGATACATTGCATGATATTTCAAAAAGTTGTGGACGAGTTATTACAAAGCTGGGTGGATTAGTTGGTTCGGTGACAAGAACAAGCCGATTAGATTTTGGTTCAGGTCCGGATTCAGATCGGACCTATCGGTGGGATACAAAATGCAAACTTTTCAACCTTGCAGAGGCATGCACTCTACCGAGTGTCGTTCTAGTTTCTATTGTGTTGATCATGAATTGATGTGCATTATTTTGAGAGAAATGGGGATGTCAGAGTACTTGATATGTCTGATAATAAGCACGTACACTAACGAAGAAGCTAAAGTAAGAACAAAGTATCGAAAGACAGAATGATATGGAATTGAAAAGGAGTTCGACAGGGTTGTGTTCTCTCCCCTTACTTAATCAATCTGTACAGTGAGTACATCATGAGGAAATCAAACTTGGATAATATAGAGGTTGGAGTCAGGATTGGAGGAAGATGTATCAACAACCGAATTATTGATACTGCTCCTTTGTCAGAAAATAAAGAGGGCTTGATAAAACTGCTACAGAGAGTGAAGAAGACTAAAATCTTGTCGATTGAGATGATCAAAGTGTTCAGATTGGGACACAATCACGTGGAAGTAGTGGGAAGTTTTATCTTCCTTGTTTCTAAGATTGAAGTGAGTGTAAAATGTGGATGAGAAACTCATAGATGGTTAGTGTTGGGGAGAACAGCAATGTCAGGATTGATGAAGATCTGGAAGGACAAAGATGTGACGACACAAACCAAGAGGAGTCTGGTGAATGCTCCTAGTATTTCCAGTTACAATGTACGGATGTCAATCGTGGACAGCGAAGAAGAAAGAAAGGAAGAAAATTGACAGTTTTGAAATTTGTTGTTGGAAACGAAAGTTTAAAATTCCATGGAGTGCAAGAACAACAAACAAATAAGTGATTGAAGAAATTTGACCACTAAGTGCATTGGGAGCGCTGATGCTAAAACAGAAACTGTCATAGTTTTGACACATCATGTGTGCAGAAAACGA
>NC_140972.1:39880297-39920297 GCF_056783735.1 Eptatretus burgeri
GGTCTATATTTTTGAGGTGGTTGGGCTTTTTCAGATTTTGAGATGAGGAAGGTGTGTTACCTTCTGTGAGCCACTCATCCATTACCTCCTCCTCTTAGAGAACTTTGTTGAATGCTTGAGCATAGTGATTGTGTCGAGCATCTCGTTCTGCAGAGCAAGTTTGGAATTCCATCTGGGCTTGGGCTTTTATAATTTGGCATTTTTGCTCATTGTTTTTTAATATTTTTCTTCATCTAATATCGTTGGGGGCACTTCCTTAAAATGTTTCTTTTTCTTTTCCAAGTTTCTGATCCAATCCACCTCCTCCTTCTCTTATTTGTGGTCTCCATAAATTCCTTTCCAGAAATCTTCAAGTTTATCTTTCTTGCGGGGACTTTATACATTTTGCCTTTTTTCCCCTTGTTTGTGGTACTAATACCCCGTCTCCCTATGGGAGCAACAGGGAGGGTAATGTTGTTATCCTCTGTGGGGTATATAGATTACAGTAGATCTTGTCTTGGGTCCGTTCTTCTGTGATGGACACGATAAGCAAAGAATGCCTCAGTTATGTCGGGATTCCTCCAGATTAATTTCAGTTTATTGTTAAACAGCAGTAGCGACTGTTTGAAAAGGTAATCACACGTGTTTGTGGTTTATAATTTTTTTTTTTTACTTCTGGTGGCCTCTTCTTCCTGGTTTTCTTCATGGAGTTTGCCACACCATACACCATGATAAGTTATGTGAATACAGTGTTTGTTCAAGGAAGAAAAACCCCTTGGAAAGGGGGGATATTATTAGTATTAATAGTTTTGCAATAACATTAATATTATGCTATTATTGGTGTTGTTGTTACTTTTATTATTAGAAGTGGCCTTGGAAAAATGCCACAATTAGCTATCTTAGCACGTGTATACACCTTGACACAGACTTCACCAAAAGCGGAACACCCCTTTGGGAAAGGGGGCAAAAGAAGTCGCTACAACCTCCATTGTGTGAGCCTTATTCATTCTGTCAAGTTTGGTTGAGATTGGATGAGTAATGACTGAATGCATCACAGTCCAAAAACTGTCAGACAAACAGACACACAGACACACAGACACCAAATTGCATATTTTTTGTGTGATTTTACAGTATTTACAATTATTATTGTTCGGAGGGGGAGGGTTGTAGCTGTGAGGTCTGTTGTAAATATATTTTATGTTTGGTTCCAGGGCCACAACAGAAATGATACCATATTTTTAGCATCTATTGCTAAAAGGGGAAGTGTCTGTGTGTGTGTGTGTGTGTGTGTGTGTGTGTGTGTGTGTGTGTGTGTGTGTGTGTGTGTGTGTGTGTGTCCGTTTGTGTGCCGTCGCACACTTCTATTAACAGGAATTGATAGCAACTCGACACCTCTCTTCCACGGATACTTCTCAGATTTCCTGTATTTTAGGAAGTCCGATTTGCATCCAGGAATGCAACAATTATGGTTGGCCATTCTGAAATTACCACTCTTTCATTTAAATGATGAAAATTATGTTTAAAAGATAATTTGAATTGCAGATTTCATGTGAGCAACTCCAGGTTAAAAGTGCCCAGGAAGCAGAACCGAGTGACTGAAAACACACACACACACACACACACACACACACACACACACACACACACACACACACACACACACACACACACACACACAAACACACCCAAACACACCCAAACACACACAAACACACACAAACACACACACACACACACACACACACACACACACACACACACACACACACACAGAGTGAATGTGTAAAAGTCCTCATCCTCATTAGCCATTAGCATTCATACATAATTTTGAAAATTCCAGTGTGTGTGTGTGTGTGTGTGTGTGTGTGTGTGTGTGTGTGTGTGTGTGTGTGTGTGTGTGTGTGTGTGTGTGTGTGTGTGTGTGTGTGTGTGTTTGTGTTTTTTTGATAATTTTGTGTTTTGCCAGTTCTACTGACAATACTCAGCAAGAAAGTGTCCTGGAAGTTCCACCTTTTATAAAAACCACCAGAAACTGGCCATTTGTGCTTTAGAAAAGGGCTTCCATCATTGTTGATCCCAAATGCCAAGCTTTCAGACTTGTTACCTCCAACACCGAAGGTGAAGGAGGTTATGTTTTCACCCCTTTCTGTTTGTTTGTTTGTGTGCAGGATATCTCAAAAAAGTTGCGGATGGATCCGAATGAAATTTTGTGGACAGGTTCAGTGTTTGACAAGAACAAACTGTTTAGATTTTGGTGAAGATTCGGATCCAGATCCAACTACTTGAATTTTTAAAGTGATTCTCCACTATTGAGAGATTGGGCCAAAAACTATATATAGCACGATATCTCAGAAAGTTGCAGATGGATTCAGATGAAACTTGGTGGAAAGGTTGGGTGTGTGACAAGGAGGAATTTCTTCAATTTTGGTAAAGATCCGAATGAGGATCCAGATCTGATAATTTAAAAAATGATTCTTCACCATTGAGATAGGGCCAAAAACGATATAACGCACGATATCTCAAAAATGTATTTGGCCCGATATGTTCTCGTGGATCAGGCATGCTGTGGCGGAGGCATGCGCTCTACCGAGTGCCCTTCTCGTTTCCTCTGTTGTTATTCTGTGATGTCATATCATTTGTGAAATAACCAAATCACAACTTCTGCCATTTTATCATAACATGAATGCTCACAACTCCATTCTCAGCTCATATATGTATCTTAAATCTTCCTTATTTCCCTTGGTCTTCTTGACTTTTTTTTTTTTTTTCAAAAAACATACAATGCCTTTGTATTGCAATTTCAGCTTTGGAAGCAGATGGAGATTTGTCTATCGATTCCTTTAGAAACTGTATCTGTAGAGCAAGTACAACTGCTACAATATTACAATTAATTTATGCTTTTCCTGCAACCATCTGCAGCTGTCCATCCATCAAAAATTTGAATCTCAGCTAGAAAGGGTCCTGGAAGGAACTAGGGGGTGGTTGTTTAAAAAAAAAGAGCTTCCATCATTGTTGATCCAAAAATTCGTTGATGTAGGAGGTGAATTAGGTTTGTGAAGAGCCCAAGGTGAGGCTGGCTTAAGATGGGTTCGGTAGAGCTGGCCATTAAAAGCAGAAGCCCACTGCCAGCCTAATTTATAGCACGGGATGCAGATACTACAAGCACAGTGAGGATTGATCTGTTCACCTGCTTGCCATCAGGCCTGACATCGGATGCTTGTCCTGCAGTTAGGTATCATGTCGTGTAACTAAGGCTGGAACATCTCCCGTTCCTACATCAATGGGGTTTACTCCCCTTTCTGCAGCTCACCTCACACATATACATCGCTTGTGCTTGGTGTCTGGTCTCCATCCATCATTGTGGAAAACCTCATGTTTGTCTTGGTGGCTCAAAGAGGGCTTTGTTTGACTCCAGGTCCACAAGGGAGAGTGTAGTTATGTGCCGTGTCTACAAAGAATATAGTTTCTCTCACTGCTGGAAATTGTTTGATTGAACTTCTGAACAAGCATTTGCTTCTGTTTGCAGTCGTTGCAGTCGTTGAAATAAAAATGCATTTTAAAACAACGTTGTTTTTTATACAGCAGATACAAATATCTACTTTTATTATACTTTTTAAAATATCGACTTGCCCCAAGTATTGCTGAGGTCCAGGGTTTGCAATGGTCGGATGTTTCAGTTGGTAATGCAGCTCGTTACTGAGTTTCATTCCCAGTGGAGCCAAGTTTCACCCGAGTCTATTATATTCTCGGGTTGGCAGCATGGAGTGCATTGTGATCCTGAAGGATCATTAAGCAGGCTGTCCTGTCTCCAATCATGCAGAGATTAAAGTTCCTTTTTTAAAAAATCTTTTGAATCTGTGTGCCTTCAGTTGTATCATGTTGACATTCTATATATAATTCCTACATTAAGGATTAATCAGACATGGATATTGCTGTGTCAAATTCAGAGGGTAAAAGTTAATTTTGAAATTGATAAGGTTAAGTTAATAGGGTAAGATTTGGTTTGAATGCAGTCAGGAGATAATGGGAGTTGGATATGTCACATGTGAAATGGCCTCTTCCTGTAATTTACAAGTTTCTTTAAAATTATCATCTTATTTTATTAACCCTTTATTTTCAGAGCAAGGCCAGACGATGTGTACCACTACTTGGGTGGCCCATATATAGTGGTTGTGCTTCAGAGGTTAATAACCCGACACTTGTTCCCTTAATGGAACTGCTTTGGTGTTTGGCCTTATTTTCTTTTGGGATAATAACTGTTGGTGGGCCTTGAAGCTGGAAAGGAAGTTTCATTTTACATAGAAGAATCGAATATTATATCTTTTTCTGTAAGTACCATTTTTTTATTTTTTTTTAGTGATTTTGCAATGCAACAGGAAATTGAAAGGGTGACTTGGCTTCTACTGTTATTAAAGAAAAACAAAGTGGTTATTACACTCCTTACTGTACAATCACAACCCTAAATTTAAAGTTTAATCATGGCTCCAGAAGGTGAAGTTGTGCTTGGTTGATGTTGTGGTCATCTTATTGGGGTGTTGGTGTTGTGGTCTTCTTTGGACATCCTTCATGGTGACATCACAATCTTCATGGCACTGACTCTTCCAAACAACAATGACCACACTGTGGTCACAACATGTGACACAATTTTTTTTTTTTTTAGCCTCCTCTGCCCACTCGACTCCCTCGTCCTTGCTGTTGAAGGTATTATACAATTCATCTCCGAGGGTCTTCATGCATTGGTTCAATATCAATTACGAGTCTGAGTGAAGTCCCCAGGGTCAGGTCATTCGCTCAAAATAATTCCTCCTAATCCCCCAAAAAACACATAAATTGAGCACATGACTTTTGTCAAGTGGTGGTACCGTTTTAATCATGAATGAAGCACATTTTACTGAGTTGTGGAAGAGGTAACAAAAGACGCGTGCGGACCTCATCGTGAGTAAACAAAGTCAATGGAAATCGGATGATGTTTAACAAAATTAATGCAAGAACGGCTGTAGGGAGGCACGTACCATGTGTGCCGACGGGCTTGATTAAACTTTACGAACCATTTTTATTCGACGTATGATTAGATTTTTCGGGGTCCCTCATCGTAACACTCGACCCAAACAAAGCAAATGTAAATTTGACGCAACAAGCCCGGGCAGTATATAACCAGCAGAGGCCTGCAGGCCTCATGTCTTTGGCCCACCAGAAAACCAAGATGGTGGCCATATTATTTTGTTTGGGTGCCATGGTGGATGGAGATGGAGTCAATCGACAAACGTGGGTGGGGTCTGGCAGCTGTCAGATGAATGGGTGCACATTTCAAAAGTCGACCCCCCCAACAAGAAGCATAACAACAACAGGAATAACAACCAGCTCTTGTAGACCTGCGACACAATGCAGGTAAAAACTAATATATGTCGTACTTTTAAGGTTGGTCATTAACCGCAGATTAACTTCTCATTTCTGTTTTTTTCATTTGTCCGTGGTTAACTAATTGCAACAAAATGTTTTAAAACTTCATAAATAATTTTCATTGATACATGTAAACCCTAATGTTGTCGTAATAAAATCATCAAACGTGACGATAGTTTAGTGCCAAGGATCTCAAAGACTTTTGCAACATTTGTGGACGCGTCTGCTAGCACTGGCCGTCGGTGGACGTTAAAACTCCATGGTGTCTTTCATGATGAGTTTCCGAGATATTGCCGGCACCCTGAACATATTACAAATCCTTATTACTCTCAGTTGAATAATGTCTGCTTTGTCCAGGCGATTGGGGAAAGACTTGGGCCAAAAATCTTCCCAAGCTGACCCCACAAGAAGGTGGGAATCATTGTTTGCATTCCAAAGCAGACATGATTGTTTTTCTGTGAGCAGACACATTTATGCATGGCACGGTATTAAAAACACCAAGGTGACAGTTTAGAGCTGGCTGGTAATTCGAACCCAGGCAACACAGCTCAAATGCTAATGCACATAACTCAAGCTATCGTACAAGCCCACAGTAATTGTTACTTCATAAGTACAGAGTCAAAAATTTCAAAGCAAGCCAATAATTATAGAAAGAACGCAGTAATAGCGATTATTAAATGACCCATAGTAGATTCCGGTGATGAAAACTATAACTGACAATGAGGATCTCTGGCTTGTTCCCTTTGAGATCCTGATTTTTATCACAGATCAGCATAGCATAGAAGGCACAAGAGGATGATGATGATGATGATGATGATGATGATGATGATGATGATGACAACGACGATGACAGAATGAAAGCAAATGTATAACACACTTTAAAAGTTTATTTTATATTCATTGTTTTGTGGATGTTACAATTATGTTTGATTCACAATTCTTTGTTGCAACTTCCAAATCAGGTACAAGATACATGAGGTCATGTGACCGTTGATTTCATTACACCGTACCCCTTCCCCTTTCTCCCACCCACTTTGTTCTTCATGACAGCCTTAAGAAGCCACAATGGCAAGTCCATTATCAATGGAAACTGGGCAATTGATCGACCAGGGAAGTACGAAGCTGCCGGAACAATGTTCATGTATAAGAGACCGAACGAGATCAGCAGCACTACGGGAGAATCTTTCTTTTCCGACGGTCCTACAAATGACATTCTGAACGTTTTTGTAAGTTCCTCTTGTCTCTCCAAATGCTGCAAGCTTCTCTGCATCGTGAAACGTTGTCATAACATTTTGCTTGAAAACGAAACTACGTCGTTACTCTAACTTGTAACCAGACGTCACTGAAATGAAACTTCTTTATGGAAGGGATTTATCCACATTGAGGATGTACTATAAAGTGTCCTTATCTTGGCTCTGACTGTGTTCCTTCAGATGATTTACCAGCAGCCAAATCCTGGTGTTCATTTTGAGTATGTTCTTCTGAGTGATAATATTGTTCGTAGTCAGCTAGATCCCAGCTCGACCAACCAAAACAAAGGTAAGCATTTGTATGTTCTGCATCGGTGCTTGTACAGGCTTTTACTTACTTTGAAACACAATGGTGCACAATAACACAATGATGCACAGTTGAGTCTTATTGAGAAGGTGAAGGTCCTGATGACATTTGTTTCATCATTAGCTCTGCCACCGAAGGTGAAGGAGGTTATGTTTTCACCCCTTTCTGTCTGTTTGTCTGTGTATAGGATATCTCAAAAGGTTGTAGACGGATCCAGATGAAATTTTGTGGACATGTTTGTAGTGTGAGAAAGACAAGCTGGTTAAATTTTAGTGATGATCCGGATCGGACTACGAGAATTTTTATAGTGACTCTTCACAATTGAGAGATAGGGCCAAAAGAGGACATATAGCACAATATTTCAAAAAGTTGTCGACGGATTCGGACGAAACTTAGTAGATACATTGCGTGTGTGACAAGGAAGAAATCCTTCGATTTTTGGTGAAGATCCGGATCCGACTACTTGAATTTTTTAAGTGATTCTTCACCAATGAGAGATAGGGCTAAAAAAAATGATATATAGCACAATATCTAAAAAAAAAATTGGTGGACAGATTCAGACGAAACTTGGTGGACAGGTTGGGTGTGTCACAAGGTAGAATTGATTCGATTTTGGTGAAGATCCGAATACGGATGTGGATACGAGAATTATTTAATTTTTAAAGTGATTCGTCACCATTGAGAGATAGGGCCAAAAACGATATGGTACTGTATAGCATGGTATTAAGCCTGGTGATGGCGTAGTGGTAAGGGTGGTGGCTTGGGATCCTAGGGTCCTGAGTTCAAGCCCCGTTGGGCCGCTGAATTAAAATACACCAGGAGGTTGACTCAGCCTGTCATCCTTCCGAGGTCGGCGAAATGAGTACCATGCACTGGTAAGGGGGACACTGCATCAGCGGCATAGCCGCGTCCCAACCAATGATGCAACCAGCAGCCACAGACTGCACTCGATAGTGAGAGAGCATGATATTTCAAAAATGTATTTGGCCCGATATGTTCTCGTGGATCAGGCATTACGTGGCGGACCTTTGCGCTCTACCGAGTGCCCTTGTAGTTACTGATTAATTGGTTGAGTATATAAATCCTCTGTACTTTAGGATATTGTAAGCCATCGTTCTGATGGTTCTCTCTGCATTGTTTCAATTTTGTCAAATAAATGATAATTTTCTGGTGAGAAAGTACTTTGTGTTGGAGGCTCGCAAATGCGACATGCCTCAGCACCGGGTGCTTTGATCCCTAAACTGCGTTCAAATACGAATTACCCTGCTCTCCGAGTCACCCCAAGGTTATTCCAAATTAGGCCGAATTCAGCGGAGGAATGCGCGTGGGAGGTGAGAAATCGGAAAATCTTACCCTTATAAAGGTTTTTTTTTCAATAAAAGAAAAGAGATATGGTGAGAAGAGGTGGTTGAGACCTGAGGAACAGAACAAACAAACATCCTGCCCCCCCCAAAAAAAAATTTGCTCCCGTACCTTAGCAACACAACAGCTCCCTTTGCTGTACATCCTGCCAGAAGGGGTCACCCAATGTGGCACTCGATGGCCTATCTATGGACACCATGGGTCTTCCTGTGCCATGGCTGACCAATCCATGCGCATGCCAGTTTTTACCACCCTGATACCGCCCATGGCTGGTCCCCATTGGTTCCTGCACAGAATGGGGACAGTGCTCTTTCCCCAGCATTCCTCCAACCCTCGTCTAGAATGTTCCCACGGTTCTAAGGCTGTTTATTACATAGTTTGCCTCGTGTCCTTGTCAGATTTGCAATTGCTCCCAGGCAAAAGTACTACAGTTAGAACTATAGTATATGAGAGATGTACTCTCATATACTATAGCTGGTAACAGGTCCTACTACAGTAGTCTGCAGAGAATTACGGCAGGAAAGGAATGTTATTTTTGCCTCAGCTGCTGTGCTTTCCCTTTTGCCACTATGGCCGAACAGTTCGTAATCGATGGCGTTGAAGCACAATGCACTTACATTGTGCTTTTTTTATGGCTACAAGTCCTCACCTGGCCCCATCCACAAACAGGACGTTTTTACACATGCAATCTTATCCCTCGTTATACTGTATATAAATTATATACGCTGTCCTCTCAGTGTCATGTTTCATAAGACGACTTACTCTGACATTTTCCCTGTTTACAAGAGTAAATCAACGCTACGCGCATCACATGGACCATACGAGAGGCTCCCTACATTCTAACTATGGACCATACGAGAGGCTCCCTACATTCTAACTATGGACCATCCATCCCCCTTCCACATAACAGTATTTTGACTTAGGTGAGCTTTGCTACTCACAGGGAGCTTCGTTGCTACAAATTGTTCGGCAAGTTACTTTTTGCTTTGACTTATTTTCTCTGAAATCACTAAAATATGAAGTTACTTTTTTGAAGGCTGCATCACTTCAGCAGAGATGAAGAGTGTAAAGTTGGTGTTCTTGAGTGTAATTCCTGCTCCCCTACTCTGCCTGAAAAATTATTTAAATTGCAGCTTTTCTCTTTCTTCATGAATGCTGAAACAAGATAACTTTACACATTTCTGCCTGTATTCATTTTTGGAATTATCGATCATTTGTTTTTACCTGTAGATGCTCTCTCTCATATGATAGGCTCATTTTATTGTTTATGTACTTAAAAACTGATTTGCGATACTTTTATTGTGTATTTAAATTTGAGCGAAAAGGCAATATTTTGTGTGTAATTCATGCATTTGCTGTGATTCCACAGATGTCGCCTACAATGGCCAGCTTGCTGCCTCGGCCTCCAACAGTAGAATTGATGGTGTGATTGATCATGCCAGTAGGCTTTCGATTCCTGTTCGTCAAACTCCAGCGGGCACCGACACCAAGAATGGCTGGAGACATGGGTCGGAAGTTGCTCCTGTGCCTCCAGCACACGTGCAGTCTCAGGACCGAGTTCCTGGCCAAACTACAATGGGACAAACAGATCCTGGTGGTCATGTGGAGCCATCTTATCCCTCTCAAGAATTTAGTTGGAAGAGGGTTGGTGCAAGCGAATGTTCATCTACATGTGGTCGAGGTGAGAACTGCAGGCACAGATCATTAGATGACTTCAGGCATTATTAAACAAGCAGGATAAGCTATTTTTTTTTTATTGTAAGCTACACAAAAGTTAAAGGTCAACAAAAAGTCACAAGATCTGATCATGAATAGATTGTTCATTTTCACATCCTTATATAAAACAATGCACCACATTAAGCAGCGAATGCCATTTCAGTGAATTTGCCAGAAATTTCTGTGCAGGCAGCCATATCTCGTCCACGATTTGACGAAACACAGCTGTGACATCACGTGTCTTTCACACCCAATCAACGACAATATGTGACTGTCACCACAGAAATTATTGGGGAATTCACTGAGGTTTGCTGAATCGAATAATGCATTCCTTCCATTGAATAAAATTTGGTGAAACCTTGGATAATGATCAGGAGGAGGAGATTGGGACCATACTGTGTCCAGAGCGTCGGTGCTGCTTAAGCAGTCTCCTTGGCTATTGGGCACAATCCTGGAAGGGTCGCCACTCGGACACAGATAATGATCAGATCTAGTGATTAATTCTCACTTTTTACAATCTTGCTTTTGTTTCACTTAAATAGATAGTCCTTTTGCATTGATTTGAAGAATTTGAAAACTTATTAAATATACTGAATTCCCACTGTAACATACTTTATTTTGTCATTGGGCAAAATGACCTGGAAAAAAATGGAACGACGTGCAAGAGGTCAAATAATTAATCATCTAGCACCTTGTTTTCTCTTGACATATGTTATACAGGCAAACGGCTCGCGATTGTTCACTGTGTGAGGAAGAGCACTCAAGAAGAGGTTGGCAGTGTTCTGTGTGACTCCTCAACGAAGCCTAAAGAGCAAGAGGAGCCTTGTAACATCCAACCGTGTCCTGCATTGTGAGAACCTTCGACGTACCATTTGGCTGCACACAATCGCAATAAATCACAGTGGTTGCACCCATGGAATAATGTTGACAGCACCTAAATCAAGATCGGAAAATTGTTTGCAAGAAAAGCTGGAACCCATAGTTTTATTCAGAAAGGAATTATCCAGAGTAACCACTTCGAAGAGAATGTAGATGTCAATGCACATACATATGAAATGAACAAATGAGGAGTGAAACAAACTAAATAACAATCGTTTAGTCAGGGAAGAAAGCAATAATGCGTCTGCATTGCAACTGTGTGTTTGTGCAGCTGGGATGTGGGAGAGTGGTCAGAGTGCAGCAAGACATGTGGTACGGGTAAGCAGCATCGACAGGTGCTGTGCCGCCAGCTCTACGCAGGCCGCATCACCACAGTGCACCCTCACCGGTGCCGCTCCCTGGAAAGGCCTGAGACCACAACCACGTGTCAGCTTCGAATCTGTAGCGAGTGGAGGATCCGCAAGGAGTGGAGCACGGTAAAGTGGATGCCACACTGGCTTTAATTAAATCACCAAAGAAGATGTGATGTAATGAGAAGGATGGAGAATTTTCAGTGTAACAAAGGCTGTATCTATCACCTAGTAGGAAATGTTGAGAATGAATGTGTGGCTGATTTTGCAAATTAAGAAAGCTTGTTGAAAGTATTATGTTGGGATAGGTGTTGTGTTTCCTGTCTTAAAAACCTGGTCTGCTGCTCTTTTGCATCCTCTCTCTGTTCTGATCACCATATAATTTGGCCTTGGTTATCTTCCATCTCCTTGGAAGTCAACCAACATCAATGCTTAATGTAAACATAGCACAAAAACTGATCCCCTTGACTACAGACTCATCAGATTACTTCCGATCATCAGAAACGTCATGGAATCCATCATCGCAGTTGACATAAAATTCTTCCTTTTCTCCAAAGGCCTGATCTCAGACAATCTGTTCAGATGCAGACATCATCATTCTACTCTGGACATGCTACTTCTGCTTCCCCAACAATGGATGGAGGCCCTCAATATCAGACATGAGATCAGGGCTGTCTCTCTTTACACATCTCCAGCATTTGATACAGTCTGGCACCCCATCTTGCTCTCCAAACTCTCTGCCGATGCCATCCAAGGCCACCTTGTTTTTGTTTCATGTACAGCCTGTGGCTGCTGGTTGCATCATTTTCTGGAAGGATGGCTGTGCCGCTGATACGGTGCCCCTGTTACCAGTAAGCTGGTACTCATTTTGCCGACCTCAGAAGGATAAGAGGCTGAGCAAACCCACTTCATGTTATTTCAATGGTTAAAAAGGGACTCAAACTCAAGACCTGCAGATCTTAAGCCAGCCACCTTAACCGTTAAGCCAACACTCAGCGAAGGCCACCCTAAAGATGGCTTATTGACTTATTGTACTCTCATAACCAACGGGCGGCTCTCAATGCAGCTCTCTCATATCCTCTCCTTGTCAAGGCTGGAGTGCCTTGAGATGGTGTTTTGGGCTCAATCGTATCCTTACCTCTTAATCAACGATCTCTCTGACATTGTGGAAAATCCTCTCTGCTCTGATGACTTCACCTTCAGGCATAACATCCCTCATCCTTCAGGTAGACATGCAGCAGATTCTTCCCTCTCTGCAACACTTGAAATGTATCTTTCAATCCTGCAAATCTCACACTGTCATTCTATCTCACCGAAAAAGACCATCTGGTGAAACCTCTCATCTACTTCATTAACAATCCTCTTGAAGAAGTACTCTCACTCAAACATTTGGGCCTCTCAGCCATGTTTTTATTTGGGCAAACCACATGTCTGAGTTGGCCTCCAAAGCCAGTCGCCGACTGTTCATCCTGCAAAGTCTTTGCTTGGCACATCTGAACTTTTATCTACCTACAAGTGTGGAACCCACATGTGGAACAACCTCCTCGGTCTCTTATCAATGTCTTTCTTCCTCCAGGGCTTCAATACAGCTGTTCACCACCATCTCAGGTCACCCCCCCCCCACCATCCCCAATCCACAACCATGATATTTTTCTACCCACATTGAACCTCCCCAAGCCCACCTTTTTCTGGGTTTCCAGTCTCTTCTTCCACTTTTGTGATTAAGAGTTTGCAGCAATCACCACCTGTGATTGCTCTTGTCTCTTGCTCTTGTGGTGAATCTTGTTCACCACCTGTGATTGCTCTTGTCTCTTGCTCTTGTGGTGAATCTTGTTCACCACCTGTGTCCTCCTCTTTCTTTCATTTCTCTCCACATCCTTTTATCTCCAAGTTTCCCTTTATTTTGTCCCATAACCATATTTTTGGTGTGTCCCCTCCCTTCCCCAAATCCTCTATTTCTGCTCTTGTTTTCATTTTGCTACGTTCTGATCCATTCTGTTATAGCTTCAACACAAGCCTTCTGTGCTTTTGCTCCAACAACATTGTATTTGACAGTCAGCATCATGGAGTCCAGATAGCACTGTGTTATAATGTTCTTGTGATTGTTCTTTTCAGTGCTCAGTTCCCTGTGGAGTGGGCCAGCGCACTCGTGATGTCAAATGCATCAGCAATATTGGAGATGTTGTGGATGACCATGAGTGTAACATGAAACTGCGGCCTGGGGACTCTGAGAACTGCGACATGGGTCCCTGCACCCGCAGCTGGTTCTTTACGGACTGGAGCAGCAGGGTATGCTTTCAAAAGACCTCTAAAGGAGGCCATGCTGGTCCACAAGCACGTGACCACTGAACAATGCATTTGGTTTGTTTTTTTACCACTTGTTAGAGATTGTATGCAAATGCAACTAACGTTTGTTGAAATACCTTTAATTTCTGAAATATGAGTTAAGGTATCAGAACATGTGCCGTTCCATGCCCCAGCAGTGTTCTGCTGAGTGTGGGAAAGGTGAGGAGAGCCGTTCTGTGGTGTGCCTCATGAATCACGTGAATAGCTTGCCTCTAAAAGAATGTGGTGGCCAACGTCCTGCTGAGAATCGAAGCTGCAACAAGGGCAGTTGTGAGAACCTTGTTTCATGGTTCACAGCACCCTGGGGACAGGTTTGTGGCAATAACATGGGGGAGAGGGAGGTAAGAGTTTGGGAGGAAAGATATAGTGTGGGAAGAGGACTTAGAAAGGATGGAGAGGGGTTGGGCTACAGCAAATATTCTCTAATTTTTGATGATGTAATATGTATATCCCCACTTGTTTATGATCCTCAACTTGTTTTTGCCCCTCCCTGTAAGTTTCTCATCGGATTGAGGCTTGTTTGTCGGGTCTAAAAAACATTGTGCTTGGCTTTCCAGTTCGATGGTGTTTCAAAAGGCCCTACAGTTGATTATGTTACGTAGTACTTGCTAGCTATGGTTCCGATCCACCAATAGGAAGCAATTTCCTTGTATTAATACCCTTAATTTTGTTCTAGAAACAATATTTTTTTCATCATTGTTGGCTTATAAACCAACAATTCACCTGTGCGCACACCTGCTTGTAGTGCTCTGTAGAGTGTGGGAATGGAACACAGAGCAGGGACATCATCTGCATCCAGAGGAGCAACACCAGTTTTTTGGTTTTGGCTCCTTCAGCCTGTTCACACCTGGAAAAGCCTCCGTCTCACCAAGCCTGCAAGTCACGCACCTGCGGAATGCGCTGGTTTTCCACCGCTTGGAGTGCTGTAAGTAACCCTGCAGAACTTGGGGAGGGATAATTGTGTTCCACTTTTCATGCCAAAGGTAATAACATGTATTTCCATTCATTTTTTTTTATCTTACTTCAAATACATTACAAGCCTAACCTGCCGAAGTGAACTTGTACGAGCAAGAAGATTCTAATGGAGTCATATTATTTTGAGTTTTTATTAGGTTCGATACTGGATATTTAAATTTTTCATCATAAGAAAGAAAATTAACTTTTCTGTGTTTGTATGAAGGCCACAGCTGAACATTTTGGTATAAATATTTGCCAAATATAGCCAATTCAGCCACAGCTGTGCAAATCATACAAAAGCTATTGAACTTTTGCCAGTTCCTTTGGACGTCAAACTTTTTTTCCTTTTAAAGTGTTTTCTCTTTTAAAAGAGCAACTTTATATTAGAATCTGTAGCAAAACAGATATTGTATCTTCGTGTCCTTAGCCAGACACTTGTATGGGTGGTACCAGGTCTGAAGTCAGGGTATTTCTTGCTGTGGGTTGAGTTTGTTCAGGTGTTGCCAGATGTAGGAGCAGTATATTGTGTGTGGTGCCAGGTGTGGGAAGAACCTGTTGGTGGTGCCAGTTGTGGTGAAGCCTGTTGTTGGTGGTGCCAGTTGTGGTGAAGCCTGTTGTGAAAACCTACGCATGTGCTAAACTCTATGACCTATTTACACAGTGCTCCAAATCGTGCGAGGGTGGTTTTCGGGTGCGAGAGGTGAGGTGCCTCGCTGATGATTTGTCATTGAGTATGGACTGCCCAATGGAAAAAAGGCCTGAGGATCGTGAGACCTGTAACGTGCAGCCCTGTGTCCCCAAAATAGGTATGACTTGGTTGTTGAATGCTTTTCAAATTGGTGGCATACCTTTATAAAAGTTATGCAGAGATGATGATGACAATTATTTTTTCTTATTTTTTCCCCTTCTTCACTTTTTTGGTTCCTCCTCTTTCTTCCCTTTTTCTTCTTTTTACATGTTTGTGCAAAAAAAAGTCAAATAATACAAATTATTATTAAAGCTTCAAGATGTAGTCAAATTTTGGCAATTTACAAACAATGTTTTCTGGGAAAGCGATATGTAGTTATGAAGTGGTGTGAAGGGAGCTGGGGTGAGTTTGAATGGAGAGGAAGATACGAGTAAGAGTTGGGATGGGGAAGAGGACACAGCAGTGGAAAACAATCACATATGAACAAGAAGCTAAGAATCAGCACAATGGACCACTCAGCACATATATGCAGCCAAGATTACAACCAAACACAAGAAAACACACTGACTGGTTACCGTCGACACGTCCCACTGCAGGGGCTGCCTGGTCCATTTCGCCATCGTGCCTGGTGGCTTGTCCGCACCGCAGTTCTCACCAGTCGTATGCCCGTCACCAAGCAGCTCAAGAAGGCAGCATCCTGCACCTGGGCATGGGTTTTCACCCACCCTGGACAAACATACAGGAAACCACCACTCGGGCTGTTTTTCAGGGACCTCCACTTTCTTTGGAGATCGGCAGACGCATTGCTGGCTTTCTCCTACTTAGGATGGTCCTTACGAAAAAGGCAACCTGTTGAGAATGAAGCACTGGCAAAATACAAAGTGAGCGGCCCAACTCGAAGATTGCAATGACCACCCCCGACCTGTTGTTGGATGCATAGAAGTTTGCACACTGGTGGGGGGCCCAAAATCAGACCCCCATCCATCCACATCTGTTTGCTCTGACCTCAGGTTCTTGCCTGGAGACATACAAGTGGCAAGGTGGTCTCACTACTTTCTTGAATGAGGTTGCAACGAAAGTCGACCCCAGTGCTTCTGCGCCATGGAATGATGCTCCACAAGAAGGTGTCTACCTAGGCGATTGGCAAGCATATGGTTCTGGCTGCCAGGATGCGAAGCCAGCTGTTGATTGAGCTTGACTTCGACACACCTCCAAAGGCTGAGTCGCTGTTCCCGAACAGGACTGGAAAGCCCGCATCATGACGCAATCTCTGGGAGCTCTTGTACCATCCTGCATGCTTTCCGGATGCAGGTCCTTTCGTCATTGAGGAAGGACCAAGCACTGGTGCAGGTTCTTTAGGGCGATCATGATGGTGCAATACTATCAATGTATCTACATCCACTCGCCGGTCCCCAGACTCTCCTGTCAGCAGACCCGCCTTCTGCCACCAACCTCCTCCCACTCGACCTTTGCAAAGCCGTATAGTTGTGGTTGGCAGAGGGATTGGGTCTGCCAGACTGGATCGTGTGGGTTGGCTGTCTCGGCTTGGGGGCCACAGATGGTTAAGTGGCCAGATAGAAAAGAGGCCTTGAGAAAGCAGGGGGTCCGAATGGACCTCCGTCTCTCTTGGTCAATCCTCAATCTGATACACCTCTGCTAGGAAAAGTCTGCGATAACATCTGCGAGACAAGCATATGAGCACCTAGATGGTCATGGGATACGAGCCCTTCGGCCGTTCCTGATCTGCCGTGACGACCTGGTCACCACCTGGTCTCCATCGGTGGTGCAAGCCCACTGCGAGGCGGTCGCCTTTTCGGACGGCTGCTTCTCAGGTGGCAAGCATCTTCAATCGGTACACTTTGGAATCTTCCTCGAAGAGGTTTTCTTGTTGCGCTGGGAGGTCCAGACAAATGTGCTAGGCATCCCATGCAGAGTTTGCCAGCCCAGATTTACAAGCAAACTGGACTGGTTGGAACTACTAGAGCAAGAGCTGCCCTCAACGGTTTCGCAGTGTGTGGAAATGTGCCACTGTGTGATGTCCTTTGGCCGATGGACCCAGGTGTTCCCCCTCAAGGGGTAGGTCAGCATAAGGCTCTGCTTAGCGGAGCATGGTGAAGACCTCCCCTAATGGGTGGTGCTTGGGCCCGTGGCCTGGGACCTCGTCAAATGGCGCCCTGACTGCACAGCGCAGATTACCAAAGTACTCCGGGTGGTTCATCCCGGCCTGGCCTTAGGGGCCAGATGCCGGCGATTGCTCTTGCATGCTTCCCATCAGCTGGGTGGATTTGGACTCGTGCCCCATGGAGGCCTGGCCATGCTACAGGCCGGATACGTTGCTGGTCGCCAGACCAAGCGGGTTTGGGCTTCGCTTGCCAACAGCTCCTGTTGGGATGCCAATTTGGCTTGCTTGCCCTGGTCCTACCTGGCAGCTGGTGGCAGGTGAAGGGCCATGGTGGAGTTAAACTCCAGTGATGGCTTCCCACACTCTTACAAGATCACACGTCCGACCCGCAAGCCTATAGTGGTTCGGTCCCTCGCTTCCCCAGGATGCCAGACGATCTTAGAGATTAAATGATGACCTGCAGGGCCAATCCTGATGACTACATCCAGATAATGGGTGCAGATCCTGTGAAGTTCTGGCGCATTATGCCAGGAACCGTCACAGGCTGGGTTGTGAAGGTGCTTGTCTGTCTTTGGACTTGGTGGAAGTCGGTTCAGGGGATAGATCCCCACGCACCGATCCTGCGGACCCTTGGACGCCTTCGCTTCCTTTGCGGCGGCACTGGGGTGGACCTGATAGTTACTGGCTGTTATGGCCGAGGCTATAACAGCCAGGAGATGTACACTTAGGAATTGTGGATGCTGCTCTGCATCAATTGTAAACCTAGCCTAGTTGATGTCTGGCAAGTTAAAGTCACCACTGATCCATATTGGTGAATTATTGTGCTTGTTGGTAATATCTTGGATAGTACTGCAAAATTTGGCCATGTAAGCATTGTCTGGTTTAGGGGGTCGCTAAACACTCCCTGGCGTGATAGGCTCATGTTTATTGATCTTCACCTGAACAAAAAGGTCTTCCAAATTGTCTGCAGTGTGGATAAGTTTACACCAATAGTCCCTCTCCAATATAGATTGCAACACAATCACAACTGTCTTCTCTGTCCTTCCTAAATACCTCGATTCTGAGGTCAGATTGGAATATGTTGCCATTAGTAATTGTTGGATTGAGCCAGCTGGTTTCATTGAGAACCATACGTTTTTTTTTCTGAAATAAAAAAGCTTCACAAATAAAAAAATATGGCTGAAGGCAGCAATGGGGACCTAAAAATCACACCAGGAGAGGAAACCCAAGAAATTGCGGAGAAAACAAGGCCACACTTGAAAACCTTCATGGTGTCAATCCTCTGTAGAGAAGTGTTGCGGTTTCTTTGTTTACTGTGCCAACCAAAGGCAAAAGTGCAAGATATTTTGCACCTACAAACAATTATAATTGATCGACTTCTTGTGCAGGCCAATGTACTGCATCGTTGCCTTCTTTGCCGACTTGAACAGTTGCTTTGGAGGTTCGCATACAACACATGAAACCATGTTAGCCACTTTTAGTTGCATTTACTATGGCTTGGTGTCTTATTCTGTTTGATGAGGCAGAATACACAACCAGAATCAAATTAGCTACTTTTGTCAGATACTTGAGTCTGCATGAAGCATCATAGTTCGTAACACCTGATATGTAACCCCATATCATCTCCATCTCTTCGGGTCCTCACCGAACGCAGAGGAGAGTTTCGGCAGGGGCTGCTTGCAGCCTATGTTGATCTCTGTAAAGCGTTCGATTCAGTGAATCGGGATGCCCTCTGGAGGATTCTTGGTCTTCGTGAGGTGCCACCAAAACTGATCGATCTGATGTCTGAACTCCACTCTGGTACTGAGAGTGCTGTGAAGTGTGGTAGTACCATCTCTGACTTATTTCCAGTTGTTACCGGAGTTCGTCAGGGGTGTGTACTGGCCCCCACACTTTTCAGCACTTGTATGGACTGGATTCTAGGGAGGATGTTGGAGAGATCATGCTGCGGTGCATCATTTGGGAATGTCAAGATTTCGGACCTTGACTTTGCAGATGATGCAGTCATCTTTGCGGAGACTTTAGATATCCTCTTGGGGGCCCACGAGGTGCTGAATGAGGAGTCGGAGCTGCTGGGATTACGGGTTTCTTGGGTCAAAACTAAGATCCAGACTTTCAATGACATCTTGGATGCTGCTGTCCTGTCTGTGTCTGTTTGTGGTGAGGATGTTGAGGTCGTGGAGAGACTCACTTACCTTGGCAGTGATATTCATGTCTCTGCTGGCTGTGAGTCAGAGGTCAATAGATGTCTGGGTCGGGCGTGGGGAGTCATGGATTCACTGGATCATGGGGTGTGGTGCTGCCGGTACGTGTGCGGGACGACGAAGGTCCGAGTCTTCAGGTCCTTGGTACTTCCAGTCTTGCTTTATGGATGTGAGACTTGGATTCTGACTAAGTATCTGAGACAGAGACTTAATTCCTTTGGTACCAGGTCTCTTCGGAGAATCCTTGGCTATCGCTGGTCGGATTTTGTGTCCAACGAGCGGTTGCTGAGAGAGACTCGGATGAGATTTGTTACCTGCATGGTCCGTGAGCGTCAGTTGCGGCTGTATGGACATGTGGCTCATTTTCCTGACGCTGATCCTGCTCACCAGATTCTCTCAGCGAGGGAGTCTCGTGAGTGGAGGAGGCCAATGGGTTTGGACTCTGACCAAGGGACGGAGACTTAATTCCTCTGGTACCAGGTCTCTTCGGAGAATCCTTGGCTATCGCTGGTCAGATTTTGTGTCCAGCGAGCGGTTGCTGAGAGAGACTTGGATGAGATTTGTTACCTGCATGGTCCGTGAGCGTCAGTTGCGGCTGTATGGACATGTGGCTCATTTTCCTGATGCTGATCGGCTCACCAGATTCTCTGAGTGAGGGAGCCTCATGAGTGGAGGAGGCTAATGGGTTGACCACGTGCCTCGTGGTTGCAGCAGGTTGACCATCATCTCAAGGAGATGGGGATGGGCCTGGCATCTGCCTGGGGGATGGCCAGACGGAGGCCCCTGGAGTACCGGTGGAAAGTGGACGCAGCGACGCGCTGTTCTGGCACATGCTCCCATACCTGACCTGACCTGATCTCCATTCTGTGATGGTGTTTCTCCCCTCCTCGTCTTCTGCCACTTCCTCTTGCACTATTGTTTTTTTATTTTGTATACAAGGTCAAGGCTCATGGAAGAGCTAGTATACTGAACAAATCGGGATGCAATAGAACAACAGCAACAGTAGGGAGGAAGGGGGGGGGGGGGTGGGATACCAACAGCAGGGTTGAAGGAAAAAAATAGAGGGAGACTTGGACAAATAAAGGAATTGTGGAGGAAAGAGGGTAGGGGAAGATGCAAAGGGTGGACAAGATGGATACAGAAGCAAACTCTCAGGAAGTAAGGAGAAAATGACATTTTGGGCGTCAATTATATATATATATATATATATATATATATATATATATATATATATATATATATATATATATATATATATATATATATATATATATATATATATATATATATATGCCTTCCAAGGGGTCGTACACAAAATACGTGATGCTTTGGGGGTTGGGAATAGTGGGTATTTTTCAGCACGTCACAGAGCATCACAGGGAGTGTGCCACAGTCACATTATGCCATCCAGCAATAGTGTCCAATATGGAACTGCCATTTACATTTTGAAACACTGGGCAGCACTCTGGCAGAATATCTGACTGTGAACTGTACTTTATCCCTGTTTTATTTGCCATATTTGCAGTCACAAATAGTTTTCATTTGGAATAAATATTATGCATTGTAAACCTTTCTGAATTGTCTTGTACCTCACCAAATATCATGATCCTGCATCCCATCATGCCTGTACCAAATGTAATCAGGCCTAATAGTCCCACCATGCCTCTACCAGAAGTGCACCTGCATCCACACACCCGAGCCCAACCCAATCACCCAATCCATGAGTGCACTCACCCTCCATAACACTAATCCCACCTACACCACAAATACACTCAAAGTGAAGGGGGAAGGTGAACACTGCGGGGGATGGTAAAGTTGAAGATTAACGTCACAGACAGGACATCACCAACCACAACTTATAGGATTTTTGTTTTCTTTATGGAGGTTAGGGTAAAACTAACAAAGATGACGTGTGAATCATTTGACAACAATCACAACTCATAATCTCAGGATATCAATATCTCAACACACAGCACAACATGCACACAATGCCCAGAGATCACCCAATTAATTCCCAGTCTACTTTCCATTGCTGTCCCTACACCACTCTATCCCCCTGTTGGTGTGTCCATACACCCCTCAATCCCCACTGCTTCACGGTGCCTATCAAAATCAATTTTAAGCTTCTATATCGTCCCTGTCGGTCCCACATTCCCAGGAAAAGTGTTCCATATAACAACTAGAGAGTTCATAGAACACCTTACCCCACACAGTCTTGAGAAACAAGGGAATGAGTGTGGGTGTGGGTGTGGTCTACGAGCGGCAAATTTAATTGGTCATAAAATGTCGTCATATTTTGTCCAAGTACTGATAAGTGGAAGGGTTTTGAAAGTGGCAAAAAGGCGATTTGTGTTCTACAGTGTTTAAGTATATAATTAAATTTAAATATACTGAAGGTTTTTGAAGGTTGTAGAAAAAATATTTGGAAGTTGACCGCCATTGCTGCAGCGTCTTTTACACCTTAACGCGTTACATTAGTTATCCATGCCTGTTGTTTGTGTCCTTTATGACATCCTTAAAAACAGGAAGTTTCCTGTTTGGAATGATTTTCAAATTTGTTTGACTGCCAGAGAGGCAGATGTAGTAAAAAAAAAAAACTCACTCTTTCCTGCACATGCATAATTGGGACAAATTCAGAGCCAAAGTACAGTACTGCTAAACTCCAGGTTTGTTTTCCGATTAATGTTCAAAATATAACAATCAATTAAAATCAAGTTGTTCCTCGATAATAAACTGAAGTCTGTAGACAGACAGACAGAGTAAACTTCTTTCTTAACTCCACTTTTTCCTTTGAGTGCGTGGGGTAACGACTTTGTGAAATACCCCTACTTTACTAACGTCTTAATTCTCATTTTTACTCTCAAGCTATGGCACCTGCCATGTAGGGGCACATTTGCTGGGACACAGAGGTATCAATAAAAGACAGGAATAATTGTATTAGAAAGGTGAGGGTGATCGACTTAGAAAGGTGAGGGTGATCGACTTAGAAAGGTGAGGGTGATCGACTTTGTGCACAGTTTAAATTTGTAATATAATTAGTTCTCTTGAACTTAGAGACAGAGCTTGAACTCAGGACCCTAAGATACCAAGCCAGCTACCCTAACCGCCAAGCATTAGTGTGTTAAAATGCAATGACAATAATGCAATGACATCTTCGAAGATGGATGGAGGTTACCGTTTTCACCCCTTTCTGTTTGTTTGTTTGTTTGTTTGTTTGTGAACAGTATTACGGACAAACTCCTCGACGGATTTCGACGAAACTTGGTGGGGGGGGTTAGGTATGGTCCAAGGTTCATGCCATTAAATTTTAGACTTGGTCCCCCCCCCCAAAAAAAATTGTTAGAGAAGAATTTTTTTTTTTGCATTTCTACATGTTTTAAGTTATTTCCAACTCCCCCAAAAAATTGTTACCCCCTCCCCCCAAAAAAGAGAATTTTTTTTTTTGCATTTCTACATGTTTTCAGTGATTTCCAACCCCCCCCCCAAAAAAAAAATAGAGATTTTTTTTTTTTGCATTTCTACATGTTTTGAGTGATTGCCAACCCCCCCGCGCCCCCAAAAAAAAAATGTTGGAGAAAAGAACTATAACTCTTTCAGAACTGTTGACATCATATTTAATGAATAAGATATAAGGTTCACTTGAGTGACCCAGCAGTATTGGCGGCGGAGGTTTTGCACTCTCCCGAGTGCTCCCCCTCTAGTTGTGCATAGATTTACACAAAACTCACTGTCAATCGTGAGTTATGTCGGTTAATAAGGATTTTTATCACGAAAAGGTTTAAAATGAATTGACAGTAATTGATTATTAAACTCAAGAACCTGAAAGGTCATGTCACTACAGAGCTGTTTTCTCATGGAGATTGTGTAGAACTATCGCTGCACTAATTTGAGCTTGTGCTTTGACTTGGGTTAAGAGGAGACTGTTTGATATTGTGGTTTGAAAACTTCCAGGGGAAATGCATTTTTACAAGTTGTAATTTTGTCCTAAACTAGAATTCCTATGTGTGAATAGTTATTACCTTACCTTTGAAACCACTATGTCGGTTAAACAACATGGGTTGTACACAATCTTGTGCTTTAACAATACTTCTTATTTTAGATGAACACTGCAAGGACAAGTACTTCAACTGCAACGTGGTGGTACAAGCACGTCTGTGTGTTTACGACTACTACCAGAGAGCATGCTGTGCTTCATGCAAACGTGCTTCAACACGAACACGGCGCTTTGGCAGATAGCTTACTGCATGCCATGTTATTCACCCTGCTTGCAAGCATGGCGGGATGGCGCCACCGGAAATGCAGCCAACGTGGCAAAGCGGATGAAGGAGGGTTGAGGATGGACGTGGAAATATGATCATGGGGTTGTTGTTGTGGGAAGTGCAGGAATGTGTACGAGTTGGAATGGGCTTGCTTCATATACAACCCTGGGATCACATCCAGGGAATACAAGACACTGTGGTGCCATTTTGATGAATGGAAAACCTTTTTTTCCAGGCACAGTATGTTCATGATTAAAAAAAAAAACTGCTTCTTAAAGATCCCCAAATGTAATGTATGATTGGTAAATTAGTCTGGTGTTGTGAAACTCTGATGAAAATCTTCATTGACATACAATATCACCATTTAAATATTATCATGGCAATACCACATGTTCCATTGCAAAGAACTACAACGCTGGAGGTGATGCGGTGCACCAAAGCGTGTGCTGGGGTTGCCAACTGATGGTGATGTGTCGGTGCTCGACCCTTTTTAAAATCTACATGCCGAGCTTCGAGCAAGGAAGTTGCACGTACCATTTTTGGTCTTTTGTTTGAACGATCAACATGGTTCGAACCACCGAACTCCCAGACTTAGAGCGGACGCTCTAACCGTTACGCCACCGAATCTGGTAATATAATCTCCCACAATATATTTTCTTCCTTGAGCTTATATGTAACAATGTAGTGTGATAATGGCATTGGTTTAATCAACAACCACAGGAGAAAACTCGATTAATAAACAAGCAACGTTATATCGGTTCATATACTACATGGCCTATGAAAACCGAAAAGTAATTAAATAAATCATGCAAATACGAGCTGTAATGTTGGTGCTATTTTACCTGATTGAAAGCAAACGACGTGACCATTAAAATAATATATGTTCTCTTAACAAGGAATTCAACACATCAGGAGGCTACCAGGCCCATCACAGCCTGGGCTAGTTTTGCAAGCCTATGGTTGTTTGTCCATGCTTTATCCTTTCTAAATGGTGAGTGCCGCACAAGGAAGCAGCACGTACCATTTATAATCTTTGGTAGGACTCGGCTCGGGTTCGAAAGTCCGAACCACCGATTTCCCAGATTCAGAAGGGATGCTCTAACCAGTTACAGAAGCAAGTCTGGTTGAACCTCATCGAGCCTTTGTTCACATCCTGTGGTTGAATGTACGAACATAAAGATGATTGATGAAATCTATCACTTGGCAATGCATGACCTGTGCATTATGTTGAAGCAGATTTCCCATGGTATGTGTCATGGCCTTTGCCCATCTCAACAACAATCTCTGATTCTGGAAAATCCTCTTTATCTCTTTGCTGATGCCTCCCCCCTCTGCCGTTAGATCCACCATCCTTTAGGGTAGGCAGGCGGCAGACGTTGACGTTGATTCAGACATCTCTTCCCTCTCTTCAGACGTTGATGGAATCACAAGCTGGTCAAACATTTGGAAAATGTCTTTGAATCTATCTCTCTCTCTCTCTCTCTCTCTCTCTCTCTCTCTCTCTCTCTCTCTCTCTCTCTCTCTGAAAGGACCGTCTGGAAAACCCTCCATATACTTTCTCAATGATCCACTTGAGGAGGTTCAGTCATTCAAACTCTTGTGTCCACACTTCTAAATTGGCCTTCAAAGCCAGTCATCCACCATCCTCTATCGTGCAAAGTCCTTCCTTGGCACAACAGAACTCTTATCCACCGACCTTCATCCACAGCTTGATGGAGTACTGATAATCCTCTGGGCAGGCTCCCCCTGCCTGTACACCTTCCTTAGCTTGACAGTGGAAACCAAGGCCTTCAAGATTATTGTAATGTCCCATGATGAAGCTGAGTCTCTCGACTTATCACTTTCAAATCGCAGATGGGTCAGTGGTCTTTCTGTCTCCTTCCGCTTGCTTTCTGGTCTTGCAGGGTTTCTGCAGGGTGTACACGGTCCACAATTAACCCCCTTCTAGTAAACCACCAAAATTCCAAAATCACTGCTCCTCTCCACTCATCCGTTCCTTTTTTTTCTCCCACCTGTAGAACCAACTTCCACATTCTCTTCAATCTCATTCTTCTCTCCAGGTCTGCAAGACAGCTGTTCACCACCATCTCAAATCACCCTCATCCAAAACTATATTTCCCATCTCCGTTAACTCCCTCACCTCCCCCGCTCCCCTCCCCCCTCCCCAAGGTCACCTCTTTCCAAGTTTTTCCTTCCTGAGAGTTTGAGGCTGTATCCATATTCCCAGCACCCCTCCCACCCTTCCCGAGTGTCCTCCCCATGCCCTAATTCTTCCTTATTTCTCCAAAACTTATTTGTCCAAGTCTCCCTCTATCTTTATCCCTCAACCACCTCTCTTTCCACTGCTCCTTTTATTGTTACCTCCAAAATCCTTATCCATTTTATGCTCTAGATACTCCACGAGCCTCGACTTTTTTTTCCAAAAGAAGAAAACCAAGCGTGATGAGAACCAAACAACCCGTCACAATTAAGCTTTGGGCTTCAGTTTCAAAAGCAACTTCTACCTCTCACCAACACTCTTTTCATTTGGTGCTTGGGAATTGACCCATTATGTAAATGTACTTTGCAAGCTCAACGCTGAAAACTTAAATGGAATGATAAAACGCACCATTTACAAAATGTATCGAATTAAACTATGTGATATAGTTATATCCGGAGGGTAAATGTGTTATATATAACTGTGTGTGTGTGTGTGTGTGTGTGTGTGTGTGTGTGTGTGTGTGTGTGTGTGTGTGTGTGTGTGTGTGTGTGTGTGTGTGTGTGTGTGTGTGTGTGTGTGTGTGTGTGTGTGAGTGAGTGATACAAGACGGTATATTGTAATATATAAACGTATGAAGGTTACCAGATGTCATATCAATTGTAGGTGTTCGACTGCTATAAACAGGTGTTTCTCCATGCTGTTTCTCCATGTTTCTCCATCCTTCCCTCTTTGCTTCAAAATCAAATGTTCATCCTTTTTCATTGAATGAATGTTCATTTAGTGCAAGTCTAAAGATCTGCAGATATTATCTGATTGTACAAAGTATCTTGGTTTCACTGTATTTTACCTTTTTTTAACCTATAATTTGCCCTGTTTCTTTCCAAAGGAGAATTTTAAAAGGTTATTTTGTTCATAATTAATTTATTTTTTCACAAACATTAACCTTTATGTTAGGATTGCCTTTTTTGCCGGAAATAAATCAAAGACATGTACTCATCTTGTTGCATTTTTATGATTACCTCCGCCACCTAAGGTGAAGGTTATGTTTTGACCTCTCTGTCTGTTTGTTTGTTTGTGTACAGGATATGTCAAAAAGTTGTGGACGGATCCGGATGAAATTTGGTGGACAGGTTGGGTGTATGACCACATCAAATTGACTTGACTTTGGTGGGGATCTGGATCTGGATACGATAATTATTTGATTTTTAAAGTGATTCTTCACCATTGAGGGATAAGACCAAAAACGATATGTAGCATATTTCAAAAATGTTTTGGGCCTGATATGTTCTCATGGATCAGGCTTTCCGTGGCGGAGGTATGCGCTCTACCGAGTGCCCTTCTAGTTCGGAATTGTTTTCATATCCAGGGTACAACCCAGAAGGGAGGATGTGCCATTGGAAGAAAGATGGGTGGGAAGGTTCACAGATTGGGTCAGTCCCAGGAAGTCACAGAAGTCCTTTGCTGAGCGTGGTACCAATATCCAGCCAATTAACATGGTGACAATTGAAAGCACCACATATGAGGAAGAGAGATTTGGGATGAGTGGTTAAAAGTTGGTCGAGAGAGAGAGAGAGAGAGAGAGAGAGAGAGAGAGAGAGAGAGAGAGAGAGAGAGAGAGAGAGAGAGAGAGAGAGAGAGAGAGAGAGAGAGAGAGAGAGAGAGAGAGAGAGAGAGAGAGAGAGAGAGAGAGAGAAAGAGAGAGAGAGAGAGAGAGAGAGAGAGAGAGAGAGAGATAGAGAGAGAGAGAGAGAGAGAGAGAGAGAGAGAGAGAGAGAGATAGATAGATCACTATTTAGACGATAGCACAAAACAAACAAACAAGAGGCGGGAGCGGAAGGGAAGTCATAGCCAAAGGTATTACTGGGGTTTGTAGGTGTGACATCAGTACACGGACAGTAACAAATGAGTTATTGATGTAAACTGCAACTTTATCGCCTGGTTGAGCTGCAGTCCTATCAAACTGGTGGAGGCTAGGAAGTGCAGGACTGGATGGGACAGGGGAGGTGGGAGGGTATGGGATGGGGAGGGAGTTAGGAGTGGGACAAGGGGGAAGCTGAGAGAGGCGGAATGAGGGTGTAGCTGAAAGAGGGAGGGAGAAGGGTGAAGCATTTAGGGGGTGGGGTAAGGAGGGAATGTAGAATGCAGGTCTGTCTTGGACCTGTCCACCTCGCGTGGTCTTCGAGCTGACTCGGTCTGGGCGCCAGCGGGAGGCGAGCCAAATACAGGCACCGGCGAGCGACCCTTGCGGTCCTTGTGGGGGATGGTGTCTCTCGATCGTGCGGCAGAGGAGGAGGAGGATGAGGAGGAGGAAGAAGATGACGACGACGACGACCAAGACCAGACAGACACAGACAGACCGCCTGTCCCGTTTATTTATACTCGCCCCCCCGTCGGGGTGGGGGGCACGCGTCTCACCCTTCCGCGCACCTCATTCGCCGGGAACTCCGTTGTCTCTCCGTCATTGGTCGGGAGGTGTGTCGGGCGCCTCGATTCCCCGCCCCATCCCTGATCTGCCAAGGATTCGCGAGAGAGACATCAGGCCTTCGTGAAGTCCGCCCATGTTCGTGCTGACATGCACGCGAGCGATGGAGTCGGTGGGAAGAAGCAAGACGAAGGTGAAACGATGCTGGCGTTGTTGTAGTTGTTGGTGGTGGTGTAATAAACGAGAAGAAAACCTGACTATTAAAATAACTCCACAGCGCAGGAACATTTAATTACCCATTAGACCAGGGACGGGACCCTAACTGGCAACACGTACTTACCGACATAACTGATCTATATGACCTGTATGCTGTGTGCTCATGGCTTCCAGATTCGCAACAATACATCTTGCTCTACACTTTTCAAAAACCACTACACGGAGGCTATCACAAGTCTCTGCAGCATCACTGCTGTAGATCTTGCAGAGGAACCGCTCAGCCACTTTGATTGTGCCCTGGTCAAGATCACCTTTTCCGAGCTTAGCAAGAAGGTCATGACTCTTGAGAAAGGTTCTTCACACAAGTCGTCTTTCCTTGCCCCTTTAGATAAGACACCATGTCGCAGTCTGTTAAGGCATGAAAGCCAAAAATTCTACTGGGTGTGATGTGAGGGTAAGATTGTGTGAACTTACTCCAGATTTCATGAATTGGACCATACTTTCGCTTCTTCTGGGTCCCTCATTTGAGCCATAGTCTTGCACAGTGCAGATTCTCGTACTGAGCCAGTAGGAGCAAGAAAATGTCAGTATCCTGAGTGAGGACCACTACTGAATTGGATTGTGAACTCGCACAGTGAATAATTATGCGGGTATCAGCCTCCTTCAAGAGCACCATTAGCTTTGTTGATTACCTTTTCACCACCAAGCAACATAACCAGAAATAGGTACAGACTTATAGGGACACGTGCCTCAGCTTCCTTCTCATCAATATTGAGAGCTTATATGACTCCTGTCTATCGAAATCTGTCCTGAACTTCATTGCCAGATGAACCAAAGTAAGAAACGTCACATCCTGCCATGATTTTGGTCTGTATTCCGTTTCGGAATTGGCACCCTCATCCCTCTTATCAAGTACTTTATAATCACGTACATGGTCAAACATTACAGGAACCAACACTGTCTTTCTATATGCTGCACATTGATCTCATAATACAGTAAATTCACATACAGCTTCAAGTAGGGGAGCCAGTTTCATGCGAAATGAATTTACGGTGCAAGCGACTTTGAAATGAATCTGGTACCTGACATGCAGCCTCGTTACACAAGAAAACAATACTTTTTGAATACCTCATCAACCTGGAATAAATAACTCTTCTTAACAGAATCTTCTAATTGACCACCAGCTATTGGTTGATCACTATCATTGGAGGGCTGTTGTTTTCACATTTCACCAGCTTTCTCTTAGCATACCACAATCTCGATCATATTTACTTTCGGCAGCTATTAAATCACCGACACAAGTTAATTGGACAGTGAGAACATAGTTATATACAGGAGTACCCATAATTGTAGCATCCCACCTTTCCTTTGACAATTTATACACTATGACAAATCAACTGGTTTTATATGAGACCTCCTATTAATAAGCCGTGTAGGTACCTGTGCTGAGCATCCTGATTCATCTGATGTATCAGAGGGATCAGTTGTTACTTTTCGAAAAGAAAAATTCCCCAATTATGTTGGTCTTAGCATTTGTCTGTTGGGTGGTCGTGAAAGTACCCTTATTTTCACTTTTTCCATCTCAGGTCAGGTATGGGAGCATGTGCCAGAACAGCGCGTCGCTGCGTCCACTTTCCGCCGGTACTCCAGGGGCCTCCGTCTGGCCATCCCCCAGGCAGATGCCAGGCCCATCCCCATCTCCTTGAGATGATGGTCAACCTGCTGTAACCATGAGGCACGTGGTCAGCCCACTGGCCTCCTCCACTCATGAGACTCCCTCGCTGAGAGAATCTGGTGAGCAGGATCAGCGTCAGGAAAACGAGCCACATGTCCATACAGCCGCAGCTGACGCTCACGGACTATTCAGGTAACAAATCTCATCCGAGTCTCTCTCAGCAACCGCTCGTTGGACACAAAATCCGACCAGCGATAGCCAAGGATTCTCCGAAGAGACCTGGTACCAAAGGAATTAAGTCTCCGTCTCAGATCCTTGGTCAAAGTCCAAGTCTCGCACCCATAGAGCAAGACTGGAAGTACCAAGGACCTGAAGACTCGGACTTTCGTCCTCCCGCACAGGTACCGGCAACGCCACACCCCATGATCCAGTGAATCCATGACTCCCCAGGCCCGACCCAGACGTCTATTGACCTCCGGCTCACAACCTGCGGAGACATGAATATCACTGCCAAGGTAAGTGAATCTATCCACGACCTCAACATCCTCACCACAAACAGACACAGACAGGACAGCAGCATCCAAGATGTCACCGAAAGCCTGGATCTTTGTTTTGACCCAAGAAATCCGTAATCCCAACGGCTCCGACTCCTCATTCAGTACCTCGAGGGCCCCCAAGAGGATGTCTAAAGTCTCCGCAAAGATGACTGCATCATCTGCAAAATCAAGGTCCGAGATCTTGACATTGCCAAACGATGCACCGCAACTTGATCTCTCCGACATCCTCCCAAAAATCCAGTCCATACAAGTGCTGAAAAGTGTGGGGGCAAGTACACATCCCTGACGAACTCCAGTAACAACTGGAAATAAGTCAGAGGCGGTACCACCACACTTCACAGCACTCTCAGTACCAGAGTAGAGTTCAGACATCAGATCGATCAGTTTCGGTGGCACCCCACGAAGACCAAGAATCCTCCAGAGGACATCCCGATTCACTGAATCGAACGCTTTACAGAGATCAACATAGGCTGCAAGCAGCCCCTGCCGAAACTCTCGTCTGCGTTCGGTGAGTACACGAAGAGCAAGGATACGGTCAATCGTTGACCTCTTTGGTGTAAAGCCTGACTGCTCTGGACGCTGGTGCTCAAGCAGATGGTGGCGAACCCTATCAAGAATTATCCGAGCAAAGACCTTGCCCGGCACTGAGAGCAGCGTCACCCCTCGGTAGTTGTTGCAGTCTTGGCGATCACCATTCCCTTTCCAGAGAGGGACAACAAGGCCCCTCTTCCAGTCAGTTGGGATGATGCCTGTGTTCCAGGCAGAGCACAAAACTGCATGCAACGACGCGAGTGCAGCATTTCCACCAGCCTTGAGAAGTTCGGCATGGATGCCACAGATCCCAGGAGCTTTGCCCCGTTTCAACTGGTTCACCGCAGCCCGTGTTTCCACAAGCGATGGTGGACCACAGTTGATCGAGGGTCAGCAACAGGGATTGTAACACCCTTGACGTCCAACTCGACAGCTGGGGATCAGCCTGGTACAACCGCTCAAAGTAACCGGCCCAGCGGGCCTTCACTTCAGACTCCTCTGTCAAGAGCCTACCACTCTCTGCTCGAACTGCAGTGCTCCGAGGGATGGGCTTGGATGAACGTAATGCGCGAATTCCCTGTAAGCGGGACGAGAATCACCTGTCCACAGGTGATGCTCTACCCCCTCACAGATTCCTCGCACATTAGGCCTCCTTGTCCACCCTCAGTGCACGTACAGTTTTACGCCTCAGCTCCCTGAACAGCTCGGCTCTGCCATTCAGCCTGGCCCTGCGACTCTGGTCAATGGTATCCAGTGTCCCTTGAGAGACAAAATTCTTCTTTGCCCTGCGGTGAACTCCAAGGCATCCACCGGCAACATCAAGGACGGTGGTCTTGAAGGTGTTCCACAACTCTTCAGGACCCCCCAAAGCACCCAGACCCCCCAAGTGTCCACTCAGCCTGTTCGCAAACTCCTCAGCTACTCTCTCATCCCTGAGCTTGGCAACATCCAGCCTAGGCTGGGATGGTACCATTCTCCAGGATTTAAGGTGCAGCTTTAGAGTTGCTACAACAAGCCTGTGGTCAGTATTGAGGAACTGAGCACTCCGGTAGACCCTGCAGTTCTGGATCATCCTCCAGCGACCGTCAATGAGGACATGGTCAATCTCCTTTGCCACACCGCCAGCGTTGGAATACCAAGTCCAGCGATGAGCTTGCGGGCGCTGAAACCATGAACCAGCCACCCTAAGTCCATGACTTCTTGCAAAGTCAAGGAACTTAGTGCTATTCTGGTTCATAGTTCCTGACCCATGCGGACCAACACACACCTCATAACCATCCCTATCAGTTCCAGTCGATGCATTGAAATCCCCCAAGACTAGAAGTGTATCTCGTCTGGGGCACTGATCAACCACAGACTCGAGTGTGGCGTAGAATGTGTCCTTCACGGTGAGATCACTCGCCTCAGTCGGAGCATAAATAGAGACCAGGGAAATGACACCTAAGGGAGTGACGAATCCTTAATCTCATAATACGCTCGTTGACCGGTGTTACCTCAATTATCATTGGGGTCAGCTTATTGGACACAGCTACAGCAACTCCTTGGGTATGGTAACCATCAGAGCGACCAGACCAATAGTAGGTGTAACCACCCACCATTATCTCGCCGCAATCCGGTCTCCGAACCTCAGAGAGAGCTGCAATCCCGATGTCCAAACGCTTGAGCTCAGATGATAACAGAGACAGGTGATCATCCTCTCTTAGGGATAGGACATTCCAGGCACCCACCCGAAGGGACCGCCTCAGGTTAACCCAAGGAGACCGCCGTCTGGTGGACGACACCTCAGCACCACTCCGACACACTCTCCCGCAATCTGACCCAGGGATGTTACCCCGTGGTTTCCCTCCTATCAAAGATTGGGGGTCCCGAAGGCTTTGCCCCAATCCCATCATCCGGTGAGCTGCCCTGCGAAAGGAAGCTGCACAGGAGGTACTCCCACGGAGTGGGTTTTCAGATTTTTTTGCGTTTTTGCGTTTTGCGGAATGAAGCGTTTTACGGTGGCTGGAGTGCAAATCCTGCCACCAACCTCCTAATAAGAAGTAACCCAACTGCAGGAGGACGTCCGCAGACACAGTTGGGCACTAGATATGGATGGCCGTTGGCTCACAAGGAGCTCCTCCGCCCTTTGACAGGTTTTGTTTTTAATCCTGCTGGGTGTCCATATCCAAACACCCTCCTCACCAGAAAACCTGGTGGGGGAGACGGTTTAGTCGCCGACAACCCGACCATGGAACAGGTTAGTACAGGTTTACATGGTACCTGTAGCAGGTCACAAATCGAACCTGACCTGACTTTTCCATCTGTCTGTATGTATGTCTGTCTGTATGTAATGGACAGCTCTGGAGACCAGAGGAATCAACCGATTTTGATGAAACTTGACAGGTAGGTTCATACCAGGATCGAGTTCTATGCTTTTGAGCACCGTTGCTATGGACACCACCGTTGCCTAGCAACGGGACTTTGAAATTTTTGAAAAATCCCCCCCCCCCAATTTTTTTTGAAAATCAAAAATCGGCTTCTAGGCTTTTATGCGCACTATAATCAACCTCCTTGTCAAAAATTTTCAGCCTGATACGTCAAAAACTGTGTGACTGGTATGCAATTATGTAGCGACCATCCATGTCGCCTACCGGCTTGTATGTTTGCTTGTTTGTCTGTCTGTCTGTATGTAATGGACAGCTCTGGAGGCCAGAGGAGTCAACCGATTTTGATGCAACTTGACTGGTAGGTTCATACCAGGATCTAGTTCTATGCTTTTGAGCACCGTTGCTATGGACACCATCGTTGGCTAGCAACGGGACTTTGAAATGTTTTAAAAATCCTAAAAAAATATTTTTTTCGAAAATCAAAAACTGACTCCAGGCTTTTATGTGCACTATAATCAACCTCTTTGTCAAAAAATTTCAGCCCAATCCATGAAAAACTGTATGACTAGTATGTAGTTATGTAAGGACCACCCATGTTGCCTACCGGCTTGTATGTTTGCTTGTTTGTTTGTCTGTATGTCTGTATGTCTGTATGTCTGTATGTCTGTATGTAATGGACAGCTCTGGAAGCCAGAGGAGTCAACCGATTTTGATGAAACTTCACTGGTAGGTTCATACCAGGATCGAGTTCTATGCTTTTGAGCACCGTTGCTATGGACACCACCGTTGCCTAGCAACGGGACTTTGAAATTTTTGAAAAATCCCCCCCCCCCCCAATTTTTTTTGAAAATCAAAAATCGGCTTCTAGGCTTTTATGCGCACTCTAATCAACCTCCTTGTCAAAAATTTTCAGCCCGATACGTCAAAAACTGTGTGACTGGTATGCAATTATGTAGCAACCATCCATGTCGCCTACCGGCTTGTATGTTTGCTTGTTTGTCTGTATGTCTGTATGTAATGGACAGCTCTGGAGGCCAGAGGAGTCAACCGATTTTGATGCAACTTGACTGGTAGGTTCATACCAGGATCTAGTTCTATGCTTTTGAGCACCGTTGCTATGGACACCATCGTTGGCTAGCAACGGGACTTTGAAATGTTTTAAAAATCCTAAAAAAATATTTTTTTCGAAAATCAAAAACTGACTCCAGGCTTTTATGTGCACTATAATCAACCTCTTTGTCAAAAAATTTCAGCCCAATCCATGAAAAACTGTATGACTAGTATGTAGTTATGTAAGGACCACCCATGTTGCCTACCGGCTTGTATGTTTGCTTGTTTGTTTGTCTGTATGTCTGTATGTCTGTATGTCTGTATGTCTGTATGTAATGGACAGCTCTGGAAGCCAGAGGAGTCAACCGATTTTGATGAAACTTCACTGGTAGGTTCATACCAGGATCTAGTTCTATGCTTTTGAGCACCGTTGCTATGGACACCATCGTTGCCTAGCAACGGGACTTTGGAATTTTTGAAAAATCTTAAAAAAATTATTTTTTCGAAAAAACAAAAATCGGCTTCTAGGCTTTTATGCCCACTATAATCAACCTCTGTCAAAAAATTTCAGCCCGATCCGTCAAAAACTGTGACAAATATGTAATTATGTAGCAACCACCCATGTTGCCTACCGGTTTGTCTATTTGTTTGTTTGTAATGGACAGCTCTGGAGGACAGAGGAGTCAACCGATTTTGATGAAACTTGACTGGTAGGTTCATACCAGGATCTAGTTCTATGCTTTTGAGCAACGTTGCTATGGACGCCACCGTTGCCTAGCAACGGGACTTTGAAATGTTTTAAGTACCCGAAAAAAATATTTTTTTCGAAAATCAAAAATCGGCTTCCAGGCTTTTATGTGCACTATAATTTATAATCAACCTCTTTGTAAAAAAATTTCAGCCCGATCCGTCAAAAACTGTCTGACTAGTATGCAGTTATGTAGCGACCACCCATGTCGCCTACCGGCTTGTCTGTTTGTTTGTTTGTTTGTCACATGATTTTTGGCCGCAGTTTTCAAGCAATCGTTCTGAATTTTGTTGTATAATATATCGGTGACCGACCAAGGACAGTGACGCTTAATTTTGGTGAAGATCCGAATCCGGATCCGGATCTGAGAATTTTTTCAGTGATTTTTTTACCATTGAAAGATGGGGACAAAAAACTATGTACATGTCATGATATCTCTAAAAGTTGTGGATGCGTTGTGACAAAACGAGGAGGACGAGTTGGTTGGGTGACCAGACAAGCAGAATAACACTGTTGGTGATAGATATATCACGTTTGATAAGTCCTCCGTTCGGAGAGTGAGCGGTGATCGAGTATGTATTGTGAGCACACACAACGGAGCAATGTCTCTGGACATTTCAATGGTTGCGGTATCGTTTTGAATTCGACGACTGCGGTCATTTTTCCGTACGTAACGATTCTTAATCGCTTGCTCCGCTACCCGAGCAGCTCGGCGAGCGGCTCACAAAGCCGTTAATACGGAACGACTAGCTTGGAAAGCGATAGCAAGCTGCTTGCTAACAAAACACACCCCTTGTCTGGTAAAACCAGTACAGTAAGTACACCATTGCAAGCGCAAACTATCACCCATAACGTCGTTGAAAAACCTCAAGTTATTTAGTTTACCGATTCTCCGTTGGAATTACTGCACTGTATACTGTAGTTAGCGCATTGCCCGGTACTGTACTGTACCGTATGTGCTTGGCGTACTGTACTGTATGTGATTGGTGTACTGTACTGTATGCGCTTGGTGTACTGTACTGTATGTGTTTGGTGTACAGTACTGTATGTGTCTGGCGCACTGTACTGTATGTGATTGGTGTACTGTATGTGTTTGGCGTACTGTACTGCATGTGTTTGGCGTACTGTACTGTATGAGGTTGGTGTACTGTACTGTATGTGCTTGGCGCACTGTACTGTATGAGCTTGGTGTACTGTACTGTATGTGTTTGGTGTACTGTACTGTATGTGCTTGGCACACTGTAGTGCATGTACTTGGTGTACTGTACTGTATGTGATTGGTGTGCTGTACTGTATGTGCTTGGTGTACTGTACTGTATGTGATTGGTGTACTGTACTGTATGTGATTGGTGTACTGTACTGTATGTGCTTGGTGTGCTGTACTGTATGTGTTTGGCGTGCTGTACTGTATGTGCTTGGTGTGCTGTACTGTATGTGATTGGTGTGCTGTACTGTATGTGCTTGGTGCACTGTACTCTATGTGCTTGGTGCGCTGTACTGTATGTGCTTGGTGCACTGTACTGTATGTGCTTGGCGCACTGTACTGTATGTGCTTGGTGTACTGTACGCCGTTGCTATGAGACGAGAATGAAACAACTATTCACTGGACGGATCGAAGCGCAGGTTGGAACGGTCCGTTCGTTCGTTCTCCTGATTGTTGTGATTTTCTTGCGAATGGACAAACGTAATTATATCGCATCGTTCGAACTTCCCCGACATTAATAAACGAATTATAATCAGGACAATGAGATTGGGAGCAAGGTATTTACAGTGTTGTCTCCTTGGGTTTTCATTTGAAAGTTGTCATTGTGGCCTTGCACCGTTTCGTGCGTGGAATTGTGTTGATGTGGATATATCGGGCTTTGTGTAATATATAAATTATAATGGGGTAAAGCATTTTTATTATTAGGGACGGTGCGGAGGGTGGAGGTCGGAGTCAGACAATCTTGCTTGTTGAGCTGTTGGAATAACAACGACCTGTCTTTTCCCGCCAGATTTGTTCACTAACTCTACCGAGGTAGTGAAGGTGTGCAAC
The DNA here is from genome assembly GCF_056783735.1 of Eptatretus burgeri. NCBI lineage: Eukaryota > Metazoa > Chordata > Myxini > Myxiniformes > Myxinidae > Eptatretus > Eptatretus burgeri. Next base: position 39,917,917 of record NC_140972.1, read on the forward strand.
GTCGGACAAAATCTGATTAACTGTCGCCACAGTTGCCAGAATGCAGTTATCGAGCCAGAATCGGTCCAGCCTGGCGTCATTGGATGGCTAACTTGGTTACCAATGTACATTGCACTGGTGCCCACCCCTGGCTCTTCTATCCTCCCAGTCACTCCCAGTTCTCTCCCCCCAATCATCCCCGGCTCTCCCATCACAATCACCACCAGCTCTACCCCCCCTCCAATCACCCCCGGCTCTCCCATCCCAATCACCCCTGGCGCTCCCCCCCCAATCACCCCCGCTCTCCCCCAATCCAGCTCTACCCCCTCCAATCACTCCCGGCTCTCCCATCCCAATCACCCCCAGCTCTCCCCCCAATCACCCACGGCTCTCCCATCCCAATCACCCCCAGCTCTCCCCCCCAATCACCCCCAGCTCTCCCCCTCCTCCAATCACCCCTGGCTATCCCATCCACTCGCTCCACCCACCATCATCCCCCTCCCCTCAATCGCCTCAGCTCCCTCCAACCTCCCCCCCCCACCTACTCTGCCTGCGTCCCTGTTTATGTAAATAAAATACAGTAATAAAAATGTGACTTGATTATGACAACAAAGCAATGTGCTCTGCCTTAAGATAGCTTCATTAACCAGTTACAAGGTATTTTCATTTTATATCCAAACTTATTCGTGATTCAGAAAAAGTAGAGTGAAACAAACTCGTTTTATTTAACTACAACAAGCAAATATTTCAGAATGAGTGTTGTTTTAGAATTTTTATGTTTCTTGTTGCTCTGAAAATCCGGTTCATATGAATTGCTAATATTATTTTCTTGATGCCAGAATTTTCATCGGTTACCAAAGAGTTGCCATGCAGACATTATATGATCAAAAGTGATCGCATTTTTGTCCAGTTCCTCATGAATGATGATTACTTTCACGAGCCAGGGTCTTACTACGGTCCAAGAGGTCCAAATGACTTTCCCAAGGAACCGGGCACCTTATCCCCTGATGGTCCAAAGGACATTCTCTTTGTGGTCAATCACAAGGGTTCGTCGAGTGTAACAGGTCTTGCAATATTTTCATCATTAATTCACTTGGGCTTGCAGGATAGCCTTGAGGTGCTCACTCCTGAGCTGTCTATCTTGGGTTCGAATTCCGACCCAGCTATAAACTGTCAACCCGGTGGTTCACAGGTGGGGCGATTCATCAGTGTGCGCCGTCCCTCGGATGGACGTTAAACTGGGCGTCCTGTCTACCTACATTAGTTGGTTGACGTTAAAGATCTCACGGTGTCCTTCGTGAAGACGAGGCGAGTTATCGCCGGCATCCTGAACAAATTACGAATGACTGCTCTAACATACAGGGGGCATTGCATCTGCGGCACAGCCGTGCTTTGAGCAATGATGCAAACCAGCAATTACGTGCTGCACACAAAATTATGATGATGATGATGATGATGATTATTATTATTAATTTACTTTTTGTGAATGCAAACTCAAAACATGAACGTACACAGAAGAAAGAACGGAGCCAGAATGTTCACTGAAATAAACGAATTTATTTAACTTCACGCGTACGTGCAATCACAATTCGCAAGTGATAACATAATTTTTTTTTATCAACATAATAAGACTTAATGACGTTGAGAGATTTATTTTTGTGAATTCTCTCTTTAGGATCAAACTGGACCATCGTTGTGGCTCTGAACCACTGCATTCAAGCTGAGAAGGTGAAAGAAAGACACAAGTCACACACTTGTTGAATGAGTTGAAATTGAAATTGAAATGTAATGAGTTGCCCATTTCTGGTGACTATTTGACCCTGACACTGTGGAACACAGATTTGCTGTATTCAAAGAGTTGCAAGGTAGTTGAAACTGCTTGCAGGAAAAGACCTCACCCAGGCTGTCCTTCCCAAACAGCCTTTGCACACTTTGGTTCAGCTCACCGGAACACAGAGTATGTTCTTCTGAGCACAGGTTCTCATACTGCAACTGCAGCTTTGTTTCTATCACTTGCTATCTCCTCCTCACTTGCAGTGCACTCCACCAACCTCTACTTGTTGCTGTATAGGTTTTTGTATGGCAACCACGCCAACCCGAAGTCACCAGGCAATTCCTTTTACACCAGCCAATCGAAACGTGTAACCTGGCCACAAGGGTGTGGCTCTTTTGTGCTCTGTCCTCACAACCTTCCATACCATAACATAATCTTTTATCCACACCTATCTTGTAACTGACACCATTTGGGTGGCTATGGTCTGGCAGGGGCACCACAGCATCTACTCTTAAGAGTTAATTATCCCTATGCTTTCGAAAAAATGGGGAGGGGTGGGGGGATATTGTAATTGTCTATGTCTGTCCATTGTCTGTCTCTCCATCTGTCTGCTCTCTCAGTCAAGCTA
>NC_140972.1:39925297-39965297 GCF_056783735.1 Eptatretus burgeri
CACAGCGGGGCAAGAACGGTGGCGATGCTACGGTTGCGAGGTGTGACGGGAAGGTCGTGGCGGTTGTGGTGAAGCGGCGTTGTGGTTGGTGGTTGATGTTGTGGTTGTGATCATGGCGGTTGGTCCAAAATAAAGATAGTAAAAGAAAAACGGCTATCCTGAAGAGTCGCAGCACGTATAAATGACATGTATTCCCACTAGACAACGGGTTTGGGCCTAACTACACATGCACTTACCGAGATACCTCACCTAAGGGACCTGAATGGTGGTTTGCGAATTTGGTAACCACAACAATATATATATATATATATATATATATATATATATATATATATATATATATATATATATATATATATATATATATATCGGGGTGTATTATGTGATACCGGTCGTCCGTCCGTCCGTTTGTCTGTCTGTCTGTCTGTCCGTCAGTTCCTGTCCGCACTCTAACTCCCAAAGTTTTCAACTTTCATGTTTCTTATTTGGTACATAGGTACAGACTGTGGAGACGGTGTGTCGCAACATACATTCATCATCTAAAGTGGTTGCCATGGCAACCAGGATGCTGTTTTCCATCCGTTCCTGTGCACACTCTAACTCCCAAAGTTTTCAACTTTCACGTTTCATCTTTGGTGCATAGGTACAGACTGTGGAGACGGTGTGTCGTGACATACGTTCGTCATCTGAAGTGGTTGCCATGGCAACCAGGATGCCGTTTTCCATGTAGTAGCACAATTCTGTATATACCTTCTTGTTCGGGCGTATATTGTGCTCACTTGTGCTCTTGTTACTGATTACAATATACAAATACATATATTGCTTTAAAATTATTTGGATCAGACTTCACTGCAATGCTTTATAAGAAATATTAATTATTATACTAGTCTTTTAAAAACGATAAATGTATAAACAGACGAGCATTGGGTGGCTTTGACACCAACTCTGGTTCAACTTTGCTTTCGGTGTGAAGCATGGGGATTTGCGATGGTGCGCCATCGACTTCTCTCTAGTTGAGTTTCAATTGAGTTTTATCAATTAAATGTTTGTTCTGCTGGTTCACAACAATGAATTGGTACTTCCAGCATTTTAGTCCGAATTACCTTCCAGTAAATGCAAGTTAAGATCCATGCGAAAGACGAGGCCGAGATGAAACAAGCACATTTTGATCTCATTCGGCAAACGCATGAAACATTGTTTTGTAAATTAAAAGCCACGTGCCTATATTCTATGTGCAAAATAAAAAAGACTGGTCACATTTCATATCGAACACCATGCTCATTTACTTGTTTGAGGTAAATTCCAAAATTTATATTTGAATTGGCTCTAAATGATGATTTCAGTCCAATCCGCTTTACAGTTCATTCAATTTTATGAGATGAAAACAAATACCGAACAAACAACTGAGGGTGAAATAAGATAATAACATAACGTTTTTCACAAGGGACAGCATGTTGACTCGGGTGAGAGAATCCTTGACTAGAAGCTTTACGTGACTTTCAAAATGACATGTTGTTGTTGTTCGTCTTTCGGCTGCTCCCGTTAGGGGTCGCCACAGCGGATCATCCGTGATGATCCGCATACTGATTTGGCACAGGTTTTACGCCGGATGCCCATCCTGACGCAACCTTGGTCGCCTCTTACGACACAGGGATAAGGATTGGGTTTCGCCATGATTCCGGGATGCCCTACACCCTCTCATAGCGTGGTCCAGCGCATAGCTCCCGTCCTCAAGCGATCCTCCAACCCAAGCCTCCGAGTAGCCGGATTACAGGCGCACGCCACTACGCCCGGTACTTTCAAAATGACATATGAATGCTAATTGAGGCTGTGTGTGTGTGTGTGTGTGTGTGTGTGTGTGTGTGTGTGTGTGTGTGTGTGTGTGTGTGTGTGTGTGTGTGTGTGTGTGTGTGTGTGTGTGTGTGTGTGTGTGTACGGTGACTCGGTTCAACTCGCCGGGCACTTTTAACCTGCCGTTACTCGTGTGAGATCTGTGATTAAAATCGTCTTTTAAACGTAATTTTCAGCATTTAGATGATAAAGTGACGAGTTGTATATGGTTAGCCATAATTGCTCTGTTCCTAAATGCAAGATGGACTCACAGAAATATCGGAACACAAGGAATATCTGTAGATGAGGAGTCAGGATCGTACCATTTCCTATTAATGCAATTAGCTAGCGGCATCAATGGTTATAACACACATATACACAAACATGAACGGACGCTTCTCCTTTCTCCAATAGATGCAAAAATATTGTAGAATTTCTCTTGTGGCCCTGGAGTGAAAGAAATAAAAAAAATGCATATGTATATTTATTTATAAAAGCACCCGTAGCCCACACAACTCCCACTCCCACCCTACCCCACCCCTCTCTTCCCAAACATGATTAATCGTAAATATCATCATTTTAAACTTACCCTGTGCATCGACAAGCCCCATATATGACCTTCCTATTGGTGTTAAGCAGCATGGAGGTTGGGGTAGAATGCCCGGCGCCGAACTTTCGGGCCTTTCACGGGCCTACATGGTCGGGAGTTTGCATTATGAGCAGCTGCCCATTCAACAAGCTGTGAAAGTTATCCAAGTCTTTCATTGTGCAGACACATAGCCCTTTCTCTCGGTATCTTTTCAAGCATTTTCAGGTTATTTCAGAAGCGCTGTGAGCCATTTTAGGTAAAACAATCTATGTCTAGCACAGGCAATATACTCTGATGGGGACATCGCCTCTGGATAACTCCGAGAGGACGGCATGTCCTTAAGAGACCATGTTCTCCAGTCACCCCAAAACCTCCCACAGGATCCCACGCCCAGAGTCGTGTTACCTTACGCAAAAGCCTGAGTGCGAGCGGGTACCATGCTGGCAGTTACATAACAAACCTTAGTCAATCAGCTGAGCGAAACAAACGTCACATAACCTCATCTGAGATTGAAATTGGATAACGAATCTGAGCTGGCCAACCACTTCAACAGTCTTATGCCACCATCACAATGAACAGAATAAGTCAGGACACAGTTGATTGAAGAAATGGCCTTTAGTGGCAGTAATAATAACGAGAGTTACAACGCTGCGCGTCAACAACTAACGGAACAGGAAGATTATCACTTCCTGCTCAGAAAATCAACTTCCGGCATCACATAGAAAACGATTCAGCACAAAAAACGTCGCTCTTCCGCATTAACCCTGCCCACAATTCACCCGGCAATCTCCGTCGACATCACACCCAACAATTAGTGTGACAGAAGACACAGGACAGAATAGCCAATTATATAACAGCGCGATGTCACCGCGCTGTAATAATAACAATTGATTGAGCCCTGAACAGAGTCCATAACTTTCCCAAGCTGCAAAGCTTCAAATCTCTGTCTTTCTATGCCCCTCCCTACCCTCTTTCCTTTACATCCTTCTCCACAGAGGCTCTGCCAAGAGCCTTTTGTAGATCTGCAAAAGCCCCCTGTGCTCGAGGCTGCCCCCCACCCCTCATCCTTTGGAGAAGCCATCCTCAAGCTGGGTCTTGACGCGACATCCTTTTGTCGGCGCTCACGAAACCTGCACGGAGTGGCCTTCGGGGTGCTCGTGAAGAGAATTGGCTCATTGACCTCTGGTTTTGCTGCAATATTTTGTCACAGACGTTCATGAAGTGGGTCAAAACGGTTTTGGGGGGCTGCGAGGAAAAGCTGTTCATGTATGAGGAAAATATGGGGCAGATGGTTTGTGGAAAAGAATGTGGAACGAGAATAATGAAAGTTGGAATTTCTAATTACACAATCACAGAACAGATCTATCAACACGGACTTTAGACTCCTTTGAGACTCCTCAAAACAACAATACTTGATAATGCCCTGAACACTGGCATTTCCTGGGGGTTCTGTGCATGTGCGCTGAGCATTCTGAGCTGGAGTACTTAATGTTGAAAGTGTTTTATTCTCTAGTTTAGTCAAGATTAAAACTGTTGCTCTGGTATGTTGCTTGCCATACCTGCTGCATCACGAATAATTCACCCATTGGAGTGGGTGTTAAGCCAGCACTGTCCTGTCTGCGATCTTCGAGTTATCTAAGGTAACAAAATGTTTACAAATAGTAGGCCTTGAGGTTGGTGCTATCGTGACATCTAACCTGTCACTAGATTAAAAGAGAGATTTCCACAAACAATTTCACTTGTGATAAATCAGACAGTATCAAGAAGCCTCAAATAAGATTTGAGTTATATCAACTACTTCTTTAATTGCCTCATTTATTCTTACCTTCTTGTAGGGTCAGCTGGGGAATGTTTTTGGGCCAAGTCTTTCATGAACCAGCTGGTCAGGCCTGACATTTGACTGAATGTTGCAGAAATTTGTAATTTGGTCCTGGTGCCAGCGATAACTCACCACTTCACGAAAGACTGTAAGATCTTTGATGTCCACCAACGACTAGTGCTCGCAGAATTCCTGAATTCGGGCTTAAAATTCCTCTGATTGATGGCACACACATTGAAGTACATTGACATTATTTACTTGCATCCGAAACACCAGGGAAATAATTTAGAGCTGGGCCGAGATTTGAACCCTGACTAGATAGTTAAATGGTGAGTGCGCGTCACTCCAAGCTACCGTGTCAGCTCTATTTGAATCGTATGTACAGGATATAATATAATATATAATTCATTAGGCAATGTGATTCTTATGATGTCGAATTTAAACGTATTGTCGATTCTGTTTTTCAGAATTAAATTAGCATTGCTTTCTTTCGCTCCATATTGTTTTCCAGGTGACAGTACTGGATAATGTATTTTGAAGGACATAAGATGAACAAAAATCATGCATCTTTTGGATTGGAGATGAGAGCTGAATATTCAGGTTTGTTGGCCCTTGTACCTTATTTTTAAATAGTTTTTCCAGTAAATATTTTATTAAAGATAAATTGATTTGGCTTTTCTGATTTAAACAAAATTAGTTTAATTTCTCGACACTTTCAAACTTGAAATACCCCATGGTCTCAAGCTTCTGTTTACTGCATATCCCAATATGGTCCAAGCTTGCTGCTTATGTGGGGTGGATGACAATCAACACCCTGTGCTTTGCCCTGAAACAAGAGAAAAATCCACAACAAATGTAGTCAATCCACTATCCGGATGCCATTTTGTGGAGTTAGGAGCGAGAAAATCATCAGCAGCAGGCCCTTTAAATCGGCCCATGACGATTGTTGTGTGGAGCCATTATGACACTCTATTTGGTAATGCTTGTAGCCATTAACTGGCTAACCTATTGTGACTAGAATATTTAAGAGTAGCACTTGTAACTTTGCTGTTAAAAGCAAAAATTAACATATTCATTTTAACAAGCAATGGATTAACAGTAACATAACATAGATATAATGATGGATGATTGTGCAGTTGAAAATAGGAATGATCCTGCGAGTGTGGGAAAAGCATCTCAGAAAATTGTGAAGCCAAGCTTGATCGACCGTCTGTTACAACTGCCTCACATTGACACAAAGGAGGAGCCGACATGCCTTGTACGCTGTGATCCTGGAAAATCATGCAGCTGCTCGACCACCATCCCAACTTTCCCCTTCGCCATTAGCAGCTGGGCTCTGTGTGTCCGGCTCAAGAAGCAATCACCTCGTGATGAACCTCTGGTAGGCCTCTGTCTGGTGGGTTTTGTTGGGAATGTCTTTTGCAAGATTAGGCAAACATTTATACATTTATACCTACTGGATATAAGTATGTTCTTCAGTCCATCTGCAAATATGCCAAAGCAAAGATGCAGAAAATACATTTGGATTCCAAAAGATCATGCTGTAGGAGTCACTTTTAATGATGGAGACTGCAAATATCAGACAGACGCATTGTTGCAGATAAGAAAGAAGGAATTAGGGATGTATAGTATTCAGTGTTCAGCACAGAGGTTTACATTTTTTTAACCTTATGTGCATGCTTTCCAGATAAGATCTCAAATTCCGACTGAACAAGTCAATTTGCGATGCATGGACAGCCAGCCAGACTCAAAGGGCTTATCAAGGACAGTGCGCTCAGCCAATGCTGTACCACGACACGTGCCAACCACAAAGGTGTTTCAAAAAGTTGCCTTATGCATTTGTATCCTAAACATCGTTCGCAATTTCAACCAATTTTAATGATGTACACATTTACTATATCCATTATTCTCAAACAGACAGAATCGAGTGACAGTTGGCAGCTGATGAGGCCACCTGTCCAGTGCAAACCAGACATGCGTAGACTATCACATTCAAACTTTCCAAGAGGCAAGTCATTCCCAACGACCAAAGATGTAATCAAAGCAGATATTCGTGATCCACTGGAAATTATTCAAGTTATTCGTGAAAACGAGCACCTGGGTTTTTTTTACCTGAACCCAGCAGTTCCACGTTCTTCCGCCAACTGTGACCTGCTTGATCTCAGGTAATCTTAAGGAATGCATTTCAATTTTCTTTAACGCATTGCATAATAATGTTTGCTTGTTAAAATATCTCATACTCATGATTAATGTACTTTAATGCTGTCATGGGTTATTACTTTAGCATTATCACAGCCTTCAGACTTAAAGGCAGCGTTTGGATATACTATGTATGTGTGAATATGTACATATATATATATATATATATATATATATATATATATATATATATATATATATATATATATATATATATGTGTATCTATTATAATATCAAGCTTGCACACTAAAAACTCGGCTCGCCGTCACACGAAACCGATGAAATTGCTGTGGCACTTAGCTGATATGCCGACAATGTTTGGGAAGTCTTGGCGTTCCATAGTACCACTTGCATTTTGCACAATGCGTATTTTTGTCTTTCCCCGTGTACGGTCTGTCGTCTGCTACCAGCTATGTTGTACTGCTATCCCATGCATGTGCACGGGTATCGCTAGTATATATATATATATATATATATATATATATATATATATATATATATATATATATATATATATATATATATATATATATATATATATATATATATATATATATATATATATATATATATACATATATATATATATATATATATATATATATATATATATATATATATATATATATATATATATATATATATATATATATATATATATATATATATATATATATATATATATATATATATATATATATATATATATATATATATATATATATATAGTATTTTTGTCACACTCGTCCCACACAGGAATTTATTCCTGTTTATTAAATTTCTATGAGGTTCATCTCCAATGTTTTCACACTCACACACACATACACACAAACACATAAACGAGGTCCACCGAGCAGGCACGTAAGACATCTGCCATTATAGAGATTGCATTGTTTTTGTGAAAAAGTTGTGAGGATATCCAAAGACTGAATAGATCAATGGGCTGTCACTGTGTAAGTGATGAGGTCCTTGGGTTTGAGTTCCTGGTTTTAGTTAGAATTTTTTTTCACACTTGCCCACAGGAATTTATTGCTGTTTCCTCAAAAAAAAAATGCCATTTTAAACTTCCCTTAAAATTGCTTTTCTAACAGCATAATATATCCTAAGTGTATATTTTTGGAAATATAGGACAGAATTTATTTTATAACCGAGTTTAGAAATATGACCTCATTACCTGGGGTGTTCACAAAGTTATTCAAACGAGATACAGCACTCATATCATTCCAAGATGCCAACGTTTTCTCCCGTTTCATCAATGTGTCAGTATATATTCGTGGAAGGGATATATTATTTCTTACCACTTATATACAGTATGCTTGTATGTTGAAAATTTTTTAATAAAACGTTGGCATCTTGATAAAACATTTTGAATGCCACTGTACACTATACAAGCAAGGTCCCCATCCACAAAAAACATTTTGTTGTGGTACTTTTACTTATGAGTTATTATACTTCTGAACTGATCGATTACCATGACATTAAAAATATTAAATATACCTCCTCTCGTCATTCTCAGGACTGGTGGGAGACTATAGAGGTATTTGCTCTTACCTTTGAGCATTTATAACCTGGGTTCGAATCTTGAACCAGCAATAAACTGTCACCCTGTATTTTGGCATTCATGGTGATACATCAATGTGTGTGCACCATTCATCGGAATGATGTCAAGCCAGAGGACCCGTTTGTATGCGCTGGTCATTGGTGGGTGTTAAACATGCCAAGGTGTCTTTCGTGGAGAGCAGGCGAGTTATTGCCGGCAGATCCTGAAAAAAATTGCAAATTTACACACCATCAGTCGAACATCAGTCCTGGAAATCTGGTTCATGAAACACTTAAGCCAAAAACGTTTCCTGACCAACCCCACAAGAAGGTGAGAATTATTGTGGGGTATATCACAAAATAGGGGCTGTTGAAGAAGTTAGAGGATGACTGATAGTATTTCTTGTAAACTTTCCTCATCCAATCCTCTCTGCACAACAGAGTTAACAAGGGAATTTTCATTGTGTAGGATTGTGGAATACAAAAACGTCGACCTTAACAACTACTACACGGTCAGTGAACACGGATTTCTACGCTATCACCATGGAGATATGGAATTCACTTCGCTGGAACGGTGGCTGCAGGAGTATCGCTGCCATTGTCACCTGCGACAAGTTCCATTTTTCAAACTTTTCTGCCTGTCGAAGCCATTTGTCTTGTGGCACAAAAATGTCCGGCACAATAAGTTCATAATTTCTCGACGTAGTCTTAAAAACAACCTCTTCATGTTAAATGTGGTGAGCATTTTTCATTCACCAAAGTCCACGTTAATTAATCATTTTGCAGTTCAGAAAGGTGAAATTAATGAATTTTTAAATGTTTTTAAGAGATGGATCTAGTATTTAAACATTGTCGGCAGTGTTGGAGTGGGAGGATGGGGATGGAGGGAGGGAGTGGGGGTGGGTCCCAAAAAGTGACCAAAACAATTGTGGTAATTAAAAAGTGTCAATCAATAGGTGGGGGTGAAGCTTGATGTTGGCTTATTGGTTAGGATGTCTGGCTTGGGATCTTAGGGTCCTGCGTTAGAGCCCTGTTGGCTGCTGAATTAACACCAGGTGTGGTTGACTCAACCTGTCATCATTCTGAAGTTGGCAAAATGAGTACCAGTGTATTGGGATGATTGAGCCATTCGAGTATCCTGCGTTGGAGTGGCGAACCATCCAGGATTGTGCCCAATAGTACAGGAGACTGCTTCGGCAGCACCAATGCTCTGTACAGAGTATAGTTCCGATGGATCGATGGATAGGAGGTAGAAGGTAGATAATATAGAGGGGGGGGGGTTAAGATTCAGGCAGGTCTTGTTACTTTAATAGGTTGGGTAAAAGATTGGCAGATGCAGTTTAACATAATGAAATGTAAGGTGCTGGGTGCTGGGGATGGGTAAAATAATGAAAATACACCGATAGATTACATGATGCAAGGGGCAATCTTGGAGCGTGTCACACCGGAGAAGGATCTGGGGGTTGTAATAGATACGGGAGATAAGCAGGCAGCACAGTGACAGGCGGCTATTGGTACAGCTAACGGGGCTTTCGGTTATATTCGTTGGGGGATAAATTATCAATGACACGAGGTAGAGTTAACAGTGTGTAGGAATTTAGCGAGGCCTCATCTAGAATATTGTGTGCAGTTTTGGTCACTACATACAGTAGTTGTCATTGAGAGAATTCAGCTTAGGACAACAAGATTGATTCCGGGCCTCGCTTGACGAAGCGATGAGGAGTGGCTGAAGGAGACAGGACTTTATACATTAGAAAGGAGGCAATTCGAGGGGATTTTATTGAGATGTGTAAAATAATGAAGGGTGTCGATAAAATAAGTGCAGAATAATTTTTCAGCAGAATAGACAGCGATAGGACCAGGAGGCATAGCCTCAGAGTACAAAATAGAAGTTAGGATAGTAACAAGGCAGGGGTCTTTCAGTCAGAGTGTATTTAATGCACGGAACAGTCTCCCGAGAAAGGTAGTGGCAGCAGAAATAGTAGATGGGTTTAAAGTGGAGTTAGATAGGTAGTGAGAAGCAGAGGGCTACAGAGATATTTGGTAGTTATTACAGGTCGCATGCTTGTGTATGGGTGATAGTATCTGGTGTTGGTATGGTGTAACACAGGCATGATCAATGGCCTCCTGCACCAAAGCTCCTTGTTATTTTTACAATCTGTGATATGACCACAAATATACGGATTACATATATATTAGTATCTGGTAGCTGGTCCTTTGGCATCATACGGTGCTCGAACTTGTGAAATAATCGAATCAATGATTTTCTGTGTGGCAAGCTGATGCAGATTTTACAAAAGGTGGAGTATATTTTTTAGTTTTTAAAATAAAGTTTCTTTATCATCAGGGGTGTTCATTTTATTCTGGTAAGGCACTGTGTAATACAACTAGAACGGCACTCGGTCGAGCGCATACCTCCATCAGGCTGAACAGTTTACATTTTGTATCCCACTGATAGGCTGGATCTGCTTCTGGACCTTAATCAAAATCGAATTGGCTTGTTCCTGTCTCCTACCCAACTCATCCACCAAGTTTTGTCATAATATGTCCATAACTTTTTGAGACATTGTGCCATATATCGTTTTTGGCACTATCTCTCAATTGTGAAGAATCCCTTGGAAAAATTTTTGAAAATCATCTTATCCCCATCATCACCAGAATCGAATCAATTCGTCCTTGTCACACACCCAACCTGTCCACCAAGTTTCATCCGAATATGTGCATAACTGTTTGAGATACCCTGCTCACAGACAGACAAACAGGTGTGAAGACATAACCTCCATCCACCTTAGGTGGCAGAGGTAATTATACATACCCGAAACAGACCTCTACATTTAGTGGAAATATTTACATTTTGGTGATCTTTTGTTTCACTCCTTTAAACTTACTTTTATAAACACCTGGCCTGCCAGAACTGTTCATCGAAGACAATATTACAGCCGGCTTTCCCCAACACCCCCTCCTCCTGAAATATGTCTCTGATTATTGATATGTTGCTGGTCTTGTATACCTTGTTTGTACTTTAACTCATTAGTAGGTAATTATTGGCCTTCAGAAGGTATGAATGCTCGAAATCAGTTGTCCTGCTTTCATTACGTTATTTGAAAGTTTCTAACACGTTTTAATTGTTATTGCCTTGATGAGAAAAGGTCCTCTGGCCAGCTTTACTGCGAATGAGACAAAAGTGTTGTGAAATTGGAGAAATTGATCAGGTGACCTTCCTTGCTGTTCACATTCCTTACAAACTCGCTGATGTTTAATAATTGTAACTTGAATGGATGAAAATGCACAGCAGTTTGGTTTTTTTTAAATTCGCTAACAATACATTTTTTTTCAATGAGCAGGTGAAAAATTGTCCAGAGAAGTTCCATGATTTCGTGAACGACATGGTGACTTCAGCTTTCCCAGCAACGTTTCTTGATTCTGCCTTCACACTTGATGAATTCGTTTATCAACAGGGATTGACAGGTGTGTACATTTATGCAGCACATCCCTTGATGGATGTAATCCTTATCCCGCAATAAAATGTTGGGTCTCCTACTGGCTGTGCATAACTGTGACTGCTTATATCTTCAAATGTGACTGCTTATATCTTTGTTTTAATACAATATTCGGTTAGAGGATGAGCTCTTGGTGTCCCTGTTAAAAAAGTTTGGTCGCTTCAAACCTGAAATGTTGTACTTCAACCACCAGGCAAACACATTTTACTTCAAACCTGAAATGTTGATTTTAATTGACGAAACGAAGATACCTTGGACGGCTTTTTAATAAATATTACCTGAATATTATGAGGTATTCAAAATGCTATTGGAACTAAATACTCACAGGAGTCCAGGAAAGCAAGGTTTAATGTTTTTAAAAATACATGTATAGGTAATAAGGAAATTTTTAAGGAAATCCACTCATATATTGGAAAATAAAAATAAAAGTTCCTTTATCCTCTGGACACACTTAACTTGCTCATTTATCAAGTGCTCTGCATATAGATCGTTGGACACTGAAAGCCGGGGTGGGATTTGTGAAATTTCCAGTGGGGGGATAAAATTTACAGATGTCATGGCAAGCCTTACTACAACTATGACATGATAAAAACAGTTAAGATAATCAATGCATAATGCATTTATTTTGTCATTACCTCCACCACCGAAGGTGTAGGAGGTTATGTTTTCACCCCTGTATGTTTATTTGTTTGTTTGTGAACAGGATAGCTTAAAAAGTTGTGGATGTATTCGGACGAATTTTGGTTCAGAGGGTGGGTGTGTGACAAGAACGAATTGTTTAGTTTTTGGTGAAGAACCGGATCAGGATACTAGAACTTAAAAAAATCTTAAAGTGATTCTTCACCATTGAGCGACGGAGCCAAAAACGAATATATAGCATGATATTTCAAAAGTTTATGGACGGATTTGGGCGAAACTTGGTGGACAGGTTGGTTGGGTGACAAGAACAAGCCAATTATATTATGGTTCAGGTCCGAATCCAGATCCGGCCTATCAGTGGGATACGAAATGTAAACTGTTAAACCTGGTGGAGGTATGTGCTCTACCAAGTACCTTTCTAGCTTCAATCATGTTACTATGATGTCCTGCTGATCTTGTACTGTTTGTGTGATTTGAACGAGCGTTATTTTGAAATCAGTTCGCTCAAAAGGGATGCAGCATTAATTAATCATTTAAAATGTCAGACATTAAAATTATACAAACTCAATAACCATCAATACAAAATATTTTAATGAGTGGGAGGAAAGAAATTTATCCATTTAAACTTAAAGTGCAGTTTAAAAGGTGCAGGATTAAAAAATAAAAGAAGTATAGCCAGGGAAATCCCCCATCATCCTCTTCCCCCCCCCCCTATCCAATTGCTCTGTATGTGAAGCATTTAAAAGTTCTTGGAAGGAAATACTCACAATATCCCAAGATATGGCCAACATATTATCATTGTACAACCATCTATGCCAATAACACTGATAAATGAGGGCAAGTTATGTGTGTCCAGCTGACGCAGGAACCTCACCATCAAAGCACATATTCTGAGCATTTTAAAAGTGCTTCTTTAAAAGGAAGTTGGTTGTGTAAGAGTTTCACTTGTATTTTACCAGAAATGGAGTCAAGATTGATCAGAGCTGCGACATTGGCCTATTCCAGACCTGGACATCACAGTCATCGAACTAAGAAAACAGCCTCTGCCAAGCAAGCCACCAATATAATTGTCACTCCCAGACTCATACGGTGGGCAATATTGGATTGATCATTATTTACATACGAGAAAAATAACTTTTAAACGTTTACGGAAATTAGATGCAGGTACATGGTCTACAACATGCACGTATCACTTTTTGACTTTGAAACTTCTACAACTTTTTGCTCATCAATGCTCTTTCAGACGCTATGTCAGACAGGATTGTGCAGAGGTAACTTCAGCTGTCGAGTCTAGGTTTGATTCCTGATCTGACAATAAACTGTTGGATCGGTGCTTTGCAGGCAGGGCATTGCATCACAAAGAGTGTGGATGTTAAGCTGGATGGATGTTAAGCTGGGCATCCCTTCTGCTAGCATTAATTGGTGAATGTTAAAGATACACGATGTCTTTTGCGAAGAGTCAGCTTGTTATCGTCGACACCCTGCACAAATCCTGCCTCAATCAGGAATACAGGATTTTACAAATGACGTATGAATTGCTAATGCGGCCTTTCACGCATGCGCTGTGTGTGCGTTTTCAGGGACTCGGTTGTTCTAGCACAGGCGGTTTTAACCTTCCATCGATAGTACAAAATTTTCATCATTTAAACAAAACAGTGGCAATTTCAAGATGGTTTACCATGATTGTTGTGTTTCCAGATGCAAATATGACACAAAAATATATAGAAATACAAAAAAATATCTGTGGACGAGAGGTGTCGAGTTGCTACAATTTCCTGTCAATGCAAGCGAGTGGTGGCAAACACACACACACACACACACACACACACACACACACACACACACACACACACACACACACACACACACACGCTTCTCCTTTTAGCAATAGATGCAAAAATCTACATAATACAAATTTTCTTGCGGTGCCTGAACCAAACAAACAATATATTTATAACAGCCCTCACAGCTCCCACCCCCCCCACCTCCCTCCCAACATGATTAATAATAAAATCATAAATTTAAAGGTTTATTTTAAACTTACCCTGTTCATTCACAAGCCCCAGCTATGACCTGCCTATCAATTTTCAGAATCACCCAAACGAGACATGGTGTCTCCATCCAACTCTTAAGGCCCAGTCACACCTTGTCGTTTTAGCCAGCAATGGCAACATATCAAAATGTATGTAAAATGCTGGCTTACGCTGAACTTTTGATGTTTTTTTTTAAAGATTCGGACGTATTCAAATTGAGTTGATCGAATGCATAACATGTTAGTAACGGACACAGAACGTTTCGTTGTCTTATAGATAACTTATACCAACGAATGCTTAGCCTGTTGTCGTCGTTCACAACCTATGCCCAACGATAGTCTAACTTATGCATAGCGTGCTGCACGTATCGCCGACGATCACGTGGCGTAGCTTATTAAAAGGCTGCCACACAATGATTCAAATCATAACCGCCGGAGAAATGGAAGTGTCAACATCGCAGTCACACCTTGGCGATCTTGCCAGCGTATGCCAACCTCTGAAAAATGCGTCTAAAACGCTGGCACACGTCGAATACAGTATGGGTACGTTTGGTATGCGTGAATAGAACGCTAGAGTAAGCTATCATACGTCGTAGTAAGTGGAGTACGTCTTGTACTTTTAAACGTGTTAAACATTTTACGACGTGCTTGCCGTATGCCTCACACGTTCCGCATGCGATGGGAATAAGTTGTACGCACGATATGCGATCGTTGGCACACATCGACAACAGTTACTTGTAAGTTACTCATAAGTCGAAACACGTCAATGTAATGGTTAGCGTCAGTGTTCCAGACTCCATGGTTTTTAGGTCATCTCTATCATCTCAGTAGAGATGACCTAATAACCTCAGTCTCGAAGTCCGTCCGTACGTACGTCCCTCCGACCGTCCGTCCGTCCACAATCAAACCGAGTGGAGACAAATAACCAAGAGTGGAATGGATAGAGGTCGATGAGACATGCACAACGATATAACTCTCAAGGTCGGCTAAGGTCACGGTCAACGTCACGAGGCTGTCAAAGTTGCGAAAATCGTCGATTTCAAATCGTATCTCCTCCCTCATTTATCAAGAGAGATCAAATGTTGAGTGATTCAGATACTATGGACTATTATCTAAATTCCAGAACACGAGCCATTTTTTTGAAATTTGCTCTCGTTCCGATTTTATAGCTCTTCAAACTTCGCTCTGATTCCCCGTATGGGCCGTTCATAAAGTACGTACATACAAAAAAAAGTATTAAATTAAGAACTGGAACTCTCCGAGACAAATATTACATTTGAAGCTTTTGTCAGATTTAACTAAAACAATGGAACACAAGTTTATATGCACACTTACTTTCATTTGTGACATTAACATTGTTTTGAATGTCAATTTGTACTTTTATTTTCATAAATGACGTGCTGTGATATTAAAAGAAAAAGGTAAATTACACCGCTAGGGACTGCATCGTCATGGCTTACAAACATCGGTTCATAAGGAACTGCTGGCTTTGCAAGCGATTAGCGATGTATGAGGGGGTGGGTGGGTGGTCACTGGCTTGCATACAGAGGGGGGTGGGTGGTTTCGAAACCCGGAAGTAAGAGCGTACGTACTTTATGAACTGCCCCTATTCCAGTCTGGCGCAGAGTTACTTTCGACCTCTGGCAGAGATGACCGGCACTCCCTCTTGGGGGTATTTTTCTTTTCTTCGGTATGACGGTGATGTTGACAGTTTGATTTCTATTGCGGTTATAATATAATTAATAGGCTGCCGCTAAACGATTTAAATCATAACCACACTAGAAATCGAAGTGTCAACATCACTGTCATACCGAAGAAAAAAACCCCCAAAAACCAGGGAGTCTGGAACACTGACGCTAACCATTACCTTGACGTGTTTCGACTTATGAGTACCTTACAAGTAACGTGTGTGGATGTGTGTCAACTATCGCGTAACGTGCCTACAACATGTTACTCATAGGTTAGAAATAAGTTTCGGGTACGCTAAACAATACCTCGACGTGTTTCGACTTATGATTAACTTACAATTAACGTGTGTCAACGTGTGTCAACGATCGCATAACGTGCCTACAACTTATGGCCAGCGTCGCGGAACTTGTGAGTCATACGCCGGCATAAGTCGTAAAATTTCAAGCATGCTAAAATTAGAGGAGAACCGCAAAGTACAACGATGAAAGCCAGCGTACTACGACGTATGGCAGTGTTTTTCAGTGTGCTCTCAATGTTTCCAAAACTTACCCATAACGTATTCGACGTGTGCCAGGGTTTTAGACAAATTTTTCAAAAATCGGCACAAGCTGGCTAAAACTTCAACGTGTGACTGGGCCTTAAGTCCAACTCATTTGTTGAGTAGAGGCATGCCTGAGTTTTATTTCAGGTACTTTTCCAAGTATTATCGGCTTCAGAGCCATTTTAGGTCACATTCCTTCCCGAGCATGCACAATAACAGTTCAAACAATAACAGCCTCAAAGATCACTATTTGTAGGAGTTTCTGCGCATGCGCTTGGAGCATTCTGTGGTGGTGGATTACGTCATTTCGAAAGTTCTGTATTTGTGCTGGGTTCTGGTGAATGTCAAGTCTGGCCAGCCGGTTCAGGAAGAGATTTGGAACAATTTATTTTACCTTTTGGCACAGACCACACAAGAGGGGGATTCATTGAGGCCCATTCGACAAGTAATAGTAGAGACTCATCGCTACTCTTCATTTGCAGCTTCTTGCGCCTGGCTGAATATGTGGCTCAGAATACGCTGCTTGGCCACGAACATCCTGCAACGACACCATCATCCTCATACTGCAGCACCAAAACATCATTTTGGGAAGACTCTTCCTGACAAGGGCGCCGAGGCTTGGTTAACTTCACCATCAAAATAGTACTGAAGCTGATTGAGGCTGTAAGCACACCATACTTCTTGACTCCACAACTGGAACGTGCACACAGGAAACTTTAAGTTTACAACGATATTCATTAAACGTATCCACATCTTGCATTGTTTTTGTTTTTTTTCTGCATTTGTGCAAGAGTAAGAATATTTTGTTTACTCGAGGGGCACTCGGTGGAACGCATACCTCTGTCACACAATGCCTGATCCATGAGAACATATCGGGCCCAATACATTTTTGAAATATCTTGCTATACAGAACTATATCGTTTTTGGCCCTATCTCTCAATGGTGGAGAATCACTTTCAAAATTAAATAACTCTCATATCCAGATCCGGATCCTCACCTTCACCATAATATAATCAATTCTTCGTTGTCGCACGCCCAACCTGTCCACCAAGTTTCATCTGAATTCGTCCACAACTTTTTGAGATATCGTGCTATTATCAGTTTCGCCCTATCTGTCAATGGTGAAGAATCACTTAAAAATTCTAGTAGTCGGATCCGGATTCGGATCTTCACCAAATTCTAACATGTTCGTCCTTGTCACACACCGAACCTGTCCACAAAATTTAATCTGGATCCATCCACAACTTTTTGAGATATCCTGTACAAAGACAAACAGACAGACAGGTGTGAAGACATAACCTCCTTCACCTTCGGAGGCAGAGCTAATAAATAGTATAAAATAATATACGTCCTTATAATTCTTAAGATATTTAGTGTTAATCTATACCATAAGTTAATTTCACCAGGTGTGAAAACAAATGTCAGGGTAAACAGAGCGGATGTTTTTTTTCAACTAATAAAGATGTAAATAACTCCATTTAAGTTTTGTTTTACTTCTCAACTTAACTCTCGACATTGTTCCCTTTTGTGGGGAAAAATGACAAAACCAAAAAGCTTGTCACCGTTTTCTGCGACATCAATTTACGTGTTATGTATGTGGGGTTCAGGTTGAGAGCAAGTGGAGTTACGAGCGATGGGGGAGTGGGGGGAAGGGGCTGGATAAGTTCTAAAAAGGATGGACATTGATATGATATGATATAATGGTCAGGGTGGAGATTTGTAGTGGTTGCTTTTGTTGAGGTTGGGTGAGGTAGATTGGGGGCGGGGGGGGGGGTGCAGGGAAGTGTGTGGGTCATGCTAGGGTGTGGAGAAGGTGTGCTATTTGTGGATCATTATAACTCCTTCCATAGGATTCTCTATGATTATCATAAGTTAAAATTGCATAGTTTCTCTGTGACGTGACTATTCCAATAAAGTCATCATCGAAATCATCACTTTCTACAAAATCATTATTTTGGAGAATAATAGAGATCGTAATCAAAAGCGAAAAGCTCAGTCAAATGAAAGGGATTCTAGACTTGCAAAACATAAGGTTTTCAATGGTGTGCATGTGGTTAGCCTTGCTCACTAACTATTCAACTGTACCTCCGAGTTGATAATTTTCTCTTGGAGAAGCAAGAGATGAAAGCCTATTGATAATTGCTATGTTATTTATTGGGAATCCTATAATGGTTATTTCCACTTTGTTCCTCCCCACAAACCAAGCAGATAACCTACTTGTGTTTGTTTTCTGAATTTGGGTTTTCTTTGTTACACTTTCAGAGTACAACAGGATAGCTCAGTTAGTATTATGTTTACTTCTGAGTTTACTGATCCTGTGTTTGATCCTTGGTGGTGTTGATTCCCACGTAAATGCCTGCCAAAGCACATTGCCCTTGCAGAAGGGTTAGTAAACCTGCTATTATTGCCTATTATGATTTCATCGCAGATGATAAAGATACATGCCGTTGTGCTAAAGCTGAGAAGGGGCACTGCATCAGTACCATCGTTTTACAAGCCAGGGGGCTTAAATACTGTGAGTGAAGTGCCTTGTTCATTTTGTTCGTAGTATATATATATATATATATATATATATATATATATATATATATATATATATATATATATATATATATATATATATATATATATATATATATATATATATATATATATATATATATATATATATATATATATATATATATACATATATATATATATATATATATATATATATATATATATATATATATATATATATATATATATATATATATATATATATATATATATATATATATATATACATATATATATATATATATATATATATATATATATATATATATATATATATATATATATATATATATATATATATATATATATATATATATATATATATATATATATATATATATATATATATATATATATATATATATATATATATATATATATATATATATACATATATATATATATATATATATATATATATATATATATATATATATATATATATATATATATATATATATATATATATATATATATATATATATATATATATATATATATATATATATATATATATATATATATATATATATATATATATATATATATATATATATATATATACAATTTCAAACAATTTGCTTCTTATGTTCACTCTATGAGATTGTAGCTTACTTTTGTATTGTCTGTATTCTCTTTCATGTTGATCAAACCTGACCTAAATTAATACCTAGTTAATTGTAAAATGCAATGAATAAAATTCATTGTTGCTGGAATCTTCTTTTACGGTTCTTTATGAGGTGATAAATAAAATACGTTTGAAAAATAAAAATAATTAAATAAGTTTGAATAAGGATATTGCTTTGCTGTGTTGACTGACTGTCTGGACACAACTTTGAGGTTGTGGGTCCATTGATGTTGAGTAATCTACTGATGTGGACCGGTGACCGGGGTTGTGGATCCGCCGTTTGGAGAGGTTATAGGCTGAAAGGATCGAAACCTCGATGAAAAACGTTGTCCAGCTGATGATCCGGGCAGTTGGGAAATCAGTCAATTGCTTATAAGTTAAGGTTATAACTTCAAATATAATAGCTTTTGTAAGTACCTTCCAGTCCAGAATATATCTGTTTGTATATATATATATATATATGTATATATATATATATATATATATATATATATATATATATATATATATATATATATATATATATATATATATATATATATATATATATATATATATATATATATATATGTGTGTGTGTGTGTGTGTGTGTGTGTGTGTGTGTGTGTGTGTGTGCGTGCGCATGTATTATTATGTCTGGCTTCCTTCTTGGGACGATGGTGCAGTAATTGGTCTTTATTTTGATTATAATTTTATGGGAAAGACATTCTTGTGGGGGAGATTGAGGGAGGAGGGACTTTGGCCATTCCAATGATGATAGAGGCAGCAGCCATTGTTTTGATACCAGTTGGGTTAATATTGGTTTGGGTAAATATTGCTAACAGAAGGAATTAACTGCAACTAATTTATGTATTTAAGAGAGCAGACATACTCACAGTGTTGCTCACTTCTAACTGTTTATTCGGAAGATGTTGTTGTTGGTGTTGTATTGCCCCCAGACAGTTCTCTCGAACAAGCCCACAGCATGGAGACAGCTGATCAATTTCCCAGGAGCAACTCAGAGAGAGAGAGAGAGAGACAGACAGACAGACACAGACAGACAGACAGACACAGACAGACACACAGACGCGGGCACACAGACGCAGACACACACACACAGACAGACACACACACAGACAGACACACACAGACAGACAGACAGACACAGGCAGACAGACAGACACAGACACACAGACAGACACACAGACACACAGACAGACACACAGACAGACACACAGACAGACACACACACAGACAGACAGACACAGAGAAACACAGACAGACACACCGACAGGAGACAGACACAGACAGACACACCGACAGGAGACAGACACAGACAGACAGACACAAACACAGACAGACAGACACAAACACAGACAGACACACAGACAGACAGACCCAGACAGACACAGAAAGAGACAGAGATAAGGAAAAAGGCTGGACTGTGGGGACCGATTGGCACTGACTGTGACTGCACTGCCCTGACAAATCCAGGCAGCAGGGAAGAATGAGGAAGATTTGGCCCCAGACTTACAATGGGGAGGTACAACCACCAGGAAGAGGTGGTGTCCCTGATAGTTGTTCCGATGTTTGGAGGAAAGGTAACGTAATATCAATCTTGTTACATTTGTGAGGGGGGTAGATATTACCATAGAGAAGATAGGAATGTATAGAGTAGCAAGTTCCGTGTACGAGTAGTTCGCCCATCTTAATGTAATAAGTAGGGAAATGTTAGCTTAAGAATGGTCTTGTTTGAATGTGTGCTATACAGGGGGTGGTGCATGTTAATAATTAGTTAGGGATTATGGTTAAGGAAATTGTGCCATATTACCTCCACGTCAACCTCGACCAGGGGGGCGCTGGGAGACTCGGCACAAGAGCGAGGGGAGGAGCATTTGACACCTCCAAGGGGGTGGAGCTATGGATTACATTAGAGGGGCGGAGCATTGCCCCGGGAGAAGAGGGAAGAGCCAAATCGGGCAGTTGGACTGAGGAGAACAGAAAACGTGGTTGGGAGTTTTTGGTGTGTTGTCAGCATGGAGCAAGCCCGCCTCCATTAATTCTGGAATGCTCACCTGTCCCTCCCTGTAGTCCTTCCCTGTGATTCGTACTGGAGTCCTGCACACCCGTATCATTGAAGACCTTCCCTGGTTTCTCCCCTTTGTCCATGAGACAATGAGTGCATGTGGCACCATGGGTTATTTTATGAATCAATTGTCTCTCATTTACTGAGTTAGCATTTATTTATTTATCTCTGTTCATTATTTTAGTCTGCCCTTTCGTCTCAGGATTCTCCGCTTTCACCGTCCTGTGTCTCCTTTCAATAAACTGTTATTGCCTAAGTGAACTCATATCCTGATTCAGGACACATGATCTGTGAACAACAAATTGTCACCGGCCACGTGAACGCATTCTCTTCTGCAAGAGACAATGCATTTGTGTGGCAATGTTTTTGTTGATGTTTGTTGTTTGCAGATCGTGCAGTAATTATTGTGATGGAACTGGATTTGTTGTCTTGTTATACACAGCTATGAGCTGAGATACCTATAACCCAACAGAATGTTCAAGCCACATGAGACAGTAGTGGCATTACATTGAGCTGATGGTCCCCGAGTCGGGTGAAACGTGTTCACATCAGTACTTTTCTCTCTGTTTGTATTTATAATGAATCCGCCATTATTCATGCTGTTAAAACACTGCAGGAGCCCCCTATGGGTTTTAGTGAGCTCATTTCATGGTGATACTCGATGATCCCAGTGCTGAAATGAAACTCTGTAGCCCCTGAAATAAACACACTGAACACATGTTGGTAAAAATGAAGATTTGTGTTTGTTGAAGTATTTTGTCATATGCACAGCTGCTTTCTGTTGGGGGCTCATATTGTATAATAGTCACACGTCAAATGATAGGTGGATTACAAATTGATTCCATCTTTAGCCAAACAGCTTTTTGTCAAATCCCAGAGTGCCCTGGGAATTATGACACTTCCCCCAAGCTCAGTGCTGTGTTTGTCTCGTCTTAACAGTCCTGTATTGTGTTTCGTGTATTCTTCTGTATGTCCATGTGTGTGAAATGTGTGTTTGGTAGCTCCGCTATGAACCTTAGATCCTGTAAAAAAAAAAAATCATAAAAAATAGCAAATTGGATAGATGGATTGGTGATGAGGTTTGTTCATGAGATAAGCACTTTTACATTCAGCATTTATTTTTATTTACAACTTTTAACTTTAAGAGGCTGTATAGTTTTCACAACAGCACACTAAGGATGGAATCCTCATCACGTATTTTGAATGATTTGAGTGGCAAAACGTTATTTAATGAAATATCATAATAACAATTATGGTGATTACAAAATAGAGTAAGGAACACACCCTCATGCACAATGCATGATAGGATTACATAAGCACTTTCAGATTCAAACACGTACAAAGTTTTCACAAAGTAAATCCATTGTAAAATGAGCATTATCAATGGTCTTGTATATGGTGTACCGTAACGGGACATGAACTCCTCAGAACGATGAAGCACATTCATTCAATCAATCTGTCTCTGTGTCTGTCTCTGTCTCTCTCTCTCTCTCTCTACAATATAATACTCGCACATGTACTGGAAATGTTGCAATTCAGCATAAATGTGTGACGCTTCCAAAAAAAGACCAAAGTTTTGAATAGTCGTCTTTCAAAAGTAAGATTGGCCCATATGCCTGGTGTTGGCTTAATGGTTAGAGTGGTGGGCTTGAGATCCGAGGGTCCTGAGTTCAAATCCTGCTCAGCTGTTGAATTAATACCAGGTGGGGTTGACTGCCTGTCATCCTTCTGAGGTCAGCAAAATGAGTGCCAGCTTGATGGTGACCCATCCATGATTGTGCCCAATAGTCAAGGAGACTGCTTGGACCAATCCTCTGCACAGAGTATGGTCCCAATGGATGGATGGATGGATTGGCCCATGAATTGCTTTGTGGGCTCCACTGTCCAAATTATGTTGAACCTTCGTGCTTTTGTATCCAAAGATCCTCCGACACAAAATGAGAAGCTATATCCATTGCATCGCTCCTATTTTATGCTACCAGACCCAAGACATTTAAGTTGAGCTTCCATATGTAAGTCGTGCCATGACAAGACACCTCCCGTAGTAGTTAATGTGCATCGTTACCTGGTCTCCACAATACTCATTAGCACGATACACAAGCAAAAACGTAATACATATATGGAATTTGTCACCATCAATGATTGTGGGAGACATAATTGCACGTTACATTAAATAATTAAATAAAATAACAATTACAATCATAAAAATGCATGTACACTTGTATGACACAATGTCGTTCAATTTCGCATTTACACACATTCTTCTTCTTGCAGTGACAGATATTCTTCCATGAAGCCCGAATCAAAGGGGCCATTAGAATCATGAAACATCCTTTCCTGCAGGAAAGGACATTATGGAGGAGCTGAGCTGAGAGCAGGAAAGACACTCATTCCACTAAAACGTCATCATGTGAAGTCTTTAGACACAGCCTCAGAGAAATGCGGAGCCGACATGAGGATTGTGATAGTGGAGATGATTGTGAACAGCGAAAATGCAAGCATGCACAGGCGATCTATTACGGCAGCTACAAACTTCCACTCAGAAGCCATCGCCTGTTCTTGATCCTGCAGGCGAAATCGCTCGGCAATGTATCGCAGCTCGGCCAGGATCCGCAGCAGCTCATTCGTTATGCTCCTTCCTTCGGATCCACAGCAGTAAGAGCTCTCCACACCTGGTCCACGGTGACCACACATTCCCTTCTGCTCGCTCATGGCTGTGAAGCATGTCTCCTGTCCACACATGACCCCAGAGTCACTCGTCCCTGGTCCTGGTGTCTCATTTTCCGCAGTATTCTGATAAAACACGTAACCGTTACTGGAAAGTCCTTTTTGGTTTCCAGACACAAGTAGAGCAAGGTCTATGCTGCAAACAGTGCTCTGGTGTAGCACGCTGAGACGGCGGGACAGGCGATGACGAGCTTTGCCAGGCTGCTTCATCCGGAGGAACCAGGCACACCAATCAAGCAGCACCAATCGCATCTGGGCCACACAATTAAGCAGGGCATAAAAGTGAGCTCAGTAGTGGCATGCTCAACAACCACGACTTGGTATAGCATAGATGGGGGTCATTTATACCTCCTGTTTATTGATTGTTTTCTTCAAAGATATCAATATTTTTGATCTGCCATCCAAGTTATGCTTAAGTTGATGTTTATTAAGAAATATCCAAGTTTAAGATTCATGTCTCGAATAAGACCAAAATTTTAAGTCTCACTGTGTATCCCAATGTGCATATGATGGGGGTCATTTTGATCCCCTGGTTGTCTTAATTTGTACAAATCTATGTCTTTTGGACCTGCCCTGCCAGTTTATCAAGTAGATATCGAAATTAAAATTTATCATCATTCCTTTTCTTGTGTTATATTTTTTGAGCCAGTGTGGGAGTGTTTATCATATTTTTGTTGCTTCACTGCAAAGTTTTGGACATCATCTGAGATAGAGGAGTGAGCAGCAAAGGAATATGGCCAGGCAGACGTTACATATGCAAAAATCACATGTTGTTTAAAGTTTTCACAAAACAGCTATTCTGGCTCCCAAGAGCAGGACACACATGGCAGTTACTTAACATAATATACCTCCGCTTTAATACACAAGATGATGAATGGTAAAGCTATTCTTGTATGTCGATTATTTTAAGGACCCCAGCAAGCCCAATAACGTTCAGTGTTTATTTGATGTGGCTTGTTGGAGGTTGGTGGTCATTTGAGAGCAATGTGTCGTTACTGGTTTTATCCTTTGGTTCTATTGTTGCAACAGTGTCATGTCTAAATGGAAGAGCAGAAGAACACAGGGAAAATACCTGAGTCTGGGATTACTACTTGAGTCCGGGATTGAGAGTAGGGGCTTGGGAACATTGTGGTGGGATGTGCTATGGGATAATGGCACTCTGACTGAGCTGCAGGACATCATGGTGGTGGCGCGGAAGCTGTCCGGGTCCCGAGCACCGACCGGAATGTGGGTTTTGCGCACCCGAGAATGGGGTGACCACCTTCACGGTCTGCAGTGTGCGGGAGGAACGCAACCTGCATGCCCCATTCAAGCTCGTCTACAGTGCTTCAAGCAAGGTGGCTGCCATCTATCAACACCATGATAATACAGTGTTAACTGAATGCGTTGCATCAGAATATGCATTGCTTGAGCGAAGCATCATGCCGAGAAACATGAAAGATAGCTACTCTATCGTGAAAATATTTGACCAATTTATTGGACAACGAGTAGTAAAAACCGCCAAGTCCAATAATCCATTTAAAGCAGCAATCAAGGTAGTAGCAGTGGCAAAGCAGCCTCCAAAGGAGTCTCAGGATAAGAAAGCAAGTCAACTCAGTCCCATTATATAACTGAAGCCACAGCGTCGGTATGTACCACCAGTCCCGAGCACTGTACTTTTGAGTGTCCGAGTGATTACAGGGGTCAAGAGCTCACAGAGTTCTCTACTGAAAGGTCTGAGTGACCTTGGGGCAGTGAGGACTTCCAGGGTGGGCGAGATTGAGGCAGATGATTCAACTACACAGATCAATGTGACAATCATGGAAAGGGTGAACATCATTGGTGTGGTAGGGGTGAACACATTGACCTGAAACCAGAGGACAAGTGTGGATGGAGGGGATGTCACAACTGGGACTTTCTGAAGGATGGCAATGAAGTGGTGGATCTCTAAAACGTGAAGGATGGGGCTACTGAACATGATGATGCTTAACCCACTCCCAATGCAATGCCAAGGAGAGCAATCCTGAGTAGTTCAAAAAATAATAATAAGAATATAGGCCAAGCAGATGACACTGGATAATTGGAAGTCCATTCATGAACAATTATAAACGGTATGATGGGTGTTTTTATGTCGACAATGTTGGGGTTGGTGGTGAGGAAGAGGGGGAAGGGGAGGTGTCTTTCTTGCCAGAAATGTGTGGTGGTGGCATGCCTAAAGATTTTGGTGGATGAGTTGAAGAAAAGGGTAGCAGCTTTGCTGGAATTTTTTTTGAGGGGGGTGCGGATTTGTTGAAAAAAGTTGGACGTGATTGTGGGGCTGCAAAAATATGTGACTTCAAGAGCGTGAGCAGTCTGCCTCTGCTAAAAGGTGTGGGACTGCTGGAAATGTGGCAGAATTAAAATGCGTAAAACTAGATTATTCTCCACATGGGTTTATCATTCCGATATTCTGGTCTCACGCCATGATGTTCATGCAGACAGCTGTACAACACACCCATTTGGGCATCTTTTTCCCGTCAGGATCATGGTGGTGGTACTGTAGCACGACAGTCGTCATGACCACGGAGAGTGCCACGATGATCATGGTGCTGGCAAAGTACTGCCCTGTAATGCCAAATCACACTTAAGCATGTTAGAATACATTTTAGGGTCTATGAACATAGATCATGTCCAGAAAGGAAGTGGGATGGTGGAGTGAATGAAGAAAGAAAAACATGCCAAGTATATATGGAGGCAGATAAATAATATTCGAAGGAAATAGGAGGAAGGTAAAGGGGGAGGTATTGGTAGGAAAAGAGTGAAAATGGTTGGGGTGAGGGGTGTGTAGGGGGCAAAATTCAGGCTTTTAAGAACAGAGATGTAGATGTTCCCTCATCTGATAAAGCAGAAGAACATTTCTAACATTCCATTGAAGATATATGTATATATCTCAAAGTTAACTGGTGTTGCAATGCTGTGTCCCTCCTTCCACCTTTCCCCTCCCTCAACTCACCACACCCCTTCCCTCTGGACTCCCACCCAATCCCCCTCCCTCCAGACTCCCAACCCATTCCCTTCCCTCCAGACTCCCACCCCCACTCCTTCCCTCCAGACTCCCACCCCCACTCCTTTCCTCCAGACTCCCACCTCCACTCCCTCCCTCCAGACTCCCACCCCCACTCCTTCCCTCCAGACTCCCACCCCCACTCCCCCTCCCTCCAGACTCCCACCCCCACTCCCCCTCCCTCCAGACTCCCACCCCCACTCCCTCCCTCCAGACTCGCACCACAATCCCCTCCCACAATCCCCTCCTGACTCCCACCCCACCCCTTCCGCTCCCACCTCCACCCTTCCCCTTCCTCCTCCCACAAATAATTTTTCACAGGGTGTATATTTGGTGAAGTTAGCTTAGGTGGTAATCTTTTTTTCGACAAACTATACATTTATCATTGGCAGTTATGTTATTAGATGAGCAGTGATATAATCTAAATTTGAACAATTTTCGGTTTTTGAATAATTAGCGATGAGCGCATTTGAGAGGTCATGTGATGCCTTATTTTCCGAAATTACCGAATGTTGTGACGTCTTAAGTTATTTTTCACATGTAATATCATATTTGACAATCGTACCTCACCACGTCATCAATTATACAAGTATCCGGGTTGAAATCCATAAACATTTGGGCTTTTTATAAAGCATTGTATATATTGATCTACCCTTGGCGATGGGGACAGAATGTGGCTCATGTGTTAATAAGTTATGAATTGTGAGAAAATGACTGTTTAAAATGTAAGGTGCATCATCGTAAAAAACTGATCTTATAAAGTTTCGTTCTGATTAACCTTGGAAGCTCTGAAGAGTAGCATCACAAACAAACAAAACATCTCATTCACTTTTATGTAGACGATAACATTGCTCCAAACTGCTGATTAAATGAAATAACTTCCTAAATGAAAGCAGATCACACAAAAAGGTGAAATAATGCAATCTCATGCAAATATATATATATATATATATATATATATATATATATATATATATATATTTAAATATAACGAATACGGTTTGTTCCACCCGGCCTGAAAAAATGTACATTATCACCGAAAAAAGCACCGCTGTCGACTGTATTGCCATGGCTTGCAAACAAACAAGCAAACAAACATTGAAGAATACCACTCAAAGTTAAGCAAATAAAGTCATTTCAAATATTTAAAGGTCCCATGACACTCAAAACTTTCTGGTTATTTATATATTAACTTCACCTTCCTCGTGAAGAAATCACCCATGTTTCTTTTTTAAAATCAACAATGGGATAATTAGACCAATATTTCGAACATTTCTAGTGCTTTTCACAAATTGCTATGCCCCACCCCTCAAAAAAGTTGAGTTAAGCGAACCGCACATCACGTGACCGTTGACGTCATCTCCAGAACGCGACTCACACAGAGTGGATTGATTAGACATCGCGTGCCGTATAAAATACATACAAATGCATTGTGCACATGAATAGGGTGAATATACTGATTCTGGCTCACTTTCGCCCATGTTAATGAATGGGGGATTCTCAGCGATTCATATTTTTTCCCTAAAAAATAAACCCCCTTTTTATCCCAACCTGTTGAATTCTCTGCTGTTGAAATATCTGAAACATGTAAGTGAATGGAGATTTTAATAGCCTCCCCTTTTAGCTTTGGAGCACTTTTTTTCAAATAACCAATGCATATTGTTTAGCTCACTCATTGAACCTATAAAGATTTGTTCATTCTCAAATTCCTTCAATAGTTTAATTTTCTTTGCACAATAATCCCCATCTAAAATATTCAAAAATAAAACATTTGAATCTTTATATTTTTCAAGATACCCCTTTTGTGTCATTATGCAATGATATACTTCTCTCATTGATCTCACCTGACCTCCCCCTGAGTTGCATATCATTTTGAGATTGTAGTAAATTATTTTTCCATTGTTCATTTCATAACCAAAGTTTTCAGTCCATTCAAGGATATTTTTTTTTCTTTACATCCTCTAACTTACGAGTTTTTTTAATTCATTCGCTTATTTGATTTATTTACCTTTGTTTTAGTTATTTTTTCAATAAGTCTTATTTGATATTTTTCACATTCATTATGTTTTCCATTTATATACCAAGACTGAGATTTTCTCCACTCTTTAGTTTGATTAATACTTGGTTCGGCCATTTATATATTGTGAAAAAGACAGCGGTAACCCTTAAAAACCCTAACCCATATTCTATTTAATTAAAACTTGTATCCATATGGAACACAATCTATTCTATATACTCTATGATTAAATATTCACTCTATCATACAATATACATATGGAACACAATCTATTCCATTATCTAAAATAAATCTCTTATCATCAAAGGCTCCTAATGCCTTTTTATTTACTTCTTCACTATATATCTTATGTTTATAACTTCTTATTGTATTCTTTTTCCTTTATTCTTCTTTCTTATTCATCAAACAATTATAATAATTTCTAAAAGTTATTGATTTCTTTATTACATATTTCTTTATTCCCTTTAACCTCTTAGCAATCTGATCACCATACTTATAAGCATATGCCTTTGCTCTCAATCCAATAAACTTACTCATTACTTTTCCACCCAACTCATCCTTAAACTTACCAATAACCTTTTCATTCTTTTTTTGAAAATAACTCACTCTTCTTACTATAATTACTTGTATCATATACTCCAATATTTTTCTTCATATATTTATAAGCATCATCAGTTTTTATATCTAGAATAAAACTATCAGTGTCCATATACAACAATGAAACATTTTCACCATACTCTTTCTTTAAGTCATTATACAAATAATCATACATCAATATCTTTGATAAATCAAGAACTGCTGTTCCAATATAAATTGGTTTATCCATTACAATACTTTCCTTTTCCATATGAATAGCAGAAAAGTTCTCTGAAAAAACCTCTTCTCTCTCAAAACTTGGTTTATTTATCAATCTTGAAGCTTCTTTCTAAGATGTTGCAAATCTAATGTTTTGCCTGTTTCTAACATTCTCCATTGTCTTTCCAAAGATAGCATTATTCATCAATTTATAGAATTCCCCTTCAAATTTTACTTTTGTATTTGTTCTCATATCTGTATTGAATTTAATATACTTTTTCATCCAAGGACTTTGTTTAAATGTTAAAACTCTATGAATTTTAGCTACTCTCAATCCTTCTCCCAAAAACTGTTTCAAGCTTCTCTGATGCAAAACATATTCCTCTTTATCATAGACTGTTGTTAATAACTTTTCTGTTGATTTACCTTTAATATTAAAACTTTTATGATAATCACGTAACCATTCTTTCTTTGGGGTTTCTTTCTCACATGCAAAAGGAAGGTATTTATGCTTATTATGAAGATCACTCGGGTACCTCAAATCAACTTCAAAATAATAACCTTCTTCTTCCTCATTCAATTCCTCTTGAGAAGAAATAACAATATTCATCAAAGCCTTTTCATAATCCTTTTCTTCCATCCACTCTAATTTACCATAAGGCATAGATTGAGACATTGCCCATCCATACAAATTATTAGCATCAAAATACATCAAATAATTACTATCTTTTTCACTATCATAATTTGGAAGATATTTATTATTTGCTTTAGCATATCTTTTTGAACATACTTGTGATATTCCACCTCTCTTAGACTTCTCACTCATCAAAAGCATATCTACATCACTGATTAAATCTATATCTTGTTTTGTCATTTTCAACATTGCACTCCAAGCTAAACCAGGAGCTGTGAAATAGTGGGCAGGATCTAATCCATAAAATTTTTTTATTATGACAGTGTGATCTAAAAGCTTCAAACACATCAGCTGACAATAAAACATGTTTTTAGATACAAATCATGATATTCTCCAAGGTTCTTTATGTTAAATATCTTCCAAATTTCTTGTGTGTGTTTATTTTCCTTATCACTTATTTCTTCTTCATAACGGTTATTATAGAAACTTTCTTTTGAAGGAAGTTGTGTTTCTTTAAATCTCATAAATGAATCCATATAATCATAGGGATAAATTCCCTTACTTGTAATAATTTTCTCTTTACTTTGAATTTCATTCCTTGTTTGAATTTCCTCTTCAGTTAGAATTCCCTCTTTAATCAGAATTTCATCTTTAATCAGAATTTCCTCTTTAGTTAGAATTTTATTCATTGTTCGAATTTTCTTTATAATTAGAATTTCATCTTCAGTTAGAATTTCTTCATCAATTTCCTCATTTATTGGAATTTCCTCTTTACTTTGAATTCTCTCTTTAATCTAAATTTCCTCTTTCGTTAGAATTTCCTCTTTTGGAAAGAATGAATTAAGATTTAGAAAAGAGCCCGTGGAGCTTAGATTTGATGCTCGGTAGGCTCGTGGTGTTCCCATAAACTTGTAAGAATCTAGAAATGTAATACGAGTTAAAGGTTTTGTGAATATCATTTTTGTAAATGAAATATACTTTTGACTTGTGTTTGTTATGGCAGAAATATTCCCTGGTGTTTTTGAAAGTTCATTTAAAATAGATGTGTATCATAGATGGCGCTGTTGTGAAGAAAGACTGGAATAAAATAAGGAAATTTACAATTAAGATTACAACAGGAATGAGCGGGACCTCTATATTTACCAGTAAGATGACAATGATCCCTAACTTTGACCTCTCCCTCAATTCCCTCCTCACAAATATGGCAGATATTGTTCTTTGTAAATTCTAATTTTTCTTCTTCGGTTAATTTCATCAGTTCATTTGTTTCTTTCATTAATTTAGTTAGTCTTATACAATCCTTTTCTAATCATTTTACAAACTCTTGTGAAGCTTTTTTCCACTATAATGTTCAAGCTTATTCTACTTTTCTCCAACAGATGATTTGATATAATAACAGAAACCACAAGGAATATGTTTTTGATATTTATTTGTATATGATTCTTTTGGATTAGGAGAAGCAGTATTTATCTTTTTAAGGATACATTCAAAATCAGCGTATATCACAAATGGGTGCATGATATATTTATTACAATCATCAAAATAAATCTTTTCACCAGGTTTAGGCATTGTAATTACAGCTGATTTATGATTACTACAATATTTTGAATGTTGTTCTAATCGTTCTTTTGTATGAAATGAATTAAGACATCGCTTACAAGGATATATTTTGTTTGCTGTTCTGAATACCTGAGAAGAGATTAATCTTGATAAATTATTGATGTATGTATAATGTGAATTCTTTCCAACACTAAAATATAAAAGATCAATGTGTGTTTCTTCATTTCTCTCTGTAATCTTTAATACCTGAACTTTATTCTCTCGAGTTAATCCATATACATTAATAGAAAGATTATTCTTTTTCTCAAATTTCGGAATATCTGTTCATGGCATTGGGAATTTAAAATCTTTAATATCCAAGGTATTCTCATATTTCATATATTGTTTTACTCTTTCTGAATTACAATTTGGTGGATGTAAGTGAGCAAGAACAGACCAGAGAAAACATTTATTATCATTGTTCTTAATATTAACAACTGCCTTCTTTAGTTTTATTTCTTTTGGCAATTCAATATAAGAAGAAGCTTAAAGAGGGTCTGATTTTAGAATGTGTATATCTAAAAAGATGATTTTTAAAATATTAAATCCACTTCCTACCACTGTATTATCAACATCCTCCTCTTGTCTTGATAGTTCTTCATAAACATCACATCTTACAAAATCTTGAACTGATATTATAAAATGAAGATCTGTTCTCATATAAGGAGTTAGTTCTTTATCTTGTCTTTTCATATTCATTTTCACTCCCATATTAAACTTTAAAGTTTTCATTTCTTTAATGTCTTTTTAATAACTTTTTCAACATCAGGTTTCACTATTTCAATTGATTCAGCTGTTGATGATGGACCGGGTTCTCCAAATTGAAAAATCCTAATTTTAATATGATTCTTAAAAGCTCCATCAGTGTTTTCAATATAATAGTCTCCCTTTACTTTAAACTCATTCTTCTTGTGTTTTTGTGAATGAAGGTGCTTCTTATAACTACTCTTCAAAACATCCTTTGAGCAGATATCACAATGGTTTGTTTTCAACTCAAGAGGAGATATTTGAGAAAATAGATTAAATGTGTGTTTGTTGGTTTGAAGGTGTTTTTTATAATATTTATATTCGTGACTACAAACATCGCAGTACGTTGTATTCACCATATTTATAGAATAAAACTTTGCTTAAACTAAAATTTTCTTGATGAAAACTTCGTTTAATTAATAGGTGAATCTGTGCTTAAAACCATTTTATCCTCCAAATTTTTTCACTTTATAAATACAATATTTCAAGACACAAAAGACAAGTTTCAATCAATCTCTTCATTTGTTAAAGATACTGAGAAATATGTCAAGGATGTAAAATCGAACAAAGATAAATATAACAACTATTGGATAAAAACATTTATGGCGAATAATATGAGTTCTTCAATTTCCTTCAGTGGAAGGGCTTTTAGGATACCTGGAAGAACATCCATTAAAGTATCTCCAACAAAAGTTTCTCCTCTCCTGGCAATATATTCAAAACTAGAAAAAGCAATGAAACAAGAAAAAGTTTCAAAAAATAAAAACCTTTTGGATGAAGCTTTAGAAAGAAAAGATAAGACCATCTGTAATATGCAATGGGGAAATTTGTATTTTTTTCAACAACCCTAAAGATGTAAATCCTGATGAAATAAAGGATGTTAATATATCAGGTGAAATGACATTTCGTTCAATAGTAGTTAAGGATCATTTTTAAATTACCTTTAATATATAAAATGTTGTAGTTGAATCTGTTGATGAAAAAAAGTATATAGATATCGATGGTAATGTTGTTTCTATTAATTAAATATGAGTCAATATTCAACTGAAGACTTTGAAGATTATGAGTGATTATGATAGTTATGAAAGTAGTTTTATAGATGATTCCGAAGATGAATTTTAGTTTAAGTAAAGTTTTACTTTATAAATATGCTAGATTTTGAGCCTCTTGAATTCCCCGATTCTCCATATGACAAATTTGAGAATTGTCCTGCGTGTGATAAAGTGGGATTAAACACAGAGTCAAAAGCCTATGAACGATGTACATTCTGTGATTATCTTCTAATTAATGATAATAAAAAATATAAAAAGGAAAATAATTCTTTTAGATTTACATCAAAAATGAATTACTTTACAAGATTGATGAGAGAAATTAATGTAAAGTATGAGGGTGATAACAAACCTTTCCTTACAAGGGAAGAAACTGAACGTATTAGAGAAATGTTCAAAGGATTGTTGTTATGTATTATTCACGATTGTCATTTTCAGGAAAATATCAACACAAGATATTGTATAAATAAAATAATGGATTATCTTGAAATTAAACCCCAACTTAGGATAAAATATAGAGTTTCTAAAAAAGCCAATAATAAATTAAATAACCTGTTTTCCAAATATATAAATGAATGATTTTTTACCCATTTGGGAAAATAAGATAAAATTTAACAATCATAAAAATCTTCCAAATTCATTAAGCTGTCTCATAGTTGGTTCAAGCGGATGTGGAAAAACCTGCTTACTTTTGAAGATGCTCCTGGCTCCCAACTTTTTAGATTATGAGATATTATAATATCTGAGATATCTCAGAGATTATGAGATATTATAATATCTTAGATGTCGGCCCTCGCAAGCGGTGCAATCGCTTCACCGGTGTACGTGTACAGCGACAAGGCCGTCTTGACCAGGCGAATACCGCGAAGACCACGAGCCGCCTGCTCACCCATGACCGACACCGCAGCCCCGGTGTCCACGCAAAACACGGTCGGCTCGCCATTCACTTCGACCTCCACCGTGAACGGCGTCGTCATCTCCGAACCAACGGAAAACAGACTCAACCGTGGTTGCATCTCCTGCTCCGGCTCGCCGGCATCGCCATGCCCCGGTTGCAGGCCGATCTCCAGGTCACTGGGGTCCTCCCGCACCTCGTCATCCAAGACCCCAACGGAGGCCCCCGCCATCCGACACACACGCTTCAAATGTCCCACCTTGTGACAATGCAAACACACGGTGTTCTTATACGGGCACATTTGTCGCAGGTGCGGACCCCCACACCCCCAGCACCCCTGGAAAGCCACTTCGCTCCCGGTGCGACCGTGCTGCGGTGCGCGCCCTCGTCCCGCACCGCCAGGCGCGCGTGCGACCTGCGGCACTTGAGTCATCGCGCGGACTCCGGGCTGCGCGACCTGCGGCACCTGCGCGGTCACCGCGTGGACCTCGGGATCAGCCGACATGCCCCAGCTGGAGCTACTCATTACGTCCTGGCCAGCGATGGTGCGGACATCCGTGAGTGTCTGCTCGACAGACGAAGCAGTCCCGACCGCCGAGTCGAATGTGATGTCGGTCAACCACAGGATGGCTGCTACCATCTTTGCGTCTCGCAGACCAGAAATAAAACGATCTCTGAGCCGTGCCGGACGCTCCTCTGTTGTGAACTTGCAAGGCACAGCCGAATGCTTCACCCGTGCTACGAAGTCTGCAACGCGCTGCTCGCCACCCTTAGCGAGGTGATCGAACTGGAACCGCGTGAGATGCAACGACTTCTCTGGCGCCAAGTGGGTCTTCATTTTCGCCACGATGTCCTGAAACGATAGCCCGTCATCACTGGGCTTATTTGGAGCCACCAAATCACTCAGCAGCCGGTAGTGCTCCGTTGATAGCGAGGCGAGCAAGATCGCCTTGCGTTTCTCTTCATCATCTACATCATTCGCGCGAAAGTAGCAACCCAACTGTTCAGAAAACAACTCAAATTCATCTCCCCCGAAAACGGGTACGCGCCCGTGCACCGTGCCCCGACCTTCTGCCATGCTCGTGCTGGTGAGACCCTTGGCTCCGTAGCCTGGAACCGCACGGGTTATTTGCCGCCCTGCACACGCCGATCCGAAGATCCTCGTCAGCCAACTGTGGTGTACTGATAGAAGATGCTTAGCAGGCAGACACGATGCGGGGGAACAGTCGAGCCGGGCTGTGTTGTACAAGCGCGAGCGCGG
This sequence comes from Eptatretus burgeri, assembly GCF_056783735.1. Lineage (NCBI taxonomy): Eukaryota > Metazoa > Chordata > Myxini > Myxiniformes > Myxinidae > Eptatretus > Eptatretus burgeri. The sequence goes on from NC_140972.1 coordinate 39,961,677, forward strand.
GCGTACTTTGCCCGCGGCTCTCCTTTATTACGTATTCAGCACACTCACGAGCCGGGCGACTCCAGCATTACTACAACGCCTCAGGCGGCGCGCACACCTTATATCCCTTGCAGACCCGATGACCACGCCGACATCCTCCTCCCATCATCATGCCCCGCCCTGCATGCCCGCAGGCTACACCACATATGGAAGCAATTGATAGTATCTATGATTTGGATGATACTATTATCATCTCAAACTCCACTAAAAATGAAGATTACTTCAAGGTAAATGCAATAACTGGAACAGACTAGAATGCAAATGGTACAAAAAGTTTTAAAATAAATAATCAACAAACTTATTTGAATCTATCCGAAAGTTTCTTGTTGTGTGAATTTACATTCACTAAGGCTGGGAATAACACAAATGCCACACTCTTAAATGATTTCTTCTGGAAAATGTTTGATAGTGTTTGTTTGTACATTGGAACACAAGAAGTTGAAGCAGTTGATTATGTCTCTGCTGTATCTGAAATGATGAAATTTACACTATATTCATTCAGTGATAGAATGGGAAAGGGGTCTGTCGAAGGTTTTATTCCTGATATGTCAACAGGAACAACCACAGACCCTGGATATATTCAAAGGAAAGGAGCGTATAATGATGATGCAAAAGCAGTTAATAGTTTTACTGTGGCAGTTCCTCTTAAAGGTATATTTGGATTTTGTGATCATGATTAAGTTCTGTATGGTCTTAAAATTATATTTCAACTACAAAGGAATGATAATGAAAATAGATTACTTTTTGGTGTTGGAAGTGCTTTTGGTGAGCAGAATAAATTTGTAATTGATGAAATGAGTTGGTATATTAGTGAATATACTCCTAATCTTAAAACAGAAGAGATGTTGAATAGAAGATTTAACTCAAAGAAACCACTCAATGTATCATACCTCAAAAGAAGATGTCAACACGTTAAACTAAACCAAACCACTTACACGTGGAATTTGGGTGTTCTGGAAGGAAAGCCACGATATCTGTGGATCATTTTTTAAAAAAACCAGATGGTGATACTGCTACAGATAAGAATAATGCATTGAGTGATAATGCTAAGATGAAACAACTTCATGTTTCTCTTGGAACATTTTATCCACAAGATAGATTGGAAATTAATTGGGAAAAAAATGATTTTGCTGAAGCATACAAGTCTTACCAAAAGGTGTGTGAAAGTAATGAAAATAAAGAACCTATTTTGGATATGACAGCATTTAAAAGTTTGTATAAAATCTATGCGTTTGATCCGAGTCCTCAAAAGGAAACTATAAAGTCGAATCGAGTGGATACTTCCCTATACATTGAAAGAGGAGAGAGTGAAGAAGTTGATTCATATTCTTTGAAGTTGATACATAAGAAACAGAATTACAGATTTATACAGATAATGGTGTTATGATTAGTCTCATAATTTTTTGTTAAATAAATGAGTGGCAAAGTACCAACTGGGGTATATGTTAATCAAATCAATCTTCATAAACTTTCATCTTGTGTTCAAAATCAAAAGCCTTGCACGATTAACGTAAATACAATTCAGAGAAAAGGAGCAGTAAGAATTGATGTTTTGATCACAATAGAACAGGTTAAAATATTGAACGATACTGGCTCACTTAAAATTAAAATGACAAAAGCAATGTTGAAAAAATATTCAATAAGAGAGATGAGTATTCATAAGAGAGATAATATTCAATAAGACAATAAGAGGATTTCTCCCATTTCTAATTCCATTATTTGCTGGTTTTAGTGCGGTTGGAGCATTGACGGGTGGGATTTCAACAGCGGTGAAAACTGCCAACGAAAGGAAGGCTTAACTCCGGGCTCAAAAAGAATTGGAAAGACATAACACAGAGTTGGAGAAACAAATTAGTGGAAGTGGTGTAATTGTAGATTTTGCTGAAAAACTTGAAAGTCTGCCTGATAAAGCGAGATTGTTAGTTGGAGATATGCTTTCTTCTATAGCACAAGCAGGTGTAAAATTAACTAAAAGGGGTAATGGATTATATCTTTCTAATAAATAAATGAGCATTGATGAGTAGTTTAAAGAATTTGGAAAGAATACAACATCAAATTTACAACTTGTCAAATATTGTAAGAAATTAAAAATTCATAATGTGGTGATTTGTATTACAAGATGAATTAACAAACGTGCCTAAACATACAAAGAATATTATTATGAACTTAGAAGATAATAATGGGAACGGTTCTCAATGGGTTTGTATTTTTAATAGCCAAGACAAATATTATTTTGATAGTTTTGGTCTTCCACCACCTGTTGAAGTCATAAAATTCTTACAGAATGGTGTTTATCAAACATTTCAAGTCCAAGAATTAAATTCCAAGTGTTGTGGTCAATTATGTCTATATGTGTTATTTCAACTCAACAAAAATAATTTTTTTTACATTATTTTTAAACTAATATAAATGACTTATGTTGGTAAAGATCATTCTATCTTTGGTGTATCCCAAGAACTGGATATTGATTTATCAAATTATTACACAAATGCACAGGCTGAACGACAGAAATATAGTATAACAAAAAATATTAATATGAAAAGTGCTTATAAATTAAAAAAAATTATCCAAGCCCAACTGACGCAAATGACTTGGTGAGATTAAGCGATTTATCACAATATATATCTTTACACAAAATGGCCATGTATTCCAAAGATACAGAAGTGTTGATTTTATCTCCAGGTCATACAGAATTCACAGTTCGAATTAAAATAATTTTTTATAAGAAGGGCGTATCGTTTGTATGAAAATAGAACAAGGGGGTATGATATGAATGATTTAGGGTATAATTGGTCATTTAAAATTGACCTAGAAGACCTGGAACAATTAAATCAGTCTCGTAAGGAAGAATATTATCCACTTGGTATAGAGAATGTTTTGTGGAAGCACGATTAGTAAACAACAAATAAAATAATTTAATAAGGGTAAATATAATAATGGTTTTGCCCTAGTTTATATCATGAAAACAGAAAAAACAGGATTATATATAATAAGTAAGGAAATATAAAATGATTTAACTCTGGGAAGATGGGGAGGTGTTTCGTGTCATAATATTATTCTGTCATATATTTCTAATACATAAATGACAGCAAGAAGGCTTCAAGAAAATTATCATTTCTGTGTCCAAGCATACCTTCAAGAAAAGGGTATTCGGTATTTTAATAAATATGTTCTACAACATAAGAATGAGGTATTTTCAATAAAAGATTGGCATTATGCTGATGTTGATAAACCAACAACTTTGGATTTAATTAAAATGTTAAATAATGAAAAAATTATAAAGTTAAGAAAACGTAAGGCTCTTTTAGAAATTTAAAAGAAATTTTATTGGTCTCCTGTTGTAAAAAAAAATTTGGATACAGGAATAACAAGAAATCCCGATGAATATATGTATGATATTCTATGGGGTGTAAGCGATTCAAGGATATAAGGGACGAGGAAGGAGTTGAAGAAGAGAGAGAAGAGGAGGAAAAGGAGGAGAGGGAGAAGAGAGAGGAGGAAAGAGAGAAGAGAGAGAAGGAGGAGAGGGAGAAGAGAGAGAAGGAGGAAAGAGAGAAGAGAGAGGAAAGAGAGAGAATAAAT
>NC_140972.1:39970297-40032797 GCF_056783735.1 Eptatretus burgeri
CCAAACCGACAATTTCGCCCCAAGTTGTGGCAAAAGCAGCATTTTCATTTTGTATTTCAGTTACAATTTCCTGTGAGAGAAAATAATAATGTATTAATTAAGTGATTTAATTATTAAAATTTTAAAGGCTTAAATCAAACTCTGTAAATAGGAAAATAAAATCTTACCTCAATAGATAAGAGGTTTGAATCCAGTTCATCAACTTGAAGGTTTAGTTCCATACAAGTAGTAGAACTCAAAGGAACTCCAAAGTCATTCCACTCAAGCTCAGCACAGCACTCCATTTTCAGTAAAAGTAAAAATATATTTAAAATGGAGTCTGGGTTTGAAGCTTTTATAGAGAAAGACTGGTGGGTGTGGTTTCCTTTTTCAAAATGGAGAATTCTCTGCTGTTGAAATTTCTAAAACATAACATTCTAGAATTTGAGTGAATTCTTTTGAAAATCGATCAACAGGAAATGATGTAAGAGTATGTGGTCCTCACAAAAGAGGGCGGGGCTTAGGAAAAGTGGGCGGAGCTTAAAGGAAGTTGGGGCAGGAAAAGTGGGCGGGGTTTAAAAAGTGGGCGTCGCTTTTTAAGTGGGTGGAGCTTAGGGAAAAGTGGGCGTGGCTTATGCAAAAAATAATCTCAGGCTCAGGAGGTGGTCAAACAAGAGCATTAAGAGAAGTTTATCATTTCATAATGACACAAAAGGGGTATCTTGAAAATATAAAGATTCAAATGTTTTATTTTGAAATATTTTAGATGGGGATTATTGTGCAAAGAAAATTAAACTATTGAAGGAATTTGAGAATGAACAAATCTTTATAGGTTCAATGAGTGAGCTGAACAATATGCATTGGTTATTTGAAAAAAGTGCTCCAAGGCTAAAAGGGGAGGCGATTAAAATCTCGATTCACTTACATGTTTTAGATATTTCAACAGCAGATAATTCAACAGGTTGGGATAAAAAGGGGGTTTATTTTTTAGGGGAAAAAATATGAATCGCTGAGAATCCCCCATTCATTAACATGGGGGAAAGTGAGCCAGAATCAGTATATTCACCCTACTCACATGTGTTTGCTATCTCACTGATAGTCTTCTGTTAAATGAATGTCTAGTTGGTATTGCTATGTCTAAGTTATGAGAAATAAATTACAAGTGGAGGCAAGCTACCAGCACTGTTGTTATGCATGCACTTATACCAAGGCCGTTGGCATGTGAATCACTTTTTAATTAGGGAGCAAGCATAATTCATTTCAGAATTTTCTAATTTAAGACAATATTGGTGATGCAGCATGTTTCTGGTGGCAGAAAAAAAATCTATACACCGAGGACAATATGCTCTTTAAAATCTCAACGTTTTCACAAACGTCAACTGCATGCCTGGTAGGATAGGGTTCGCTTCGGATAATGAATGTCCCTGCTTCCCTGACACATCGACAAAGGTATCGGGTAGGCAACATGCTTTGTAAAGGCACATGAGGAGTATATTTTGTTACTGTACAAGTGGGTCAGAATAATACAGTTTGCACCGGCACATAAACGAATATACTTTTTGCAATACTGTAAAGGAATTATTACTGACTGCACATGGTAATTTGCCCAAAATATTACAGCAATTAAAATGTAAAGTACAATTATGAAATATAAATATATACATATAGTGCAAAGATAATGAGCAGACCTGCACACAGAAATGAAAACTGCAACAGAAAAGAAATCTTCTTGCCGACTTGTGTATACCCTTGCAATGAAGCTTACAAACAACAAGTAACAATACAGGAATACCCATGCCCACCCAAGATAAAAAATAATGACGACAATAAATGTCCATTTGGATATCTGACAAAATGCCCACTTCACGCTTCCTCAATCCCCGATACTCCTATTACACGGCCTCATAGCCTCGGGACTCTTACGCATTGACTTATACATTGTGTGCATGCTAATACAAGGTACTTGTCAACTCTATAGTCTAGACTAGTCCGATAAATCCGTCGTCCTTCCGAATAGGCCGATAAAATTAATCTGACGTGCTGTAGCTTTCTTTTATTATTCTCTTTCCTTCATTGTTTCCTATTAGCGCTACATGACGACAGTAGGAACTAGAGGGGGAGCACTCGGGAGAGTGCAAAACTCAAGTGGGTTTTGAGTGGGTCACTCAAGTGAACTCAAGAGAGTGGGTCACTCAAGTGAACCTTATATCTTATTCATTAAATATGATGTCAACAGTGCTGACAGATTTATAGTTCTTTTCTCCAACATTTTTTTTTTTTTTTGGGGGGGGGGGGGGGTTGGAAATCACTTAAAACATGTAAAAATGCAAAAAAAAAAAAAAAAAAAAAAAATCGAAATTTTGTTGAAAAAAAAGTTGCAAAAATTTTTTTTCTCTAACAATTTTTTTTGGGGGGTTGGAAATCACTTAAAACATGTAGAAATGCAAAAAAAAAATTTCTTTTTTTTTGGGGGGGGGGGGTGTTGGAAATCACAAAACATGTAAAAATGCAAAAAAATAAAAAAATTCTCAAACAATTTTTTTTGGGGGGGGGGGTTGGAAATCACTTAAAATATGTAGAAATGCAAAAAAAAAAATTTTTTCTCTATTTTTTTTTGGGTGGGGGTAAAAAAATTTTTGGGGGGGAGGGGTTTTAAATCACTTAAAACATGTAGAAATGCAAAAAAAAAATTCTCTAACAGTTTTTTTTTGGGGGGGTAACAATTTTTTTTTTGGGGGGGGGGTTGGAAATCACTGAAAACATGCAGAAATGCAAAAAAAACATTTTTTTTCTCTAACAATTTTTTTTTTAGGCGGGGGGACCAAGTCCAAAATTTAATGGCATGATCCTTGGACCATACCTAACCCCCCCCCCACCAAGTTTTGTTGAAATCCGTCGAGGAGTTTTTCCGTAATACTGTTCACAAACAAACAAACAAACAAACAGAAAGGGGTGAAAACAGTAACCTCCATCCATCTTCGAAGATGGCGGAGGTTAATAAAATAAATAAAAATGCAACAGAACGTCAGATTTATCGGACTACTCTAGACAATTGTGTCACGAGGTGTGTTCTGCACACAAGTTTTCATGGTATCCAGACAGCGAGATTGCTTCGTTTTATGCGCGGAGAGATACGGCCGATGACATGCGCTGGCCTTGCTTGCGATTCATTCGCCGTGGAGCAACATGTCCGCTGCGCTGCGCTGGTCACGTCACTAAAATATTTCTGATATCGAGCAGTATGCAAGTTGAATTTACATTATTGAATTACGAATAGGATTTTGTCCAACCAGTAGTTATTGCCAAGTTTTCCTTCATGTCCTCCCGATCATCATGAACGCCGGGAATTTCATCGCCAGTTTCCTCAGCTTGTCCTGCTTCGGGCTCAAACTGGTAAGGCCGTATTCATTTCCAGCTGCCTGAACTTCACCTCCCGCGACTACGTTATCCGACAATTCTCCATCTGATTCAGATCAAAATCCTTCATTTCTCTCACAGTCACTGTCGCTACCAGACAAATCAAAGTCCATGTCATCCATTATTCAAAACCAAATGTTTGATTTCTTTAAAGCAGAAATGAACGAAGCGTTTGAGTCGACCAATCGAATGTGGAAACGCACAGGAAGCTAATACAATCACGTAGACCACCAACCCGAGTAATTTACGTGCAGCCTTTGTTGTTCTGGAGATGACGTCATGTGGGTTGTTACGCCCCGTTCAGTAGATTTCGGAAGAATGTTTAGGGGCGTTTCCGAAAAGGTTTGTTTTTTAATTCTACATTTTACAGAACGAGTATTGTGAAAAAACATTGGCAGATCTGTAATCACGATGAAAAACTCCTACAGGACATATATATATGCAATTTCAGTACTTTTGAGTGTCATGGGACCTTTAAGCAAAATGACAAATAAAGCAAATGGAAAGGTAAGAAAATGGTGAAACTGGGGTGTATTCCATTACCAAGCAGCTTGTACAGCACTCACCAAGTGGCTTAAGGGCTCAAGCAAGCATTCCAATGAAATGGTTGATAAGGAACAGCTGGCACGGCAAGCGATTAGCAATGTATACAGCGATTCATAGGTTTGAAGATCAAGCATTCGATGATATGAGTGATGAAAGTGAAAAAAAAAAAATTGCACACTTCATGGTACAGAAACCGTTGCAGCTTGCTCCAAGACAAGGCATTTTTGAGCAACCCGAAACAAAATGGTGGCTTAAGACCCTTGCAAGATGAAAGCGGGCTGACCAAGATGAAGCACCACTTTCTTGGTGAGGGTTTTTTTGGTTTTTCATGATGAACCCCATTAATTACCTTCAAATGGGGTGTTTAAATTTACCCTAATACCCAATTAACATTCATGCACTCCCTTTGAGTTCCCTTAGTGTGCAGGCAAAGTTTTGGGCTGCAAGGTTTCATGGTTTGGCATTATAGAGGAGGCAGGCAGGCACACACACACACACACACACACACACACACACACACACACACACACACACACACACACACACACACACACACACACACACACACACACACACACACACACACACACACACTATTATTGTAGATATATGGATATGAATGTTAAAAAAAACTCCTATCTCTTTGTCGTAAGGACAAAACAAATTGTGCCCCTTTACATCTATTGCTGCACGATTTTGTGACCAACAAGCATCATGTACCACACAAACGATTTGTCTATTGGCTTACAACAGCACCATTGAGGGGACACCATTTTACGGTTGGGAATATAAATGATAAGAATCCATTCTCCATCCTACAGCAACACTGTGACGTCACCGTTATTTTTTGCTATACTACGACCCCGAGGGGGCATCTCGCAGCGTGAATCAGGCCTTATGGCCAGTGGGAAATGCCACAAGCAGAGAAAATAGCATAACTGCTGGCATGTACTGATGAGCTCTAATAAGATTGAAAAATGTCTGCAGATATGCTACTTCCGCTGCTTGCGAATTTTGAACAATTGCTCATCAGGCTTGATTGCACAGCGAGATGCCCTCTTGGTTATGCAGTAATGCGCAACAGGATGGTGACATCATGGTGTTTCTGTTATATTCACTTCTAAACCGCCGGACGGAATGAGTTGAAACTTGGTGGCTGCACTCAGGGTGTTCCCGGGAATGTTTCTCATGGTTAAACAAAATTCATCGCCCCATTTGTTTTCGCGCAAGTGGAAACACAAATTCTCGTTGTAAGTGTGTATCGTGTAGCACCGCCCGTCCTGTTGGGACTGGGTATTACAAGTCACAATAAAACAAGATACGTCAACAAAACTCATCTTTTTAACATAATTAAAGCCTTATTCTGTTTGTCTCTCTGTCTTTCTGACGATTTTCTCTTAAACTATTCAACCAAGGGACCATAAAACCCATATTCTAGGAAAACTTTTACAGCCCTCCACAGAAAGTGAACCAACAAAACTTAACTGTTTCTGGACCTTTAAATATCTCAACTCGGTTGGGACTCGGTCAAACACCAAAAGGCACCTGGTATTGATGAAATATCTGCCATAATGTGGAAATATGATTCCTCCCACAAACTTTTGCTCCTGTTGTGAAACTCAGCTTTGCTAGACAACGAATCACCATTCTGTTGGATCAAATCACTAATTGTTCCTATTCCAAAGAAATGTGATATAACAATGACTAGTAATTACAGAGGAATATCTCATACCAATTGCAGCAAAGATACAGAGCAAGCTCATTGCCTAAGGTCACACTTTTCTTCTCCAAACCAAAATGGTTTCAGGAAACTAGGAAAGGTCAGTCCAAATTTTCCCAAGTCCTGCCCCTGCAAATAATTTATGAGGAGATTCAAACAGCAAAACTACAATGATATTAATTGTCAAAAGAATCAAAAGCCTTTTGGAAGTCAAATCTAAAATGTTCCAAATTTTAGGATTATGTGATGTACCAACTCAAATCATCAATCATCAAACTTATAGACACCAATACCCAAGCGCCTGTTACAGCGGACGGGCAGACCAAATCATTTGACCTGCTAGTCAGGGGTAAGCCTGGTGTTGGCTTAGTGGTTAGGGTGGCGGCTTGAGATCCTAGGGTCCTGAGTTCAAGCCCCGTTGGCCGCTGAATTAAAATACACCAGGAGGTTGACTCAGCCTGTCATCCTTCCGAGGTCGGCAAAATGAGCACCAGTGTACTGGTAAAGGGGACACTGCATTAGCGGCATAGCCGTGTCCCAACCAATGATGCAACTAGCAGCCACAGGCTGCACTCGATAGGTATAGTCAGGGGTCCTTAAGGGTGACATCCTCACACTCTTTGTATTAATTGTAGTTGAAGATTATGTCTTTCAACTTTCGCTTGATTCATGCAATGATAAAGGGATAACGATTAGCAGGATAACTAGTCAAAAGTTCAATATTGATCTAGAATTTGCTTATGACATCACACTTGTTTCCTATAGTCTAAAAGGTGCCCAAGATCTCCCAATCTCCTTAGAAACAGCTGCCAGATTGGTAGGCCTTCACCTTAATGGAAAGAAAACTGAATTTATCTTAGTCAACACACAGAGTCACCAACCATCCAGTCTAAGTCTGGTATGAACAACAAACATGTAAGTGACGTTAAATACCTGGGTTCATGCATAATGGACTTGGGAAAACACTTCTAGATCAAGAAAGGGATGGCCTGGACAGCCTGTAACAAATGAGACAAAATTTGGCGATCAAACTTGCCAGATAAGTTCAAAGTGAACCTCTTCAGGACTACCGTTGAAAGTATACTTTTGTATGGCTCTGAAACGTGGACTCAATGAAAAAATGAAAAAATGTCTTGATGGAACATACACAAACCTCCTTAGGCATGATAAAAGCATACACTACATGGCCAAAAGTATGTGGACACCCCTTCTAAATAGTGGATTCGGCTATTTCAGCCAAACACATTGCTGACAGGTGTGTAAAATCAAGCACACAGCCATGCAGTCCCCACAGACAAACATTCGCAGTAGAATGGGCTATACTGAAGAGCTCAGTGACTTTCAACGTGGCAACGTCAGAGGATGCCACCTTTCCATCAAGTCAGTTTGTCAATTTCTGCCCTTCCAGAGTTGCCCCGGTCAACTGTAAGTTCTGTTATTGTGAAGTGGAAATGTATAGGAGCAACAACAGCTCAGCCGCGAAGTGGTAGGCCACAGAATGGGACCCTCGAGTGCTGAAGCTCGTAGCATGGAAAAATAGTCTCTCGTCGGTTGCAACACTCACTACCAAGTTCCAAACGGGCTCTGGAAGCAAGGTCAGCACAAGCACTGTTCGTTGAGAGCTTCATGAAATTGGTTTCCATGGTCGAGCAGCCACACACAAGCCTAAGATCACCATGTGCAATGTCAAGCGTCGGCTGGAGTGGTGTAAAACTCACCGCCATTGAACTCTGGAGCAGTGGAAACGAGTTCTCTGGAGTGACGAATCACACTTCACCATCTGGCAATCCGATGGACTAATCTGGGTTTGGTGGATGCCAGGGTTTGCTTGTATGCCCTGCCCGAAACACCTGCCTGAATGCATCGTGCCAACTGTAAAGTTTGATGGAGGAGGAGTAATGATCTGGGGCTGTTTTTCATGGTTCGGGCTCAGCTCCTTTGTTCTAGTGAAGGGAAATCTTAACACTACAGCATACAATGACATTCTAGATGATTCTGTGCTTCCAACTTTGTGGCAACAGTTTGAGGAAGGCCCTTTCTTGTTTCAGCATGACAATGCCCCTGTGCACAAAGCGAGGTCCATACAGACATGGTTTGTCGAGATCAGTGTGGAAGAACTTGACTGGCCTGCACAGAGCCCTGACCTCAACCCCATCAAACACCTTTGGGATGAATTGGAACACCACCTGCGAGCCACACATAATCGCCCAACATCAGTTCCCAACCTCACTAATGTTCTTGTGGCTGAATGGAAGCAACTCACTGCAGCAATGTTCCAACATCTGGTGGAAAGTCTTCCCAGAAGAGTGGAGGCTGTTATTGCAGCAAAAAGGGGGGGGGAGGGGGGACAAACTCCATATTAATGCCCATGATTTTGGAATATGTCTGGTCTTGGTTTAATGGTTAGGGTGGTGGGCTTGGAATCCGAGGATCCTGAGTTCAAAGCCTGCTCAGCTATTGAATTAATACCAGGTGGGGTTAACTCGACCTGTCATCCTTCCGAGGTCGGCAAAATGAGTGCCAGCATGCTGGGATACTGTGGCGGAGTGGTGACATTTGTGCCCAATCGTGGCGACAGTCCATGATTGTGCCCAATAGCCAAGGAGACATCTTAGGTAGCACCAACACTCTGCACAGAGTATGGTCCCAATGGATGGATGGATGGATTTTGGAATGAGATGTTGGACAAGCAGGTGTCCACATAGTTTTGGCCATTTAGTGTATCTTGGAAGAATCATGCCATGCTTAATGACACTTATGGTAACCTTCCACTGATCTCTGACACAACCAGTAAGCAAAGGGTCCAATTCACAGGTCACTGCTTTAGGGCCAAGGAGCAGGTGATTTCATCCCTGATTCGTTGGAAGTCCAAACCATTAACATTGAAGCATCGTAGGAAGCTGTCCTATGTTGACATTATTGTCAGAGATGCAGGTATTCAATGCCAGTGATCTTCCTCTGGCGATAGGGACGTATGGGAGGAGGTTGTGTAGTCTGTTTCGGCCACTGCTGCAAGATGATGAAAATCCATATCATTACTCCGCACACGTGGAGTGAAAAGTGGGGTTCAACAATTTGTTAATGTTTGTCCATCCATCTTATCAGTTTATGATCAAGGAACAACTTATTTAAATTGAATGTTATTTTTTGAACATGAATTAGGAAGATAGACTTGCCGTTTTACTGTACATAGATTCTGAATTCAGCCCGATGGCACATATGCAGAGAGGAGTGAGATAATATTTTTTACTCTGTCTGCCTGACAGTCAAAATTTAAAATCATTCCAAACAGGAAACTTACAGGAAATGTTTGAAAGGACACAAACAACAGGCATGAATAACTAATTTAACGTGTGCGATAGGTTGATGTAAAAGACACTGGGTAAAACGGTGGTATTTCCTGGAATTAGTTTCTCAATATTAAGCTTTTAAACCTCTTTAAACCTTTATTTAAATTCAATTATAATACCTCATTTTGGCTTAATGGTTAAGATAGCTGGCTTAAAGGCCCGGTCACACCTTGACGTTTTAGCCAACGTATGCCGATTTTTGAATTTTTTTTCTAAAACGCTGGCACACGTTGAATCCGTTATGGGTAAGTTTTGATAACATTGAGAGCACGCTGAAAAACATTGCCATACGTCGTTGTACGTTGGCTTTAAACGTTGTACTTTTTGGTTGTCCTCAAATTTTTTCATGCTTGAAATTTCACGACGTATGCCGGCGTATGACTCACACGTTCCGCTACGCTGGCCACAAGTTGTATGCACGGTCTGCGATCGTTGACAGACGTCAACACATGCTACTTGTAAGTTAATCATAAGTTGAGACATGCCGAGGTAATGTTTAGCGTACCCGAAACTTATTTCTAACCTATGATTAACGTGTTGTTGTCACGTTACGTGATCGTTGCCACACATCGACAGACGTTACTTTTAAGTTACTCATAGGCTGAAAGACGTCGGTATAATGGATCGTCCTTGCGTCAGCGTCCACGGCCACAGCCAGGACACTTATTTGCAGCATTCTTCAAACTTTTCTTCGGCATGACGAGGATGTTCACACTTCGATGTCTAGCTTGGCTATGATTCCAATTGTCCATCGGCAGCATCTATTTAAAATAGTCGAGTTTGAGCGTTTTAACACGTTCAGAAGAAACGCTTCAAATTTCCAAACCCCAGCGTCAAAAAACAAAGGCAAGTGACAGCAATTTAAATCGTTCATTGTAAACAATGAAAATAGCTGAGTGGTACCGTTTAAAAGTCGTTGAGTGTAAAAAAAATCAAATTGTTGAGCGCAAGCGTCTACTTTCAATAGTGGGGTTTGAGCGATTTAGCACGTTCAATAGAAACGATTAAAATTTCCGAGCGCCAGCGTCAAAAAACAAAGGCGAGTGACAGCAATTTAAATCGTTCATTGTAAACAATGAAAATAGCTGAGTGGTTCCGTTTAAAAGTCGTTGAGTGTAAAACAAATCCAATTGTTGAGCACAATCGTCTACTTTCAATAGTGGAGATGCAGCAATTTAAATCGTTCATTGTTAACAATGAAAATAGCTGAGTGGTACCGTTTAAAAGTCGTTGAGTGTAAAAAAAATCCAATTGTTGAGCGCAAGCGTCTACTTTCAATAGTGGGGTTTGAGCGATTTAGCACGTTCAATAGAAACAATTAAAATTTCCGAGCGCCAGCGTCAAAAAACAAAGGCGAGTGACAGCAATTTAAATCGTTCATTGTTAACAATGAAAATAGCTGAGTGGTACCGTTTAAAAGTCGTTGAGTGTAAAAAAATACAATTGTTGGGCGCAAGCATCTTCTTTCAATAGTGGAGATGCAGCCATTTAAATCGTTGAGTTTATCATTTAAATCGTTAAATCGTTAAACGCAAGGATGATCCATCATAACCCACACCCTCCCCCTCACACTCACCTACTACTGCCAACATGAGCAAACTACTACTAATACTAATACTGATACTGATACTGATACTGTTAATGCTGACATGGACATCGACTCAAGAAGGACTCGAAAACACTGTTGGGTTCCCCTTTTATGAGCAGCATTTTTATATACCAATTCCCAAAACCGCTGTGAACACGTCTTTATATGGCAGTTGTAAGTTAGAAACACGTTAATTTATTTTTTTTTGTCGACCGGAAGACGTCATTGGAATACGTCTACATACGTCGATGTGTGTTGGGACTACGTAAAGAATTGGTTCAAAGCACGTCAGACATAAGTTAGAAATAAGTTTCGTGTAAAAAAGACATTACCGCGACGTGTTTCGACTTATGAGTAGCTTATAAGTAGCCTTTGTGGACGTGTGTAAGCGTCCACATATCGTGTGTAAAACTTATCCCCATCGCATACGGAACGTGTGTCATACGCCGAGTACGTCGTAAAATTTTGAACATGTTTAAAATTTCTTGACGTAATCTACTTACTACGACGTATGATAGCGTACTTTAGCGTTGTACTCACGTATACCAAACTTACTCATACCCTATTTGACATGCCCCAACGTTTTAGACACATTTTTCTTCGGTCGGCATACGCTGGCAAGATCGCCAAGGTGTGACCGCGATGTTGACACTTCTATTTCTACGGCAGTTATGATTCGAATCGTTGTGCATCAGCCTTTTAATAGGCTACGTCACGACATCGTCGGCGATGTGTGCAACGCGCTATGCCTAAGTTAGACTATCGTTGGGCATCGGTTGTGTAGGCCGACAACAGGTTCAGCATTCGTTGATATAAGTTATCTATAACACAACGAAACGTTCTGTGTCCGTTACCAATGCGTTATACATAAGACCAAGTCGCTATGAATACGTCCGAATCTTTAAAAAAAAAACATCAAAAGTTCAACGTAAGCCAGCGTTTTACATACATTTTAATACGTTGCCATCGCTGGCTAAAACGTCAAGGTGTGACCGGGCCTTAAGATCTAAGGGTTTTGAGTTCAAGCACCTTGTCGTGCTGTTAAACAACACCAGGTGGGTTGACTCAGCCTGTCATCCTTCTGAGGTAGGCAAAATGAGTAGTACCTTACTGGGAACAGGGAGGACTGTATCAGTGGCACAGCTGTGCTCCAAGCAATGATGCAATCAGCAGACTTATGCTACATACAAAATAATCAATTTTTTAGTTGAACACTGTCGAAAACAAATCGCCTTCATAATATTTCCAAGAACCTCAAGCTATGTGGTGCTTAGGTTCTACGGGGTGGTGTATGCAATAGGAGCTGTCAAGTACAGCCCCTGGGAAGTGGGCGTGGGGCGCGTTGCATGTGAGAGGGTCCAGTATTGGGGTGAAGAAGAGGCTGTCAATATGGCGATGTCGATGCTGATTGACACTGCACTCTGTGGTGATCAATAAAGCCCCCATCTCCTAAACTACGACTCGACATTGTCTTCATACAATGTTTGTTGAAGTATATACTTCTTTATTTTTTGAACCATATTTAAAAGTATTATTTTATTAAAATTGAAATATATACTTCCACACTTCGTGGGGTATCGTGTTCTATGAACTCTTTAGTTATTAAGGTTTTTGTCCAAAGAGTTCTGGCATATTATATTATTCTTTCCATTACCAATGACCTCATTATTTTGTTTTGGTTTTATCATTTAGCAAAACTATTTGCAATTTTTACTGAAGAATCGTGAGATGGTGGAATCTTGTGAGATTGTGAATTTAACATTCTGTCGTTAATTAATTTCAACCTTGTTCTACTTGGGGTTTGAGTTGAGGACTTAAAGAAGAAAGGGGGAGGGGCAGACAAAGTTGGTATGGGGGTGGAGAGGACAAAGAGTTTGGAGAGGGGGGTTGAGGCTTTGGAGGTGGGGCAGTTGAGGACTTGGGTTGGGGGGGGGGTTCTTCTTGAGGATGGGAACATTGTGAAGAATGGGGAGAGTCCTCAAGAGTCAAAATAATCCAAAACACTTTGGTCACCACTTTTTTTCACTGATTTGCACTTTCTCTTTTGCAGGTAATATGAACCCACACGATACACAAGATATCAAACGCGACAAAATTAAAAATGTTTTACACCAATAAGGAAATTCCCAGAGAGAAATGTTCCACAAAACAGGTATTTTCAGACATTCAAGCGGAAATACAGAAGCAATCGAGTAACAATACAGAAGCATAATGACACCAGAGAGGTTAAAGATGAAAAACGGATTGGAAAGCCAAAGAAACTCAGCAAAGAAGATGAGCAATACTTAAAGATAAGATCCTTAAGTAATAGAAAAATATAAAGTGCTAAACTTGTATAAGAACTGGCACAGGCAACAGAGGTTCAAATGGACTCATCTGCGATGTCAGAAGGTCTCATCAAAAGTGTTCTCCATGGATGAGTTGCTGCCAAAAAGCAACAAAGCCAAAATATTCAAATATGCCTAAGAACATCAGAGTTGGGATGCAAATCAGTGGGGAAAGGAAGATTGGAATGATGAGTCAAGGTTTGAAATTTTTGGAACAAAGAGAAGGCAGTATGTCAGAAGGAGGGTTGGTGAGAAGGATAAGGGTATGTGTCTCCAGCCTAAAGTGAAGCATGGGGGAGACTGTTCAGGTTTGGGGATGTATTTCTGCTGCTGGCATTGGTGATTTGGTGAGAACTGAAGGAAAAATGAATGCTGACAAGTGCAAGCAGATTCTAATTAACGATGGGATCCTGTCAGGAAGCAGGCAAATTGGCAACAACTTTGTTTTCCAACAAAATAATGACCCCAAAACAACGGAAAATGTCATCTATATACTGTACCAGCAAATACAACGCATCACTTCACTGACGGGTATATTAAGGGGAGGGGAGTAAGAAGGAAGGGAGAAGAGAAGAAGGAGGGAGAGGAGGGGGAGGGGAGAGAGAGGAGTGGGAAGGGGAGGGGAAGAGTGAGGATTGGGAAAGTGGGGGAGGGGGTGGAAGGAGGTAAGCAGGTAAGCAGCAGGGGAGGGGGTCTCAACTTGCATTTGGTTGTGGAACTTGTGGAGACAGGGGAGGGGAGAGGAGGACTGGACTGAACAAAATGGGGTATATTTAAACAGCACGTTAAAACAGCATATAGAGAACATGGAGAGATGTCCATGAGGGGGTGTAGGTGGAGAGGGGAGAAGGGTTTGGGAGGAGGTAAGCATGAGGGGAGTGGAAGGAAGGCAGTGTGAGGGGGAAGGTAAGGCAGCATGAGGGGGATGTAAGGCAGCATGAGGGGGAGGTAAGGCAGTGTGAGGGGAAGATGAGGCAGCATGAGGGAAAGGTAAGGCAGCGTGAGGGGAAGATAAGGCAGCATGGGGGAAAGGTAAGGCAGCATGAGGGAAAGGTAAGGCAGCGTTAGGGGAAGTTAAGGCAGTGTGAAGGGAAGATAAGACAGCATGAGGGAAAGGTAAGGCAGCATGAGGGAAAGGTAAGGCAGCGTTAAGGAAAGGTAAAGCAGCGTGAGGGGAAGTTAAGGCAGCATGAGGGGGAAGTTAAGGCAGCATGAGGGGAAGTAAAGACAGTGTGACTGCAGGGAAAGGGAAGACAGTGTGACTGCAGGGAAAGGGAAGACAGTGTGACTGCAGGGAAAGGGAAGACAGTGTGACTGCAGGGAAAGGGAAGACAGTGTGACTGCAGGGAAAGGGAAGACAGTGTGACTGCAGGGAAAGGGAAGACAGTGCAAGAGCAGGAGAAGGCAGCATGAAGGGAGGGGAAGGGATGGCAATAAAACACACCCAAACAGCAACATCTTTTTAATTGCCGGTTTCTATATATAACCAGGTGGGAACATTTAATACCCATGCTGTCTACATCGCAAAGGCCTGCCTGTATGCATGCTCGCACATGCTGCGACCTTTACACCCCTCTGGTCGGCTCACTCCGAATCTGATTCATATATGAAACTGTACACTTTGAGGAAGCATTTTAAAATTCAAAACGAAACTGTCAGTCCTTAACAGTTTTCTCAACAGAAGGGGAGGGATGGTGGAACAGGGAGATGGGTGAAAGAGGGGTGAGAGAGGGAGAGGGGAGAGAGAGGGAGAGGGGAGAGAGTTTATAGCTGCTCGAGATTCAAACCCAGGCTAGACAGCTTAGAGCAAGAATGCATCCCTCTCAGTTATCCTGCCAAGATCCCCATGAAGAACCGAGCCACCATATTGCCATCTAAACTTGAAGAGCATTTGCCAAGTGCTTTAACCACTGAAGCAAGCACTCTAACAAAACAGTTGAAGAAACTTTTTAAAACAAAATGTTAATTTTTTTCCATATGTATCTATCTATGCCGTGACAGGTCATATAATGAAAGAAGATCATACAAAAAGGGGAAAAGTCAAAATAAAATTGCACATTTTAAGCGAGTGAACCACCATCTGGCCAAATGTAGGCAAATGGGCCCTGAACTTGGGTCAAGTCGATCGATATACACTATTCAGTGACTGCGAATATTGTAGTGCGCTCGCCAAGTGGCATGATAATAATAATAACAATAATAATAATAAAAAAAATCTTTATTGACCGATATCGAGGGAAATTCCTCTTTGGTGACACTGTAAGTTCAAACATCATGAAAAAAAATCATAAAACATCAAAAAGGAATAAGAACAACAGGTAAGGTGTGGAAGATGGACTCAACAGTAAAATGGCTAAGAATTTGAATTTAACTCTTGAATTGCACATGGTACAAATGACTTTTTGAAAATGTTCTTCATCGGCTAAGCACGAAAGCGTCTCCCTGATGGCAGTTTTTCAAAAAGTCTATACAAGTGGCTTTCATCAGTACATACATGCATCGTCTTCCTTTTCAATGCTCGCAAAGGAAGCAGTCCAACAAAGTGGTTGATAAGGAATGGCTGGCTTGGCAAGCGATTAGCAATCGCTGTTCTCTCATAACACCTCCAGTTTATGCCAAAAATGTCAAACCATGTCCGAATTGGACAAATGAACACTTTTTTAGGAGTCGTATCTGCTGCTAAGTTCAATTCTAAAGTTTAAATTTTGCAATTTGGCTTAGTTTAAGAGATTCTAGAGGTTGTGGCATGTGCAGAAATGAAGTTAAAACCATAAATGCTGGCATCTCCAAGCGATTAAAGGAATTGCAATGTACCCTGCGATTTGTATAAAGCTATACCCTTCTCTCTTGCAAGTTATGGTGGTGGTGGTGGTATGCTATTTCTGACAAGTGGCCAACTTTGTAGGAGCGTGACGAGTAAGACAAAATATGGTGTTCACAGTGGAATAATCTGATATCTTGACAACTTACTGAGGTTTCACAATCATAAAATCACAAAAATATCCCTTTTAATAATAATGGGGTGACATTGTTGTCATGGATACCTTTTCTCTTTGCCACATGGGACTTTTCTCTTTGCCACATAGGCCTTTTTCTATGCCACATGGGACTTTTTTTTAGGCCACATGAGCCTTTTTTCTACGCTAGCAGCCAAGATGAGCAGAACCTGAAAAAAAGGAGAAAAAATAATTAATTTATTTTATTTTGCGCCCTCTTAGTTTGGTACTGAAGCCGTTTACGAATGGCACTCCTTTTGAATATAGATGATAACCTTCAAGTGTTATTGAAGAAGGCCCTCAAACAGAAGATCCAACGAGGTCTACAGGGTCTTCGGGTCCTAAAGGGTGCGAGGGGTCTAAAGGATCTCAAGATTCTTAAGGTTATTGGTAGTCTTGAAAGGTACAATGAGTCTCGGGGGTCTTTGGGGTCCAAAGGTTTTTCAGGATCTTTGTGTTATAAAGGGTTTAAAGGGTCTGAGGGGTCTTAAAGGGTTTTGTGGTTGTAAAGAGTGTGAAGGTTTAAAGCGTATAAAGGGTCTTAAAAGTTCCAAAAGGTTTAAATGGTCTGAAGGGGTCTAAAAGGTGTAAGGGCTCTCAAGGTCTATATGTCTAAAACAGGGGTCTCTAACCTTTTTTGGCGGAGGGCCACAAAACCAAAGTGGTGAGGGGCAGAAGGCCGCACCCAAAAAAAGGACGCTAAATTCCGAAATATATATATATATATATATATATATATATATATATATATATATATATATATATATATATATATATATATAATATGTGGAATTTTAAACAAAAATTAGTGCTGAATGTATTTTTCTGACCAACGAATATGATAAATGATTAATAGTGTTAAAAACACATTTGTCCAATATAAATCAAAATCATAATAAAAAATTACAGAACGCTTTGATCATTGACACTGACAAATTGGCAGTATCGCGGGCCGCATTGTAATGTAAACTTAATATGGCACCGCGGGCCGCATAAATCCGTCTAAGGGGCCGCATGTGGCCCGGGGGCCGCAGGTTGGAGACCCTGGTCTAAAAGGTAGTATGTTCCAATAGTCCGTAATTAATAAAGACGAGTACAGGCCCGTAGGGGCGGGTCCGTAGGTGCGTGCCAGTATGTGAGTGCCAGTATGTGCAGCCTCTCTCTCTCTCTCAAACCTCGAAAAGGCACATCCGCGGGTCCCCAGTAATATTCTTGGCAAGTTTTAATCGTGCAAAAGAAATAATAAATAAATAAATAAATAAATAAACATTAATTGTGATGTCATTCGTGATGTCATAGCACCATGTCCTGTCATTGGTCGACAGATAAATGGCCGTAACTTGGGAAACGCTCGTCCAATTAATATCAAACCTTGATAAGCACATCCGCGGGGCCCCGGCAATAGACCTGGCAAGTTTCAATCAGATCGGACCGTCGATCGTGCAAAAAAAAATAAAAAAATAAAAAAATAAACATTAATTGTGACGTCATTCGTGATGTCATAGCACCGTGTCTTGTCATTGGTCGACAGATAAATGGCCGTAATTTGGGAACCGCTTGTCCGATTCATATCAAACCTTGAAAAGGCACATCCACGGGTCCCCGGCAATATTCCTGGCAAGTTTCAATCCGATCGGACCGGTCATCGTCCGGTTATTAATAATTTGGGAAAAAATTGGCATGATAAGGTGAGCAGGTGGAACGACACCTACAGCTGCCATATATATACCTTTTCAACACTGAAAAAGCAGTAAAATGGCCGTAACTTGGGAACCGCTCGTCCGATCGATATCAAACCTCGAAAAGGCACATCCGCGGGTCCCCGACAATATTCCTGGCAAGTTTCAATGAGATCGGACTGGCAGTCGTCGAGAAACAGCGGTTGCAGACAGACAGACAGACAGACAGACAGACAGACAGACAGACACACAGAGATTGCTGGAATTATAGATAGATAATTAATAGATGAAGTACAAGTCCAATAATAAGTAATTAATAGATGTACTCATGGTCCAACTCGTGTTAAATCATTGCATGTAGTAATTAAGACATACTCACAGTGGTTGACATCTATTAATACACCTCATTGACGTCTATTAATACACAATTAATCGAGATTGATAAGGATTCACCATCAACCCATTTTTCAGTTTTATATACAGTGTATACTTAGATAACAATTGAATCGGTTGAAAATTGATGATGTATGTGAACTTGACCTTTTGACCTATTGATCTCAAAAACAATAAGCTTCAAGCTTGTCACTACCTCGACCAGGTGGTGACGTTTTGTGAAGATCGGAGTAAAACGTGACCTGTAGTCGATCGATATAGACAGAGAGACAGAAAGACAGACAAATATACTTACAAATCTTTCATTTCGTGAATAGCAAACGGACTCGAATGCAATCCCCTTTCCTATGTCGAAAGTAAAAATCCTGTTACTAACCCTTTGTGCCAATGTTTCACGCTGATGAGCAAACTCTTTTCTGCCAAGAGCCAGTGTATTATGAAAAATTAGGTCAAATAGTCTTTCGATTTCCGATTAATTAAGGTTTTCCCATTTCTTTCAGCATTCCATATCCATTATTGCCCCCAGAAAGAACTACCATGAAAAACACTATCTGAGAATTTTACCACTTTTCATCCTTGCAATCATGTTTCCTCACCCCAATACTAGCAACATTTTCAAAGCAAGACTAATCAATCATGATTCATGGATCCACATGAAAGCAAGCATTCATAAACGTTTTCTCCTGTCCAGTCCTTTAGAACGTTTCCTATCCAAAGCTGAGAAATCTTTACAATGTGGTATATCATTCCTGCTTGAAGGTTGTGCACAAGTCGATCTTGTGAATTTTGGTAGATGTAGACTTAAGTGTTGGATTATTTGGCTCCAAATTTGTCTGTTGCTTTAAAACGTGATGACACATTTGTATAAAAAAGTGCAGGTCAAAAGTTGAAAGCAATATCACGAATAAATATTGTGCAAATTGACTTTTGATGAAATGCATGTTAAATTTATTCCACTTCATTGAATTCCAAAAGGGCTCACTGAACGGGGAGAAGGGTTTGGGAGGAGGTAAGCACGAGGGGAGTGGAAGGAAGGCAGTGTGAGGGGGAAGGTAAGGCAGCATGAGGGGGATGTAAGGCAGCATGAGGGGGATGTAAGGCAGCATGAGGGGGATGTAAGGCAGCATGAGGGGGAGGTAAGGCAGTATGATGGGAAGATGAGACAGCATGAGGGAAAGGTAAGGCAGCGTGAGGGGAAGATAAGGCAGCATGGGGGAAAGGTAAGGCAGCATGAGGGAAAGGTAAGGCAGCGTTAGGGGAAGTTAAGGCAGTGTGAGGGGAAGATAAGACAGCATGAGGGAAAGGTAAGGCAGCATGAGGGAAAGGTAAAGCAGCATGAGGGAAAGGTAAAGCAGCGTGAGGGGAAGTTAAGACAGTGTGACTGCAGGGAAAGGGAAGACAGTGTGACTGCAGGGAAAGGGAAGACAGTGTGACTGCAGGGAAAGGGAAGACAGTGCAAGAGCAGGAGAAGGCAGCATGAAGGGAGGGGAAGGGAGTGGCAATAAAACACACCCAAACAGCAACATCTTTTTAATTGCCGGTTTCTATATATAACCAGGTGGGAACATTTAATACCCATGCTGTCTACATCGCAAAGGCCTGCCTGTATGCATGCTCGCACATGCTGCGACCTTTACACCCCTCTGGTCGGCTCACTCCGAATCTGATTCATATATGAAACTGTACACTTTGAGGAAGCATTTTAAAATTCAAAACGAAACTGTCAGTCCTTAACAGTTTTCTCAACAGAAGGGGAGGGATGGTGGAGCAGGGAGATGGGTGAAAGAGGGGTGAGAGAGGGAGAGGGGAGAGAGAGGGAGAGGGGAGAGAGAGGGAGAGGGGAGAAAGAGGGAGAGGGGAGAGAGTTTATAGCTGCGTCGAGATTCAAACCCAGGCTAGACAGCTTAGAGCAAGAATGCATCCCTCTCAGTTATCCTGCCAAGATCCCCATGAAGAACCGAGCCACCATATTGCCATCTAAACTTGAAGAGCATTTGCCAAGTGCTTTAACCACTGAAGCAAGCACTCTAACAAAACAGTTGAAGAAACTTTTCAAAACAAAATGTTAATTTTTTTCCATATGTATCTATCTATGCCGTGACAGGTCATATAATGAAAGAAGATCATACAAAAAGGGGAAAAGTCAAAATAAAATTGCACATTTTAAGCGAGTGAACCACCATCTGGCCAAATGTAGGCAAATGGGCCCTGAACTTGGGTCAAGTCGATCGATATACACTATTCAGTGACTGCGAATATTGTAGTGCGCTCGCCAAGTGGCATGATAATAATAATAACAATAATAATAATAAAAAAAATCTTTATTGACCGATATCGAGGGAAATTCCTCTTTGGTGACACTGTAAGTTCAAACATCATGAAAAAAAATCATAAAACATCAAAAAGGAATAAGAATAACAGGTAAGGTGTGGAAGATGGACTCAACAGTAAAATGGCTAAGAATTTGAATTTAACTCTTGAATTGCACATGGTACAAATGACTTTTTGAAAATGTTCTTCATCGGCTTAGCACGAAAGCGTCTCCCTGATGGCAGTTTTTCAAAAAGTCTATACAAGTGGCTTTCATCAGTACATACATGCATCGTCTTCCTTTTCAATGCTCGCAAAGGAAGCAGTCCAACAAAGTGGTTGATAAGGAATGGCTGGCTTGGCAAGCGATTAGCAATCGCTGTTCTCTCATAACACCTCCAGTTTATGCCAAAAATGTCAAACCATGTCCGAATTGGACAAATGAACACTTTTTTAGGAGTCGTATCTGCTGCTAAGTTCAATTCTGAAGTTTAAATTTTGCAATTTGGCTTAGTTTAAGAGATTCTAGAGGTTGTGGCATGTGCAGAAATGAAGTTAAAACCATAAATGCTGGCGTCTCCAAGCGATTAAAGGAATTGCAATGTACCCTGCGATTTGTATAAAGCTATACCCTTCTCTCTTGCAAGTTATGGTGGTGGTGGTGGTATGCTATTTCTGACAAGTGGTCAACTTTGTAGGAGCGTGACGAGTAAGACAAAATATGGTGTTCACAGTGGAATAATCTGATATCTTGACAACTTACTGAGGTTTCACAATCATAAAATCACAAAAATATCCCTTTTAATAATAATGGGGTGACATTGTTGTCATGGATACCTTTTCTCTTTGCCACATGGGACTTTTCTCTTTGCCACATAAGCCTTTTTCTATGCCACATGGGACTTTTTTTTTGGCCACATGAGCCTTTTTTCTACGCTACCAGCCAAGATGAGCAGAACCTGAAAAAAAGGAGAAAAAATAATTAATTTATTTTATTTTGCGCCCTCTTAGTTTGGTACTGAAGCCGTTTACGAATGGCACTCCTTTTGAATATAGATGATAACCTTCAAGTGTTATTGAAGAAGGCCCTCAAACAGAAGATCTAACGAGGTCTACAGGGTCTTCGGGTCCTAAAGGGTGCGAGGGGTCTAAAGGATCTCAAGATTCTTAAGGTTATTGGTAGTCTTGAAAGGTACAAGGAGTCTCAGGGGTCTTTGGGGTCCAAAGGTTTTTCAGGATCTTTGTGTTATAAAGGGTTTAAAGGGTCTGAGGGGTCTTAAAGGGTTTTGTGGTTGTAAAGAGTGTGAAGGTTTAAAGCGTATAAAGGGTCTTAAAAGTTCCAAAAGGTTTAAATGGTCTGAAGGGGTCTAAAAGGTGTAAGGGCTCTCAAGGTCTATATGTCTAAAACAGGGGTCTCTAACCTTTTTTGGCGGAGGGCCACAAAACCAAAGTGGTGAGGGGCAGAAGGCCGCACCCAAAAAAAGGACGCTAAATTCCGAAATATATATATATATATATATATATATATATATATATATATATATATATATATATATATATATATATATATATAATATGTGGAATTTTAAACAAAAATCAGTGCTGAATGTATTTTTCTGACCAACGAATATGATAAATGATTAATCGTGTTAAAAACACATTTGTCCAATATAAATCAAAATCATAATAAAAAATTACAGAACGCTTTGATCATTGACCCTGACAAATTGGCAGTATCGCGGGCCGCATTGTAATGTAAACTTAATATGGCACCGCGGGCCGCATAAATCCGTCTAAGGGGCCGCATGTGGCCCGCGGGCCGCAGGTTGGAGACCCTGGTCTAAAAGGTAGTACGTTCCAATAGTCCGTAATTAATAAAGACGAGTACAGGCCCGTAGGGGCGGGTCCGTAGGTGCGTGCCAGTATGTGAGTGCCAGTATGTGCAGCCTCTCTCTCTCTCTCAAACCTCGAAAACGCACATCCGCGGGTCCCCAGTAATATTCTTGGCAAGTTTTAATCGTGCAAAAGAAATAATTAATAAATAAATAAATAAATAAATAAACATTAATTGTGATGTCATTCGTGATGTCATAGCACCATGTCCTGTCATTGGTCGACAGATAAATGGCCGTAACTTGGGAAACGCTCGTCCAATTAATATCAAACCTTGATAAGCACATCCGCGGGGCCCCGGCAATAGACCTGGCAAGTTTCAATCAGATCGGACCGTCGATCGTGCAAAAAATAAATAAATAAATAAATAAACATTAATTGTGACGTCATTCGTGATGTCATAGCACCGTGTCTTGTCATTGGTCGACAGATAAATGGCCGTAATTTGGGAATCGCTTGTCCGATTCATATCAAACCTTGAAAAGGCACATCCACGGGTCCCCGGCAATATTCCTGGCAAGTTTCAATCCAATCGGACCGGTCATCGTCCGGTTATTAATAATATGGGAAAAAATTGGTATGATAAGGTGAGCAGGTGGAACGACACCTTCAGCTGCCATATATACACCTTTTCAACACTGAAAAAGCAGTAAAATGGCCGTAACTTGGGAACCGCTCGTCCGATCGATATCAAACCTCGAAAAGGCACATCCGCGGGTCCCCGACAATATTCCTGGCAAGTTTCAATGAGATCGGACTGGCGGTCGTCGAGAAACAGCGGTCGCAGACAGACAGACAGACAGACACACAGAGATTGCTGGAATTATAGATAGATAATTAATAGACGAAGTACAAGTCCAATAATAAGTAATTAATAGATGTACTCATGGTCCAACTCGTGTTAAATCATTGCATGTAGTAATTAAGACATATTCACAGTGGTTGACATCTATTAATACACCTCATTGACGTCTATTAATACACAATTAATAGAGGTTGATGAGGATTCACCATCAACCCATTTTTCAGTTTTATATACAGTGTATACTTAGATAACAATTGAATCGGTTGAAAATTGATGATGTATGTGAACTTGACCTTTTGACCTATTGATCTCAAAAACAATAAGCTTCAAGCTTGTCACTACCTCGACCAGGTGGTGACGTTTTGTGAAGATCGGAGTAAAACGTGACCTGTAGTCGATCGATATAGACAGAGAGACAGAAAGACAGACAAATATACTTACAAATCTTTCATTTCGTGAGTAGCAAACGGACTCGAATGCAATCCCCTTTCCTATGTCGAAAGTAAAAATCCTGTTACTAACCCTTTGTGCCAATGTTTCACGCTGATGAGCAAACTCTTTTCTGCCAAGAGCCAGTGTATTATAAAAAATTAGGTCAAATAGTCTTTCGATTTCCGATTAATTAAGGTTTTCCCATTTCTTTCAGCATTCCATATCCATTATTGCCCCCAGAAAGAACTACCATGAAAAACACTATCTGAGAATTTTACCACTTTTCATCCTTGCAATCATGTTTCATCACCCCAATACTAGCAACATTTCCAAAGCAAGACTAATCAATCATGATTCATGGATCCACATGAAAGCAAACATTCATAAACGTTTTCTCCTGTCCAGTCCTTTAGAACGTTTCCTATCCAAAGCTGAGAAATCTTTACAATGTGGTATATTATTCCTGCTTGAAGGTTGTGCACAAGTCGATCTTGTGAATTTTGGTAGATGTAGACTTAAGTGTTGGATTACTTGGCTCCAAATTTGTCTGTTGCTTTAAAACGTGATGACACATTTGTATAAAAAAGTTCAGGTCAAAAGTTGAAAGCAATATCACGAATAAATATTGTGCAAATTGACTTTTGATGAAATGCATGTTAAATTTATTCCACTTCATTGAATTCCAAAAGGGCTCACTGAACGAAAAACTTTTTGTTGCCTTGAGCAGCTGGCAGCCTCTTGGAAAAGAGAACAAACTGTTTCAAATGTTCTGACCTCGCTTTCTCACCAGCATGAACTTCAAAGAAATCCATCTCCCAGCAGATACAAAGCACAAGGAGATCTGGGAGAACCTACCCCTCTGGTAAATTGGGAACAAAGTTTCGATGTACCAGCAAGTACAAAGCCCCTCCTTATCCCATCCTCATTCTTCCTCTTCTTGAATGGCATCATTTATTCCCACCTTCATTTCGGGCCGTGCAGGGCAACTTCTGGGCCAAGTTCTTTTTTTTTCATGAGCCAGCTGGGTTGGCGAGACGTTCGACTAAAGGTGGCAGGAATTTGTAATTTGTTCATGGTGCTGGCAATAACTCATCTACTCTTTGTGAAAGACGCCGTGGGATATTTAACAAGCATCAAAGCCCGTCTTACTCGTAGATGGGTCCTCTGACTTGACATCCATCCGAGGGATGGCACACACATTGATGTATCGCCCTGCATGTGAAACACAAGGTCGACATTTTATAACTGGGTCGAGATTCGAACCCAGGCTCTACAGCTCAAAGGCAAGTGCATATACCCAGAGGCTATCCTGTCTGCTACACAAGACATCAGATACATGGTTATTTCTTTTTTGCTTTTTCTCACTGGCATGCAATCAAGGAGGAGTGATACTTCTTTGCTTGTGAAAAGTTTACATTATTTACAATACCAATAAATTTATTAATACTCGATGATATTCAGAGAATACTTACCCTGCACAGTCTTCAGAAGGACTTGATGCAAGCCAACTCTTCTGTTTTTTTCAAGGTTTTTTTTTCTTTCATCCAATATGGTGCTAGACCAGTGACTGATGATGTCACTTTTATCAAACTATATTTCCCATGGGAAGTTGATCAATTAGTTAAAGTTTTGCATTGATTGGTTAGAGGTTTCAACAATTGCAGATATTTTTTTTTCATACTGACCGGATCAAGCATTGCACGTGTTGAATTATGACGTCATAATGAAGGCACCATCATTAACATATCTTATTCCCTATGGGGAGTACTTGACAATGAGACATGTGTAAATTTATTTTCATGGAATGGTTTCGGGGATATAGAGGTGCAAATTTTTTTCGGTTTATCCAAGATGGCACCTGTACCACGTGACCTATGATGTCATAATTATCATTATAAATTCCTACAGAAGGAGGTGCACCTATGGTCAACTGTTGACTCCAGTGGTTGGTGAATTGACGAGACAAATTGATGAACAAAGGAATGACATGAACGGAATGGAGAACAAATTTGTTAAATGAAGGAATGACATGAGGGGATTGGAAAACAAAATTAATGACCAAAGGAATGAAATAAAAATGAATGAACGATTAGAAAACAAAATGAATGAACAAAGGAATGAAATAAGTGAACAAATTTGTTCACTTTTTTCATCTAACCCTCCTCCGGTGGAGGGTTAGACCTTCCGTTTTTATCTAACCTTCCATCAATTTTTCATCTAACCTTCCATCTAACCCTCCTCCATTTTTAGAATAAAGGATTAATCTTGCTGGTGAAGAGTAGTGTTGATGTGCATAGGTGGATAGGTACAACAGTGGATGAAAGCAACGGGATGTTGAATTAGGTATGCTAACCGCTGTGGTAAGCAAGAAGAAACGGACATTTTGAGCATTAACCCTTTGTTGGAGCAAAATGGAGAGAAGGGATTGGGGCAAGGGTTGATATAGGGTGTGAGTGAGTCATAGATGGGTGGGTCAGATTGGCATCAGGAGGAATGCGAGAGTGATGATGACTGATTTTAAAAGGGAGGATCAGGGTTCAGGGGCTAATGGTCAAGGGACTGGATGAGAAATTAAAACAATAGGGAAAAACAATATGACAGAAGATATTTGCATATTGCATTTTTTTTTAAACCGACAAGATTAAATAAACAAAAGCAACTTTGAAAAGTCATACAAATATAATGATAAAATAATAATATGACTAACATTAATTCAATATAATTGACGATTTATGTCGAGTGTGTTTGTTCTTGATACCTGAAGAACCATGCAACCCTTGCCTATATAAAACAGACTTTTTGGAACGCCGGCTGCATTTTCCATCCATTCATCATGTGCCTTTGTTAAAAAAAAACAATTCTCCATGGGTAGGCGCTTCGATGTTAAAAGTATTGTGTTGATCGCTCAAGCAGTTGAAGAGAAAACAAATTTAAAAGCGAATAAATGTGAAAAAGTGAGCTCGGGAGTAAAAAAAAAACAGTGAGGGTCTCGGCCAATGTTCCACAACGTGGTCAAGGATAGTTTTGGGCACCTATTCCTAGTAATAATAATGTAATAAAATAGTAACTAAATATATTTAAAAAAATAAAAACTAAGTATTAAATACAAATGAATAATAAGTAAAATAAAATAAACCAATGTCACCCGCAGGGTGACCCGTATCTTGCCAAAAGGTGACCAGGTGTGACTTCTTTAAGGTCACACTGAGGTGAACAGAGCTGCTATCCACCAGGAGCGACTCCTTGAGGAATATCTGCCTACGAGAGATTCCCATGAGAATCGTTCTAGAGTAACCATGAAAAATATGCGTTTGCCTCATAACGTCACCAAATGACGTCATAATGTCTCAAGCTTGACATATCTAGAAAGCACTCATCGAGGTGTTCAATTTGAGGTACTACACGATATGGTTCCTAAAACTTGAAAATTTGACCTTGGGGTCAAATATGTTTTACCTCAGGCGCTAACCATGAAGGTCAAGGCCAATCGCCACCAAAAATTAATCAGCTGAGCGCCAGACCATGAACTATATTCCCATGAAGTTTGAAGACGATCCGATCAAAATTACTCAAAAAATAAGGGTTTCGTCGACTCCCCTGATTTGCGACAAAGTGACCTTGACCTTTGACCTTGACCTTCAAAATTTTATGCACTGAAAGGGACCTCTATAGGCCTCTGATATACGAAGTTAAAAAATTTCCAATGATAACTGTGCTCTGCAGAATTTTTTATACGTGATTACAGACAAAAATAAATAAATAAATAAAAAGCATACAAGCTGACTAACATATCTTGCAAAAACTTCGTTTTGGCAAGATAATAAAAACTGATATAAAGGAGAGAGAAAAGGGGGAGAAAAGGGAAATTTGAGGGAAAAGTGGATATGAGAGAGGAGAGAAGAGGAGTGAGAAGAGTAAATTAAGGAAAGATTTGATTTCAAGGAAGAAAAGTAAGGATTTCATGTTGACATCAAAACCTTCCTTTACTCCAATGGCCTGATCTCAGATCATCAGTTCGGTTTCAGACACAGTCGTTCTACCTTGGAGATGCTGCTTCTACTCTCCCAACAATGGATGGAAGCCCTCAATGTGAAACATGACGTCAGAGCCTTCTTTCTGGACATACCTCGAGCATTTGATGCAATCTGGCACCCCGCCTTGATCTTCAAAACTTTCTGCTTATGACATCCAAGGTCACTTCCTCTCATGGAACACTGACTTCCTTCACTCACGTTGTCAGCATGTAGCTCTTAACAGGATTCTCTCATCTTCTCTCTCTGTCAAGGCTGGAGTTCCCCAAGGCTGTGTCTGTCTTGGGCCCCAGTTTTGCTCCTCACCTTCATCAGTGATCTTTCTTATTCCCTGGAAAATTCTGCCTTTCTCTTTGCTGATGATTCCACCTGTGCCTCAGACTATGATCGAATCAAAAGCTGTTCCAACACTTGGAATTTGTCTCTCCACCTTGACAAATCACACACACACACACACACACACACACACACACACACACACACACACACACACACACACACACACACACACACACACACACACACACACACACACACACACACACACACACACACACACACACACACACACACACACACACACAGTCTCTCCGAAAGGACCATCTGCCCAACCCTCCAATCAATTTCCTAACCAAACAACTTGAAGAGGTTAAGTCACTCAAACTTTTGGGCATCACCTTCAGCCATGATCTTGGGCAGACCGTATTTCGAAGATGGCCTCCAAAGCCAGCCACTGACTGGGCATCCTCCTTCGTGCAAATTCTTTCCTTGGCCAACAAAGTAAAAACGAAGTACAGGGGAAAAACAGAGGGAAAGGATTGAAAAATTGTAAGAGACATGGGGTTTAATCAAATGCAAAGCACTCGTTAATCTCATGGGGAGCAAACATGCCAATCCGATAGTTCAGGCTTTTCTCTTGCCTTTGCGACTGTCAGTGGTGCTCAAATGGAGAAAATACTGGAGACTGCCATGTGACTGAATTAATGACTGGGAAGGTGAGTCATTCTATCTGAAATCACCAAATTTAAGAAAATGTTCCCAGTTGACCCCCTCAGATTTACTTTGAACTTTCATAAAATAGTTCCCAGGTATCAAAATGAAGCTGCATAAAATTTTAGGTCCATAGATGCGGTAAACTCCGAGATATTGAGGGTTGAAAATGTGATTGTGGCCCTATTTTTATGGTCGTTGCGAGCATCATAAAATGAACGGCTACTTTTAAACTCCCACAACTTTTTAAATATTAATGCTAGAGCCTTGAAATTTTCAGAGATTATTCTTCAATAACTACTCTGTAAGAAACAAACATAAAACTGAGTATACCTCAATTAATTTTTATGACCTGATCAGTTGAAATCCAGAAAAAAAATTTTGGTTTTGTATGAAGACCCAACTTTGAGACCCCATATATTTTTATTGACCCATCCCAGAAGCTTTACATTTTTTCAGGTAATAACTGTATGGTAGTAGTATTCAAATACATGTTTACTTTTCTTAATCAGTCATATGTATAATAGTCATGATCCCTCAAAAATTGAAAATTTTCATTTTTCCCCGAAATTCAGGTGAGGATTGCAAATATATGACAAGGTATACCACTTCAAATTGTTCACCATTGGAAAGAGCATATTCAATTTTACAAAGTGTCAAATATCAAAGTGGTATATTTAAAAAAAATATATTTTCTATCTATTTTTAAAAAACTTTTGTTAACACAATTGTGAATACATGAAGTGTGTACATGGTGTGGGCACCATGTTAATCATGAATGATTAGTTCTATGATTCAAATTAATAATTAAAAAAAAAAATATATATATATATATATCACATACTGCAATAACAATGTAATAAAACATTTCACGTAAATGATTTGAATAGGTCCTTGATCTGCGATTCCAAGTCAGGTGCGAGCTTGTACTGCCTCCCAGTTGACATTAGGGGAGCATCAATAACTTTCATCACATGGACCAAAGGAACCCAACAAATGTCCTCCCTTGAATGTAACTATATACACTGCTGACATCAGCAGATCAGCCACTATTCCTGAGTTCTATTTTTCACCCCAGCCAGATGAGTTAAGCTCTTGCTATTTACAAATGAGAAACAAAGAATTACAAATTCAAGTTTCAAAGTATTGTGTTCATGGTATCCTAATAGCAGATGATATGTGTGTACATTGTATATACATGTACTACACATATGTACTACATGTAAAAAGACTGTTCATTAAATAGCACACACAACGTGCACAGCACTGGCAGAACATCATTTATTCAAATATTTTTGAAATACTGATAGAAACATTATACCACTTTGATATTTGACACTTTTGTAAACTTGAATATGCTCTTTCCAATGGTGAACAATTTGAAGTGGTATACCTTGTCATATATTTGCAATCCTCACCTGAATTTCGGGGAAAAATGAAAATTTTCAATTTTTGAGGGATCATGACTATTATACATATGACTGATTAAGAAAAGTAAACATGTATTTGAATACTACTACCATATAATACAGTTATTACCTGAAAAAATGTAAAGCTTCTGGGATGGGTCAATAAAAATATATGGGGTCTCAAAGTTGGGTCTTCATACAAAACCAACATTTTTTTTTTCTGGATTTCAGCTGATCAGGTCATAAAAATTAATAGGGGTATACTCCATTTTATGTTTGTTTCTTACAGAGCAGTTATAGAAGAATAATCTCTGAAAATTTCAAGGCTCTAGCATTAATATTAAAAAAAAGTTGTGGGAGTTTAAAAGTAGCCGTTCATTTTATGATGCTCGCAACGACCATAAAAATAGGGCCACAACCACATTTTCAACCCTCAATATCTCGGAGTTTACCGCATCTATGGACCTAAAATTTTATGCAGCTTCATTTTGATACCTGGGAACTATTTTATGAAAGTTCAAAGTAAATCTGAGGGGGTCAACTGGGAGGCCTCCGGTGATATGAGGTGGAATGACTCAGGCTTAAATGTCAAGCAACTGGCTTGGAGTAATCTGTGCTGTTGCTTTGTATATCGAGTAAGTGTTCATACAAGCATTCACCCAGTTTTATATATTTTGATATTGTTGCAGAGAATGCCTGTCATTCCATAGATCACATTGGTGGAGGTACAGTCAAAGTAGTTCATGGCTTTAATCATACATTTGGATCCTCAGAGTGAAGTGGTCATCTTGATGAAAGGGTAGGTGATACAGTGACTCTGAACACTTGAACATTCCTGGTGTGAGGTCAGTGGATAATGGTCCTTTAACCAGGGAATTTCTCAAATTTCTGTCCTGTTTGAAAGAGATGAGAGATGGTTGTAAAGAAAATTGAGGCAGTTTGAGGATAATTTTGTTAAAGGTTGAAGTTCCTCTGGAAAAATGGAATGCACTCAAATTTCCCTGGAAACAGAAGCACGTTGCCATCAAACTGGCTGACAATGGCTGAGCAACAGTAGGTTGGCGCAATGACCTTCACAAACAGGGAAACCATCTGGCGACTCTCTGACAATGTTTTTTACTCCAACGTCAACAAAGACCTTACCTCAGTGAACCAAAAAAATACTTGATTTCAAACAGTAACCACCACCGACTGCTTACCAACATAATCGTCCTAATCGCTTACCACTGACTTAATCAAAGCTCAGGTCAATTGGATGAAAATTGACAATTTTTCAGATGAAATTTGATGATTTTAGAAACTTGACCTTGAGTTGACCTTTGATCTTATGACCTAAAAAGTTGTTGTTTTACCAATTCAGTGATGGACTATGCAAATCCTGTTCAACTTTCAAGTTAATAGGATGTAAATTGATTTTTCAATTGAAAAGTAATGATTTTAGATGTTTGCCGTTGAGTTGATCTTTGATCTCAACAATATTTGGTTTCCCAATTGATCAATGCACTATGCAATTGCTGTTTAATTTTTAAGTCAATCGGATAAAAATTGATTATTTTTCAGTTGAAAATTGATGTTTAGATGATTGCCCTTGAGTTGACCTTTGACCTTTTGATCTCAAAAATAGTTGGTTTCGCAATTAAATAATGCACTATGCAATTGACATTTAATGTTCAAGTCAATCGGATGAAAAATGACGATTTTTGAAATTTGTCCTCAAGATGACCTTTGACCTCAAAATCAGTAGGCTGCTCAGTTGAGACTACCTATACGACTTAGTAAAGTTTCATGATGATCGGTTTAGAATTGTGACCTGCAGGCGATTGACAGACAGCCAAACAGACAGAATAACAAAATTGACTGACCAATATACTTGAAAAAGCTTCGATTATTATGAAAGTAACAAACAAACAAACAGGGGAGAAAACATAACCTCCATCCACCTTCGGTGTTGGAGGTCACAAATTGCAGGGAAAGGTTTTATCTGATGCAGTAGTGAAACAGATTTCGAGAATATTACAAGGGGATTAAAGTCATTTTTCTGGTACAGTACTGCAGAATTCCTTTTTTATTTTTTCTTTAAGTGATTTATGCATTGTAAACTTACTTTGGGATGAAATTCCACATATGCCAATGCATTGTTTATGATTTACAACATGGAGCATAACATTTCAATTGAAATCACCTTTTCAAAATTCACAGCATGGGAAAAAGGATCTCTGAATGGTCTTGAGGCTGTGAATATCAGCCAGCAGTAGTAGTAGTAGTAGTAGTAGTAGTCGTGTTAATCCTTACTATAATTCACAGACCGGTGTTTGTTTGTCGTGCCACTCCTCATACAGTTATGGGCTGATTACATCCAGACGTGCTACATAGGATCAGCATGACCACAATTAATGTATCGGGGTGTTTTATCTTTGCCGGTGGTATTGGGGGTGGGGGAATGCAAATTCTCTATGTAAATGTGTATGATGTCGTGCCGCTCCAGGTGGGAGAGGATATTACAATTCACCACCATTTGCAGTGCAGTATTCCTGTCCCCACGTTTTCCCATGTAGTGAGGTGTTTTGAATTATAAACAGCAGGTATGTTTTTGCTTCATGCACGTAACACAGGTTATTGTTTTTTTTCTGGAGTGATTGAGGTAGCTGTAAGTTGCCTCTACACTGCCCAAATAAAGGTATGTGTCAGAAGAACGTGTTGCATGCTTGGAACAAGATCGCCTGTATGGCATGGCGGGCACTCTGCCAGTAGTAATAATTTCTGAATAATTGACAAGCCTGCACTCAAACCGATTTAGCAGTGTGCTAAATAACTGTTTTGAGAATCAATTTTGCTTTTGTAGAGCCATAAATATGCATATACAATATATATATTCGTTTGAAATGTGTACTCAAGACAAATAAACTTTGTTCAAATGATTTCAAACTTAAGAGGACAAATTGATTTACAACAAGATTTGATGCCAGTTGCTGTTGCAATATTTAGCAGGTAATATCTATGTTGGTCCACAAGGCAAAACTTTACTCACCAATAAGGGGCACCGAGTCGGATGTGGCTGGCATAATCTCGGCAACGAGCAACATGAACACGGTCAGTGACAGCAGCACTGTGATTCCTGAATACAAGAATGGTTATGAAGGTTACTGAGTGGTTGGAGTTATGTCATAGTGTTGTGGGGTCAAAATATTTATCAATCATTTTTGTGATTGTGCAGACACATACGTGTGCAAATGATAACATCATTGAAATTCCACAGACAATGAGGTTTACATGATGTAATTAAATGTTCCTCCTCAACAGATGAAAAGCACTGATAACAGAGACTTGCTATTGGCTGATGTTATATTTGGTCTTGCAACATACCTTTGTAATTGGTCGGATGATTAGGTCCAGCCCCTTAACCTCGGGTATATCCAGGAGGAGGTTAACAGGGAATTTGCAATTGATAAAGGGGGTTAGTGACGGCATGGTTAACCCTCTGTTGCTGGCCAAAACTTTGAGTCATGTAATACAACCAGATGTTTAATTATATATACACATATGTATGTATGTATGTATGTATGTATGTATGTATGTATGTATGTATGTATGTATGTATATATATATATATATATATATATATATATATATATATATATATATATATATATATATATATATATATATTAGTTCCCAAAAGCATATTTGATTCTGTACTATTCTCTCCCGTAAAAAATTTTGAAATCGCCAAAATTCGGTAATAAAAACCCATGACATTTGGCTTAGATCCCCAAATAATTGACGTGCCTAATGCCAATATGTTAGTGTATACATGTGCCGAATATGAAAGAGGTGTGTCCAGTCATTTTAGAGTTGAGGCATTTTAGAGTAGAGTTGAGGAAGGTTGACACATGGTTGGAGAGACTGACAGCACCCAAATATAACCCCCTAGCCGGGCAAAGTCTTTGTTCATTTCCATGTTGATTCATTGCTTAAAATTTTAAATATTTTCATTGGTCAACAGTTTATAACTTAGTCAAATAATCCTTAATCACATTGTATGTTTTTTATAAACAACACAAATAAAATTTATTTAACGTTTTAGTGTCAGGCCAAATGTGTAACACTTTAGAATATCAGATGATTCATGCTCTGAAGTTACTTTAAGATGATCATCGTTTTCTTTTTTTTTATCAAAATGCTGGTCCAGGAGTTTGTTAACAACTGCGTACACATCTGTTTATACTAAAAGGTAGAGGTGTGGACCTGGTAATTGTGTGATTGGCTGGATGTGCTACTTGTTTCTCGTTTGCCTTGTATTTTATCAGAATTGAGGAGGTGGGGAATACAAAGTTGGTACGGTAATGTGTTATATTTTTTACTGCGTGCAATTTTTCCACGAGAAAGAGATGCACTTTAAAGTGACGAAATTTCACACCTTTCAAGCAGATAGCTTGAATACTGCAATTCAATCTCCATCATCGTTCTTTCTCGAAAATCATTGTTCTCAGTAACCTCCCACAGGAAGAAATATGAACATCACACCTGGGGCAGTGTGAGTAAGGTTGACTTTGGAAACTTTTTCTCAGGAAGCTTCCTAATGAGGCACGATGGTTAGTCCTTTGCCTCATGACCATGGTATTGACCCGGATGCCATATTCTTCAGAAAGATGCAGTGGAACTTTTTACGTCTCTGGAGTTTTCGGGCCATATTTCTTAGGAAATTGGTTACTAAATACAAGAGACACTTGAGCTTTCATTGGAGGGCAAGCTGCTCCTCAGCATACTTTAGTTATTTCTGGGGAGAAAATATGAACATAAGTGCCAGGAAGTACTATTCATTTCACTGAGGGCCTATTTGGCAGTAGGAGATATGGGAAAGTCTGAAACCTTGAGCATCATTAATATTTTGCAACAGGGGTTGTGGCTGTCGCCTGTCCCACCGCAGATAAGTACACACTTTGTTTTTCAATTTCTCTTATGTAGGCTTACACATTGTACCTTCTCTGTTATCTGCCCGTTCTCCCTCCCGAGTGAATTGTTTGTGCTTTTCAACTCACACATTGTTTGGCCTCGTACGTTTACGCTATCTGCTCATCAAACTTTCTCCATACTCTTTTTGTCTCCAGCATGTAGTTACCAAAAAGCTACAGGAAAAGTGGGATAATAAAAAACAAAGATTTTGGGTGAAGAGAACAATTCCAAAAGGGGTCGTTTGAAAAATCAGAGGATACTCTAACTTTTCTGTATGTAGTATGTGGCTTTTCGGGGAATGTGGATGTGCAGCTGATGCAGTTACCTCTGCAGCTTCAAGCAGGAATCTTCAATTAATCCTGGATAGCCATTCTTCATGAGGGATACCATGCACCTCATGCTATCCAGCAATTTTACATCCAATTAAAACTGGTAAACCAGTAATCCCGGGCTTCAAGGCGTGCCTCCATTTTAACAAATTTCAACACTATCACCATCACATCATATGGGTTTTCCGAGTTAGAAAGTTAGTTCAAGTCTGCAATGGGGTCCAGCTACGGGGTCCCTCATGTTATCTCAATGAAGGATTGAAAAGCCCATAGCAATACATGATAAAGAAAGAAACTTCACATTGGACAAATCGAGGCTGGACAAATTTTCAAGTCCCCAAAAAAGTCCAATAACTCCACATTTGCATATTAATGTAAATGGCGATCTTGGAGAACGTTAAAATATCTTCCAGAATGTGTGGTCACTTTTTGCCTATCTTCTTTGGTTTTCATTTTACGATATGTCAAAAATGGGTGATTTTCAACTTTGGGGGGCTCTGGGGCCTCACTGGGGTAAAATACAGACATAGTGTAAACATATTTGGAATCCCCTCTTCAAGGCCTATCAGAATCTTTCATTAAATTTTTTCAACTCTCATTTGCATATTTAATGAGGCGAATCGGCATCATTTAAAATCATATAAATTAAATAACGATTTTGACCAAATTAACAACTGAACATTCCCATGGAATATCGGACATGTGTGCAAAAGCTTGAGGCTGTTGGGTTATCCCTTCTGGAGAAGAAGATGTTTTTAGGTTTTGGAGAAAATCCAATATGGCCGCCATACCACGTGACCTACGTCATCAAAATTTTCAAAGTATAAACTTCAGTTGGAGAGTTATTAAATGGATAAGTTTCATTGAATTTCATCCAAGCGTTGTTTTCATTTTATGACATTTCAAAAATGGGTCATTTTCAACTTTGGGGGGCACTGGGGGCTCACTGGGGTCAAATCCAGACATAGTATAAATATATTGGGAGTCCCCTGTTTAGGTGCTATCTAAATTTGTCATTAAATTTTTTCAACTCTCATTGCATATTTTGCATATTTAATGAGGCGAATCAGCATCATTTTAAATCATATGAATTATGTAACGATTTCGACCAAATTAACAAATTAACATTACCATGGAACAATGCAAATGTGTGCAAAAGTTTGAGGCTGTCGTGTTATCCGTTCTGGAGAAGACGATGTTTCTAGGTCTTGGATAAAATCCAATATGGCCGCCATACCACGTGACCTACGTCATCAAATGTTTCATAGTATAAACTTCAGGTGGTGAGTAATTATCCTGTTAAGTTTCGTTCAATTTCATCCAACAGTTTTCCCTCCAGATCCGCCACAAAATCGGTCAGTAGAACATAAAACGCCTTTAATAATAATAATAATACTAACGATTTAAATAGAGCTTCAGCCATGCGTGAAGCCCTAATAACTAATGCTAGCACACTGGATACCAAGTTTAACGTCAATCTGAGGGATTGCGCATATGTTGATGAAACACCCTGCCTGTGAAACACCAGGATGAAAGTTTATAGTTGGATTGAGATTCAAACCCAGGCTAAACAGCTCAGGCATGGGTGTACATACCTCTTGGGTATCTTGCCAGCCCATCAAGGAATCGCAATTACAAAAAAATTGAAATGTGTTATGTTTGTTGTTCACCTGGCCAACCTCAAGGCTAAACTTTCAAACGCGTCTCCTTCCTCAAAATCCTGATGATGGCTTGGAAAGTCTCTCTCTGGAGTATGCTACCCCTCTATCCATTTGCTCACTTCAAATAGCACCACAGACGACCATGCTCATGAGAAGGCCGAATGCTTCGATTCTTTGTTTGCTTCCAAATTTTGGGTCCTGTACCCACCCTACCATGCCACACCCAACTGCTCATGGACCGCTTTTCACCTGAGAAGGTGAAGTTTCTGGTAACTAGCCTTGACTCTGATTCTGCAACTGGCCAGGGCAGCATCAGCGGACATGTTTTAAAGAGCCACCCTGCTGCTCTTGCATATCCTCTTTCAGCTATGTTCACCCAATAATTTGCTCAAGGCTATCTTCCATGAACTTGGAAGTTAGCAAACATCACTACATTCCATAAACATGGTGGGAAAACATCATCTTAACTACAAACCAATTCGCTTACATCCAAATATCAATGAGATCACATTATCCATCATTGCAGTTGACATCAAATCCTTCCATTTCAACAATGGCCTGATGTCAGACCGCGGTTCACATTCAGCCCGAGTCACTCAACCCTGTACATGCTGCTTCTGCTCTCCCAACAATGGATGGAGTCCCTCAATCTCAAACATGAGTTCATGGCTGTCTCTCTCAACACATCAAAGCATTTGGTACAGTCTAGCATCCTGTCTTACTCTAAGTATGGCACCCAAGGCCACCTCCGCACATGGCTAACTGACTTCCTCTACTTTCAAACAGTAGCCAACATGCATCTCTCAACAGGATCCTCTCCCTCATCTCCTCTCTCTGTCATGGGTGGAATGCAGTGTCTTGGGCCCAGTCCTATTCATAATCTTCATCAACAATCTTTAAGATTCTGTGGAAAATCCTTTTTTTAAAATCCCTTTGCTGACAATTCCACCCTCTGCTATAGCATCCCTCATCTTTCAGATAGGCAGGCAGCAGGGTCTTCCCTATCTGCAGACCTTGAGAGAATTATGAGCTGGTCAAACACATGGATTATGTTGTTCAATCCTGACAAATATCACACTCACTCTGCCTCTCTAAAAGGACTGTCTGGCAAACACTGCCATTTATTACACAACAATCCTCTTGAAGAAGTTCACTCACTCAAACTTTTTGGCCTCACCAATCAGCCATAATCTTTCTTGGGCAAACCACACATCAACATTTGTCTTTAAACCCAGCTGCTGACTGGACATCATCTGTCCTGTGAAGTCTTTCTTTGGCACATCTGAACTCTTATCCATTTACAAAGTCTTCATCTGCAGTTTTATGGAGTACCGCTTATCCCTCTGGGCTGGAGCCCCTGCCTCACACCTTGCTCAGATTGACGTTGTGGAAATCAAGCCCTTCAAAATCATTAGTATCTTCCACGATGAAGCTAAGTCTATCACCTTCACATCTCAGACAGGTTGGTGGTCTTTGTCTTCTACCACCTCCAGACTGACTTCTCACCTCCACTTATTTGTTTTTCTTTTTTTTCCTGCCTGAGAAACCAGGTTCCTCAAGCTCTTCAATCCCATTCTTCCCTCCATGGTTTCCAGACAGATGTTCTCCACCAACACAGGTCATCACCCATCCACAACCATGATATTTTCTCCCCCCCCCCCCCACTAACCCTCTTCAGGTCCACCTCTTTCAGGTTTCCAGTTTTTCCTTCTGCTTCTGTCATAGATAGTTTGCAGCTCCATCCATCTTATTCACCGCCCATCCCCCCACCATTCCGTGTACTCCCCTTGCTCTCATCATAACCCACATCCATTATCGCTCAAAGTGCCCTTCCCTCTATTTTGTCCCTCAACCCTGCTGTTATTGTGCCCCCCACCCCCTTTCTGATACAGTTCTCGCCATGCTGTTACGTCCTGGTCCACTCTGTGTTCTTGCTCCTCCACAAAAAAAACTTTGGTTGTTGAAATTTGTTTTTCACAGCATATAATATACAAGTACTTCCAGCAAAAGTAAGTTTTTCAAACTTTTTTTACGAGATGTTGTAAGAAGTACCTTGTTCAGCATGACACCTTCCGAGTCGCAACCATTTATCAGGAGGGAGTGGCAGAATCACGAGCTGTCTCCTTCGTTCGCATGCAGCACA
This sequence comes from Eptatretus burgeri, assembly GCF_056783735.1. NCBI lineage: Eukaryota > Metazoa > Chordata > Myxini > Myxiniformes > Myxinidae > Eptatretus > Eptatretus burgeri. Next base: position 40,009,249 of record NC_140972.1, read on the forward strand.
AGGCTGCAGGGTAGTATTGGCTGAGGGCATGGCTGTGCAACTGATGCAACGCCCTCTGCTGGTTAGAGCAGGAATTTGGAATTTGGCCATAGTGTCTGTGTTAGCTCACCAACTCTTCGCGAAGGACACAATGAGATCTTTAACATCCACCAACCAATGCTGGGAGATGGGATTCTCGTTTCATGTCCATCCGAAGGACAGCACACACAGACTAATCACCGTCTGATGATGATGATGATGATGATGATGATGATGATGATGATGTGAGATCCACATGATCGATCATGAGTGATGAGGATGAGAGTGTATGGCTGGTTCAGGATTCAAACCCAAGCTAGACAGCTTAGAGGCAAGTGTGTGTATCTCCAGGCAATCTTGTCAGCTATGAATTAATTATTACATTTAATTTCAGCACTATATTAAACCGGAAAAGACAAATCAATAAGGAATTCACCTGGAAGTATACCTTTCTATTAATTACTGTTTGCAGATGGTGCTCCCCCTTGGCAAGCTGACCAACAACATTCAAGGATATAATGTTCTTGTACCTATAACACTTTTATGGCCTACCTTGTAGAGTTGTCGGGAGGATTATAATGAACAGCAGCATCCACTTTGATAGTCTGTGCATAGCCAGGACATTTATGCTTTCATCATCAGCTGTCTCTCAAGATATGTTTGTCGAGATATCTCAAGATATAACCCTAACTCTAACCCTAAACCTAACCACTACATGCAGTTGGTGAGGATCCATGCAACAATAACCCATGTGACAAATGATTCTTGGTCCCACAACAATAAAGAGCAATCTATTTGATCTTAGACCTTAAATAAGTCTATCCACCTCATTCGGGGGCACAGCATCCATCCCTTGCTGATGACTGGCAACGAGCCAGAAGAAAATCCTGGCGAATGATGCTCCCCTTGGGCGAACTGACGCATAAAAGGTCAACAATATAATGGTATCATATACCGATAACACTGTAGTATGGCCTGACGACCCTTTCACAAGTACAAACCTTGCTTTACAGCTTGTGCAGAAGTAGAGATTAAGCTTCTTTTAACCATTAAAACACAATGGATTCAAACAGACAACAAAGAAAAAGAAGCATTCCGAAAAATGGCATAATTAGGAAAAGTAAGAAAGGACTTACATCTGCTGATTTAGTATGATGAAACAACAGCACAAATAACAAGTAATCTTTTTATTTGTATGACGTCATAATATCAGTCAGTGACTGTTAAATAAGAGTCTTATGTGATGAAGGAAATGATTGCACATTGATGTTATGCAAGGTATGAATATCTTGCAGGCAAATTTGGCTATTTACACTTTAGAAATACACAAATGGAGCAACAAAAGCAGCAACCTTTATAAGGATGGTAAATAAATGTATTCTTACTCCTACAAGGTAAGCAAGATCGATTTTACAGATCAGGTCATGTGAGGGAGCATGCGCCGGAGAAAGTGGGTCACTGCATCCACTTTCCGCCGGGACTCCAGGGGCCCCCATCTGGCCATTCCCCGGGCAGATGCCTGGACCATGCCCATCTCCTTGACATGCTAATCAATCTGCTGCAACCACGAGGCACATGGTCGGCCCATTGGCCTCGTCCACTCATGAGATACCCTCGCCGTGAGACTCTGGTGAGCAGGATCAGCGTCAGGAAAACAAGCCAAATGTCCATACAGCCACAGCTGACGCCCATGGACTATGCAGGGAACAAATCTCATTTGAGTCTCTCTCAGCAACTGCTCATTCAACACAAAGTCTGACCAGCAATAGCCAAAGATTCTCTGAAGAGACCTGGTACCAAAGGAATTAAGTTTCCATCTCAGATCCCTGGTCAGAGTCCAAGTCTCACATCCGTAGAGCAAGAATGGAAGCACCAAGGACCTGAAGGCTCAGACTTTCGTCCTCCCGCACATGTACCGACAGTGCCACACCCCATGATACAGTGAATCCATGACTCCCCAGGCCCGACCCAGATGTCTATTGACCTCTGGCTCACAGCCAGCAGAGACATGAATATCACTGTCAAGGTAAGTGAATCTCTCCGTGACCTCAACATTCTCACCACAAACAGGTACAGACAAGATAGCAGCATCCAAGATGTCAATGAAAGCCTGGATCTTAGTATTGACCCAGGAAACCCGTAATCTCAACGGCTCCGACTCCTCATTCAGCACCTCGAGGGCCCCAATGAGGATATCCAGAGTCTCCTCAAAGATGATTGCATCATCTGCAAAATCAAGGTCAGAGATATTGACATTCCCAATGATGCACTGCAGCTTGATCTCTCCGACATTCTCCACAACAATCCAGTCCATACAAGTGCTGAAAAATGTGGGGGCCAGTACACACCCCTGAAGAACTCCAGTACCAACTGGAAATAAGTCAGAGATAGCATCACCACATCTCACAGTACTCCCAGTACCAGAGTATAGTTCAGACATCAGATCGATCAGTTTTGGTGGTACCCCACGAAGACCAAGAATCCTCCAGAGGACATCCCCATTCACTGAATCAAACGCTTTACAGTGATCAACATAGGCTGCAAGCAGCCCCTGCCGAAACTTTCATTTACGTTCGGTGAGGACCCAAAGAGCAAGGATACGGTCAATCGTTAACCTCTTTGGTGTAAAGCCTGACTGCTCCAGATGCTGGTGCTCAAGCAGATAGTGGTGAACCCTATCAAGAGTCATTCGAGCAAAGGCCTTATCTGGCACTGAGAGCAGCATCACACATCGGTAATTGTTGCATTCCTGGAGATCACTCTTCCCTTTCCAGAGAGGGACAACGAGGCCCCTCTTCCAGTCAGTCGTAATGATGCCTTTATTCCAAGCAGAGCACAGAACTGCATGCAACGACATGAGTACAGCATTTCCACCAGCGTTGAGAAGTTCAGCCTGGATGCCACAAATCCCAGGAGCTTAACCCCCTTTCAACCGGTTCACCACAGCCTGTGTTTCCACAAACGAAGGTGGATCACAGTTGATTTGAGGGTCAGCAATAGGGATAGTAACACCCCTGACATCCAACTCAAAGGCTGATGGGTTAGCCTCGCACAGCCACTCAGAGTAACCGGTCCATCGGGCCTTCTCTTCGGACTCCTCTGTCAAGAGCCCACTACCCTCCCCTCGAACTGCAGTACACTGAGGGATGGGCTTGGAGGAACGCAATACGCAAATTCCCCTGTAAGCAGGACAAGAATGACTTGACCACAGGTGATGCTCTACCCCCTCACAGATTTCTCACACACAGGCCTCCTTGTCTGCCCTCAGTGCACGTACAGTTTTATGCCTCAATTCCCTGAACAGCTCAGCTCTGCCGTTAAGCCTGGTCCTGCAATTCTGGTCAATGCTATCCAGTGTTGCTTCAGAGACATAATTCTTCTTCGCCCTGCGGTGAGTTCCAAGACGACATCCATCAGCAACTTCAAGGATGGTGGTCTTAAAGGCACTCCACAACTCTTCAGGATTTCCCAAAGCACCCAGACCCCCCCTCCAAATCCCCAATCAGCCTATTTGCAAACTTCCCAGCTCCCCTCTCATCCTTGAACTTGCCAACATCCAGCCTTAGCTGGGATGGTACCATTCTCTTGGATTTAAGCTGCAACTTCAGAATTGTGACAACAAGCCTGTGGTCGGTATCGAGGAACTGAGCACACTGGTAGACCCTGCCGTTCTGAATTATCCTCCAATGAACATTAAAGAGCACATGGTCAATCTCCTTCGCTACACCACCAGCATTGGAATACCAAATCCAGCAATAAGCCTGTGGGCACTAAAACCATGAACCAGCCACCCTCAGTCATCACCCTAAGTAGTAACCAGCCACATCTCCATGACTTCTTGCAGTCAAGGAACTTAGTGCTATTCTGGTTCACAGTTCCAGACCCATGGGGAACAACACACGTCTCATAACCATCCCTATTAGTGCCAGTTGATGCATTGAAATCCCCCAAGACTAGAGTATCTTGCCTGGGGCACTGATCAACCACAGACTTCACTGTGAGATCACTTGCCTCAGTCTGAGCATAAATATAGACCAGGGAAATGACACCCAAGGAGTGATGAGTCCTTCATCTCATTGACCAATGTTTCCTTAATTATCATTGGAGTCAGCTTATTGGACACAGCTACAGTAACTCCTTGGGCATGGCAACCAGAGTGACCAGACCAATCGTAGGTGTGACCACCCGCCATAATAGCGCCAATATCCGGTCTCTGAATATCAGAGCATGCTGCAACACCGACGTTCAAACGCTTGAGCTCAGATGATAACAGACACATGATCATCCTCTCTTAGGGATTGGACATTCCAGGCACCCACCCGAAGGGACCGCCTCAGATTAACCCAAGGAGACCGCCGTCTGGTGGATGACACCTCAACACTACTCCACCACACACCACCGCAATCTGACCCAGGAAATTTACCCCATGCTTTTCCTCCTATCATCAAGGAATGGGGGTCACAAAGGCTTTGCCCCAATTCCGTCATCCGGTGAGCTGCCCTGCGATGGGCAGCAGCACATGCGGTACTCCCACGGAGTGAGTTTTCAGTTTTCTTTGCATTTCTGGGTTTTTTTGGAATGAAGTGTTCTACGATGGCCGGAGTGCAAATCCTGCCTCCAACCTCCTAAAAAAAGTAACCCGAATGCAGCAGAACATCTGCAGACACAGTTGAGCATGAGATATGAATGGTCGTTGGCTCACAAGGATCTCCTCCATCCTTTGACAGGTTTTGTTTTTAATCCTGCTTGGTGTCCATATCATACATCCTCCTCACCAGAAAACCTGGTGGGGAAGATTGTTTAGTTGCTGACATCCCGACCATGAAACAGGTTAGTAGAGGTTCACATGATACATGTAGCAAGTCACAGATCTAATCTGGCCTGACCTGACTCGTAAATTCAAAAGGTGTTCATTGTGCAAAGCCTTTTGCTATGCCATGTTTGAATTATGGAACACCGAATGAAATAAAATCAAGAAAGACGAATGAAGTTCGGCAGGGAAGTGAAACAACAAGAAAAGTGATTGGAAATACGTTACCCTGTGCTCAAGATTTGTACTTTCTGTGCAAACAGGCAGGTTGAGGAACTCTTGTATTGGCTTTCCAGGCTAATGGGACTAAATCCCACTGGTCCATCTCAGACTGATTTCAGAAAATCCCTCTTTCTGATTAATTTCCAGCATGTGAGCAAATAACAGGTTATCAAAGTGAATTTACCATCAACCATCAACATTAGGAAGATATCGAGGCTGACCATGAATGAGTTTCACAAAGGAATAAGATTCCCATGGAGGTTGTGTTGAATGGGTGATGAAAACTCTTGCAATACATTGTGCAATCAAGCGATAACAGATATAAATCGCAATGAATAGTTCTTAGGAAGGTACCGATCGTTATTGAAGACGGTATTTGAAATAAAGGATTGTTAAGGACAGTTATGTAGAAGAGAAGATTGTTAGGTACCATCAAGAAAGGTAGGGTGGATTATATTGGTGATCCTTCATCATGACTAATTACTCCTGGATGGAGATGACACCTGATGACCCGACAGGAAATTAATTACATTTTTATTTGTCTTAAAAAAAAGAATAGAAAAGTAATTCCAACAAATATAGGCCCTTGTATTCTTACACAGTAATTCATCAACATCTAATGAAATTATGATTACCCTTTCTTGCCAGAAAAATCACACACTCAGATGAACCGTACGCTCTCTGGCATTTTTGCGGTTTTTTTTGTTTTTTTAATGGCAATGTTGTTTATGCGATTTATTTATGTGACATCATGGGACACAGGTGAGGTGCAACCTCTGACAGAGATAAGTTCTGAACAATAACACGTCCATTTCATTGTGACAATCGTGTAATGCGCCAACGTGGCGAAAGTTTTTTACATTGGGATCCAACATGGAAGTAACAATCTCAATACCGTGTATGTAAATCTACGGCAGCAATTATTGCAATGTACTATCTTCACCTTGACTGTGTGAGCACACTCATGTCTGAGCCTGGGGGATGGCATTTCATGCCCGAATCAGCTCCTCTTCCAGCTCATGGAGAGTCTGTGGCTGTCTTGGCAAGGCTTGAATGTGGTGATCAATGATATCCCAGAGATGTTCAATTGGATTTAAATCTGGTGAGATTGCAGGCCAGGGTGTCATGACGTTAACATTGGCACTGACAAAAACATTCCTTGTTTGAACGGCCCTGTGAGCAGGAGCATTACCATGAATAAAGAAGATTCCTTTAATATGTTGTTGAAAGGTAGGCAACGCATGTTGCTGTCACATCACATTAATGTATTGATCTGCTATCAGATTGAAATGGATATGGATCAAGTTAGTGCAAAATATTTCAGCAATACCACCCCACATCATGACACTTCCACGTTCAAATGTTCAGCTTCCTGGACATGGACTGTGGCATATCAATCATTGTGTTTTCTGTAGACCCATACATGGCCATCAGGCCTTTCATGGAGAAATCTGCATTCCTCACTGAACATAACACTTTCCCATTGTCTCAGTGTCCATCAGACATGTTTATTCGACGACTGCAAGACAGAGGGCTTGGATGTGTCGCGGTGCAAATCTTGGATGCTGAACAAGACGACGAACATGGATCCCTGCAAGGCCTGCATTATGGAGACACCTCAAGACATGTTGACACTTATCCTGCAAAGTCCAGGGAGTGTGTTTGCAGTACTCTGGGAAATTTGAAACCGATTGCATAGATGGATTATATGAATGTATCGGTCGTGAGTGGGAGCTGTTATCCTTTGACATCCACTTCTTGGCATATATATTGTTGATCTAGTGACTTGTTAATGTCTTCTGAGGTCTTAAGCAGTTCCTCTCATGTTAAAGAGCCTAGAAACATGGCTAATAGAAGACTCTGCTTGAAGGTGTCCAATGATTTAATTCCTCTCATTTCTGGCAGATGTCATTGCTGGCAGATTGTTTGTCTCGCTCCGAAGTGGTCGCGAGGCTATTGCATGCTCGCTTGTGTGTGTCTGCCTGTTTGCGTGTCTGTGTCTATATATTTTAGCTTTTAAAATGTTTTTCTCTGCAACCGCTTGTCCAATGTATGCAAGACTTTAAACATAAGAGGGACTCCCGATGGAGAAAATTTTGTTGATAACTCTGATGTTCACATGGCATGTCAGCCATATTGGATTAAAGGAAAAATATTGGACATCATCTTCTCTGAAACCACTCAACGAAATTTTTTTAACTTGGCATTTGTCATCAACTCCCCATGGGGTATATAGGGTGATAATGATGACATCATCGGTGAAGTGGTATTCCAGCCATAATTGGTTGAATTGAAATCCTTATCCAAAAATAATCTGAAAGTTCATATATCTGATCTGTGACCCGACATGAGTGAAGAATTAAATTTATGACGTCATAACCCATGCCAAGAAACTATGTGACATAATAAGGTGCATGGATGATATGGGTATGTGGGTCATAATAGCAGTGGACCATACTAACAGGTGTGTTCAGTTAAAGACGAATGAACATGTGAGAGTGAGACTGTGCTCAACGAATGCCATTCCAGTTAAATAATGTAATGAGTGTGTTTTTGGATGATCCACACGCTGGTGTCTCAGGATGACTGTTTCAAATATGCTCAGATTGCCTCGTGTCACCACTAAAAAACTAAAGGTGCATAAGTTGCACATGCTGAACGATTATTGCATGAGGCAATTGCAATTATGTTGTGTGGAAACCTGCAATCAGGTGTTCTGCACATCTCTCATGCCAAAAAGAAACTTGAAATGAACGCTGGAAGTGCTTCAACAATTACATTATCAATTTTACATGTTTGGTTTTTATGGCAGAATGTATATATTAAATTCGACTATTGTACCTCAAAATGTGTCCGGGGGTGGTGAGGAACGGGAGGCATAACAAGTTGTAGTTAACTGTGTTTTTACCAAAAGAGAAGATGATGTCAGGAAGGGTAGTAATTGTTAGATTAATGTAAATTGCAAGATATTTTCGAAGCAAAAGGTATTATGTCATCTTCTGTCGAAGGAACAGTATCTGCAGCAAAAATTCACCACTCAAAGAAAATGGAGACTGACTCATAAGGGGCGGATGAAGATAGACAAGCAATCAGAAAATAGCCAGCTTATCTCATGTGCTGCATACAAGTCAATGTGTTACACACCAAACATCAAGATAAAATTCTCTGGGTCATATTTTCCTGATTGTTATCACAAATTCCTATTTCCAAAGACAAAATAAACCATGAAATGCATAACCATTTGATATTATCCTGGGATGTTATTCACATTATGTAGGGCTTAAGCAAACAGTACGAGACATTTTTCTCTTTCTCAGACTGAAAAATAATGGCAAATTCATGCAGTTTAGCAGGGATCATGATGTGTAAATGCAAAGACGTGAAATAGAAGAGAGTTACTGGGACAGTGCCATCGAGAGGCAATGACAGCAAAGATGTGAAGAATAAATGGTAAAAAATTGAATGTGAAAACATGTTAAAAGAAGAATGCTTACCCAAAGAGATTTTCTCCCCCGAATCAGCAGGCAAAAGGAATACAAGAAGGGATAAAGTCGAGATGAGGGCGCATGGGACGAGAAGGTTGAGGGCGTAGTACAATGTACGCCGACGGATGGTCACCGTGTATGTGACGTCCGGGTACGGTTCTTTGCAGCAGTCATATCGCAGGACATTCCTTTTCCCAGGAATTTCTTGGTTTATAAGATTAAAAAAACATTATTATGCATTGCATGGCTGAGTATGACATCCACAGTCTGATGAAACATCATGCACAGAAAGTACAAAATAATTTTATCAAATTGATACTTGAAAGTCCATTATCACATGCAGTGCCTATAGAAAAGTCTACAGTGGCCCCCTTTCAAAATTTTTACCTTTTCTTGCCTCATAGCCTGGAATTAAATTGCACTAAATCAGACTTTTTCCACCTTTATTTACTCATCATAACCCATAACTTCTAAGTGAAAAACAAATTCTACAAATTTCAGAAAATTAATTAAAAATACAAAACTAGAATATCTTGGTTGGATAAGTGTCCAACCCCTGATGAAAGCAATTGTATATTAGCTCAAGTGTAACCAATCACCTTTCAGATGAGTCCCAATTTACTCAATTTTCTGACATTGGCCACATATGGGTCCGGAGACTTCCCAGTCAAGAGTTTTCTTTGAACAGATTGCAGCCAACTGTCAAACACGGTGGTTTTCCAGTGATGGTGTTGGGAGCAATCCGGAGTGCTGGTTGGGTCAGAGCTTGTGGAGTGTGTTGGCAACATCAACTCTATGATATACATTTGTACCCTTGAGGATGGACTTCTCCACAAGTCAAATGGTCAAAAACTGAGATTCCACAATTACTCAACGACCTCCACTGACTCTCTATCTGAACCTCTTACTCAAGTCCCTATAACTGCTCAAAGTCTGTCCTTTAAATCTCAATTCCCCATGTACCTCCCATGGTTTCCTTTCAAGTCCGTCATCCACTCAAGTAATGCTCAGATCGAACCACCCATGGGGCACTTCATGCAAAATGCAGATTCAAATGTCCAGGGAACTCCCAGGCCAGTTAGTGCAGTTCATGGGTAATGTTTGAAATAAATGAATAACGAAACTACAAGGAAAAAAAAAATCCTTTCCTGGCCATCTAAAACTTACCTTGCATGACACAATTGTGTAATATCTCCATTGTTAATGGAGTTATCATAACAAAAGTAACATGCAGTTATTTAACTAACTGCATTCACAAAGAATACCATTTTTGTAACAGTATTTAATTGCCTTTGCAAATCATGAGCACAATGAGTGGATTAACTATTCACATGGAAGGTTGAATTCAAACTGGAGAAAAAACTCAAACCAAGTGAATAATTAATGCAGACAAAAATATATACAGGGAATTATCATGAATTAGCACTCAAAGAGGAGAGAAGGGGAATGTGAGGTGAAGAAAGTTCAAAAATTCCATCTATTCATGTACTTAATAGAAAGTTGGCACCTGAGCGTCTTATGAAATGAAGGTGACCTGAAAGCTTAATCTCACAAAAATGTGTGAGAAGACCTCCAAGGGTGGCAGGTGAAATTCAATCAAGGCGTCAAACAAACGCAATGTGTTTTATATTTTTAAAGAAAGATATTGAGAGATTTTTTGCATGTGAACAGCAAATTAATGCAGATAGAGAAGGGTTTATTTGAAGGAAAGAAAACAATACTTTCCAACAGGAACATTTATCATGCAATATTTTTTAATAGAAAACATTTCTGGGCTAGAAAAAATAATTCACTCCAGTTTCAGGTCACAAATGATAGACCGTGGCATTGAAATTCAGTGTGTCCGCAAGACGGGCGCCTTCCATCTATCCCCGGCAGGTGCGTGTTTTGCTGGCCAGAGGCCTGCTAGTTATTACAACGATGTAAAATGATCAGTGAAAAATTATTGAAAATAGGCAATCTTAATGGCAATGCCACAGTCAAAAGTTGGGGCTATCTTTTGATGTGGCAGAAGACACCTCAGGGAAGGAATTTTAAATTCATGAACTTGAGAAGTTTGCTATTCTATATGCAATTATGACAAGTTTATATGTATATATATATATATATATATATATATATATATATATATATATATATATATATATATATATATATATATATATATTTAAAACCTTTAAATAAAGATGAGTTGTTAATCAGTCAGGAAAATTGCGATGATTGATTGCGCCACAATGAAAAATGAAAGACGGTCCTGGTAGATATGCAGGCTTTAAGTGGTAGCTGGATATCATTTTGTTGTTTACCTTCAAAAGAGGTAAACTCAACTCTGTCCACAAAAAATGAATATTTTCATGATGTGAGAAGAATAATAGTGATTATGTGTTAGAGCTGAACGACTGTCTAGATTGGGTTTGATTCCTGAACCGACTCTAAATTATCAGATTGGTATACTATCAGATTGGTATACTAAATCCACATTGTATTTCACAAAGAGGACGAGTTATCGCAGGAAACCTGAACAACGGAAAAATTCCTGCCAAGTTCAGTCGACGTCAAGTCTGGTTAACCAGTTCCTGAACGACTTTGGCAAAATACTTTCCCTGGCCTACCACACAAGGTGGAAATGATTGTGGACCTTAAAGAAGAAGTGAAATTATTGTTATTGGAAAGACTTTCTGGTGGAGTGGTGAAAGACTTGTTTCTTTCTTTTGCCACTGGCTGGTATTGATGCGGTTCATAAAACTGCCGATTCTCACCAACCCACAGTTGGCAAGTGTGGCGAGTGCACCAAAGCCCATTCAACATGGCGCCAGGGGAGCAGGCCGCAATGGATCAAAATAGGATGGTTTGCAGTTATAACCCTCACCAGAGGAGAGGGTATTGCATTTGGGTCTGTCTGTCTATTTGTTTGTCTGCACAGAATGCGAGTACTGTTTTTCTCTCCAACCGCTTGTCGGATTGAGACAAAATTTTCACCACAAGAGCAACTACTCATGTAGAATGTTTTGATGATAATTCTGACGTCATAGGTCACATGGTGTGGCAGCCATGTTGGAAAAAAAAAACAAGAAAAACTTTGGACCTTTGGAAAAAATTTGGTTATCTCCAAAACCACACACTTGAAAAAAAAAAAGGAAAAAATTGAAACTTGATATGTAGCAAGTACTCCACATGCGGAATAAGTGTGATTTTCTTATGATGTCATGCTGCCTTCATTATGACAAAATAGTTGAAAAAGTAGAACGCTACATCCGATCAGCAAGAAAATTTTTGAGGGTCATCTTGGGATAAATTGGTCAACAGAAAAAAAAAGGATGACATCAGTCACGTGGTTTGGCAGCCATATTGTGAAAAAAATCCTTCTAAATTCTTCTTCTCTGAAACGGCTGAACAGATTGAGGCGAAACTTTACAGCTATGACTTTACATCTATCTATGAGGAACAAAATGTTCCCACCCATGATGTGAGCCAGAGGTCAGTAGACGTCTGGGTCGGGCCTGGGGAGTCATTGATTCACTGGATCATGATCCAATGAACCTGTCCTAGGATGTCATTGGTCACATGCTGCCGGTAACTGTGCAGGACAAAGAAAGTCCAAGCCTTCAGGTCTTTGGTGCTTCCAGTCTTGCTCTACGGATGTGACACTTGAACTCTGACCAGGGATCTCAGATGGAGACTTAATCCCTTTGCTTCCGGGTCTCTTCGGACAATACTTGGCTATTGCTGGTCAGACTTTGTGTCCAATGAGTGGTTGGCTGAGACTCAAATGAGATTTGTTACCTGCATGGTCCATGACGTCAGCTGTGGCTGTATGAACATGTGGCTCATTTTCCTGACACTGATCCTGCTCACCAGATTCTCTCAGCGAGGGAGCCTCATGAGTGAAGGAGGCCAATGGGCCGACCACATGCCTCCTGGTTGCAGCAGGTTGATCGGCATCTCAAGGTGATGGGGATGGGCCATGCATCTGCCTGGGGGATTGCCAGATGGAGGCCCCTTGAGTACTGGTGGAAAGTGGATGCAGCGACATGTTGCTCTGGCGCATGCGCCCATACCTGGCCTGACCTATGATGTCATTGGTCACATGGTTTGGCAGCCATATTGGATTTACCCTAAAATCTTTCACAATCTTCTCCAGAATGGTTGGACATACATTCAATCGAATGTAGGTAATTTTCAAAACGACATTCCACCAAATGTTTGTAGAACAAATATTACACTGGGTAATTCAGCCACATACCTCATATTTGAAATAGGGATAGCATGATTATATGTTGAGCATTAATTAAATGGTAAACTAACTTCTGCAGGTTGGTCTAATTGAATCGTGGTGAAGACAGCCATCCACTAATAGCTCTATTAAAGGAAGTGTGTTTAATCACAAGTCTGAAAAAAAGCATGAGATAAATTAACAATCAACCCAATCAATCATTATAAAATGATGTACATACACATAAATGTTTCTTATATGAGGGATGATCAGTAATTCCATAACCTGACACAAAAGTTATTATTATAGTGTCTTGGGCTGACAGGATGGCCCACAGCTACGCAAACTCTCCTCTCAGCCGTCTAGTCTGCGTTTGATTCCCAACCCAGCTATAAACTGCTTTATAGGCAGGGTGATTCATCAATGTGTGCCATCCCTCAGATGGACGGTGAACAGGCGTTTGTTGGTGGGCATTAAAGATCCCAGAGTATCCTTCACAAAGAGTAGGCGAGCTATCGCCGGCACCATGGTAAAATTCCTGCCTGAGACAACAGAGGGCATCGTATCAACGGAACAGCCGCACTCTCAGCCAATGATCCTATCCTGCAGCCTTGTGCTGCATACGAACGAAGAAGAATGAGAGAGTCTGAGGCTCATGGAGGAGCTATTTCACAAAGCATGTACAAACACAGTCAGAGACATTATTCAAAACCTCCGTCATGTATTCAATGTTTTTGATATGCCAAGGCACCTCAGTGACCGCCACCGGCAGGCAATTTACCATTACCGAGTTTCAGGAGATTCTCACGACAAATGACATTAAACATACCCTGACTGCCCCAGGGCAACCTGCTACAAATGGTTTGGCAAAACTTTATAATCGGTCATTTTAAGAATTTTTTTTTTTTTACAAAATCGGAGATGCCGGAGAGCTTTTACAAACTAAGATGGACAGATTCGTATTGATATACCGAGCCACACCTACTTAGTTTGAGAAATCACCTTCAGAACTGTTAATGGACAGACGACCAAGAATAAGACTCGGTGCGCTCAGAGCTACCCAAACAAAAACAGCAAGTTAAAGTTTTCCAAGAAAACCTTGGCCAACTACCATAAGGCCAACGAGGCAGCCGCCTAGGGCGCAGACTTCAGAGGGGCGCATTACTGACCTTTAAGGGTCACAGTTTTATGCAAATTATTGTTTTAAGAAAACACGTAATAAAAGGAAAATATAATATTTCATTGTTCATAATATTTTATAGTTCACAACCAGTTTATTGTTTTCAACACTAACAATACTGTTTCTTTCTTTGTCCATCTATTCTTCTTTCTTTATCGATTCTATTCTTTCAATACTGTTTTTGTCTTTACGTAATACTGTTTACTTTTTTTATTTCTTTTTTCCAGTGAGCGATGGCAGATAAAAAAAGGACCTTCTGGAGCCCAGTACCGCAAACTAAAAATCGAAGTTGGCAATTTTTTTGCAGGGGATGCAAGAAGCTGGCCTTGCCTTGGGCGCAAAATAGTCTGGCGCCGGCCCTGAATATGCCCCATTGTTCCATCAAGGTCAACTAATGTTTACCTGGAATTTAGGAAAAGGCCCATGCTGTGTTCCTGGGACTGTCATTCGGGTCATTAATCTGAGGAATTATGACGTGCGAGTGAATGGTTTTGCGTAGAAGAGACGTGAAGAGCAACTACGTCCACAGGTTGTGACCACTCCTTCATATTTACAACCTGATGGTGCGATGGGTCCACCGGGCCAGTTATCAGCATCGCTTTCTGGATTCTGATCTTAAACTAGTTCTGCTGGAAGTGGGAGACATGTAATACCTTTTCAAGTTACACCACCTATTGAACAAACCGTTCCTTTCGATCAGCATTTTGATGACCAGATGCCCTCTCCACCAGTTGATCAATCTGGGCTCCCCAACCTGTTTGTTGATGAACACATGCCTCCTCCATCATCTGGACAAACACCTCATCAGGTTAACTGGGCCAGGAGATTTCCAGTGTGAGAAAGGAAGAAAGCTCAAAGACGAATCGAACAATGCTGAACCTGTGTATATGCCAGCAAACTGTTAAATGACAAATTGTCTCTCTGGACTCCTATAATGTACAACACCATACAACTAAGTTACTTTTAGGTGAGTTAGTGAAATGATGAACTTCCCAGTCAGGAACTCTAATACGCATGATGTGTTTCATTATCAGGAAAGTCTTTTAAGGACTGCATTATAGAACAGATACAAGGAAAAAGTAACTTAGTTAATGTGATTTTTATTAATTGGTTTTCAGACAGATGAGTACTGAGACCCCTAATTATTAATACAAGGAAATACAAGGAAATCCGACACAGATGGAGGCCATTCAGCCCATCATGCCTGCATGAACAACACATTAATTTATCTACACAAGATCCAAAGAAGAAAATGCAAAAAAATAAAAAAACATCTATTTATTTTAAGTTTTTGTAGTTTTTGCATTAAAAAAAATTCCTCCTCAGGGGAGGGGGCATGGGCTGGTTAAAAACACACAACATCAACTACACAACCCTTCGGGGCTCCCTGCTGACATTCTCAAAGTTAAGTTCCGGTTGTTATTTGTCCCGTTTTAACTGTTTAATTTTCTCCTTCATTCCTTGCATTCCTTGCCTTGCCTCCTTCATTCCTTGCCTAAAAAATCCAACTATTACAGCGCTTCTTCTCTCCATGCTCTGAATTCGCCTTCATTGCATCCATCAAGAATTGTGTTAAATCGCATCTCTGACCTAAAACTTTTAAAAACCACAGTTTGCCATGGATGCTCGCTTTCCATCAACCATTCTTTTTTTCCAACTTCAGTGCCAACTCACCCCCCTCACCCCTCACTCTCACTCTCAAAGCAACCATCCCACTCTTCTCCCTCCAAGCCTCCCTTTCACCACTTTGAAAAATTCCCCCTCACCTTTCTCCCACCTTTCATCCCCCTCACTCTTCCTTCTCTAAGTTGCCCCCCTCTCATCCACCAACCTGCCTCCCTCCACTGCCCTCTCACCTCCATCTCTTCACTCCACCTCCTCAAATCCTCAACTGCCATCTTCCTTGTCTCTTGTCCCCCCTCTCTCACAGCACCACAGAGCCTTTTCTCCTCCTCATTCGGCCCCCTCCCCTCGCTATTCTGCAATACCTCACACTCCTTCAGCAACCCTCCTTACCTCCCCCCCTCGTCCCTCGTCTGACCCTCCCCGCCCCCTCCACCTCCTGCACCAAAAGTCTCCTCCCCTACCTCTTCATTAAAAGTGTGGACCTCAAATATCCGGGGCCTTCGCTCAAACCTTTCAGATCTTTCCATGCAGGTTGCCACTGACAAACCAGACATTATCTGCCTAACAGAAACTTTCCTCTCCCAAGACGTGTCTGACTCCCAAGTATCTCTCCCTGGTTACTCCCTCTTACGGTATGACAGACCTGAGCCTCGTCCTGGTGGAGGTGTTGCTCTCTTCATCAAAGACTCTATTCCTCACTCTCCCTGCACTGCTCTCACTACCCCACACCCCCAGGAATACCTCTGGCTTCGGCTTCCCCTCCACTCCCACCTCATGTTTATATGTGTACTGTACCGTCCACCGAACAGTGATGACTCCATCTACACCTCACTCTCCGAAAACATGGACCATCTTCTATCTTCTCATCCAAACTCTCTCTTCCTCTTATGTGGCGACTTCAATTGTCATCACGCCAGTTGGCTAGGTGTGGGTACCTCTCTCACCTGCCATGGGACATCAGCAAAAGCTTTCTGTGACTCATTGGGACTGACTCAATCGGTCAACTTCCCGACCCGGATCTCAACCAATGGTACTCCATCTCTTCTGGATCTGATTTTGACAAATTTCCCTGACAATATCTGCTACTCTTCCTTCGCTCCAATTGGTTCTTCTGACCACGTCCTTATTAAAGTGGACATCTCTCTGGCTGTTATCAGAGAACCACCTCACTGCCGTCGAGTCTGGCATTTCACTCAAGCCGACTGGCAGGGTCTCCGAGCAGCCATCAAACTTACAGACTGGTCTCCTATCACTACTTTCTCAAACATCAACTCATCCTGGGAATTCTTTCAAAGAAACTTGCTCTCCCTCATGCACAGATTTATCCCCTCTCGTGTTCAGTTGTCTTACCCTTCCTCCCGCCCTTGGTTTACTGAAGCTTGTGGCGAGGCAGTTGTCCTGAAACAACTTGTCTTTGCCTCATGGAAAGCAAACCCAACTGAGGGCAATCTCAGTTCTTTCCACAAAGCTCGGAACAAGTGTGTAGCTACCCTCAGGAGAGCCAGAAAACAACATCTTTCTCATCTCAAGTCTGAACTCTCAAACCTCTCTCCCTCCTCAAAATCCTGGTGGCGTTTAATCAAATCTGTTACTGGTGTATGTTCCCCCTCCATCCCCTCCCTTACCTCAAATGGCCGCACTGCTGATTCCACACGTGATAAAGCTGAATGTCTAAACTCGGTGTTTGCAGCTAAATCTTGTGTCCCAAACCCATCACTATCTCTACCCACTTTACCCAGTCGCACCCAACTGTCCCTGGACTCTGTATCCTTTTCTCCTGACAAGGTGGAGAGCTTGCTTTCAAACCTCGAGTCAGATTCTGCAACCGGTCCAGACGGCATCAGCCCACGTGCCCTCAAAGCCTGCTCTTCTGCTCTTGCTCACCCTCTCTCTGTTCTATTCACCCTCTCATTTTCCCAAGGTCATCTGCCATCTGCTTGGAAATCTGCTAACATCACTGCCCTGCATAAAAAAGGTGCAAAAACAGATCCCTGTAACTATAGACCAATCAGCCTTCTCCCAATCATCAGCAAGGTTATGGAATCCATCATCGCTTCAGACATGAAATCCTTCCTCTTCTCCAATGGCTTGATTTCCAATCATCAATTTGGTTTCAGACCAGGTCACTCTACCCTAGATATGCTGCTACTGCTCTCCCATCAATGGATGGAGGTCCTCAATGCCAGACAGGAAATCCGAGCCGTATCCCTGGACATATCACGTGCTTTTGACACAGTCTGGCACCCTGCCCTACTCACCAAACTCTCTTCCCATGGTATTCAAGGCCATCTCCACTCATGGCTCGCAGACTTCCTCTCCTGTCGCAGTCAACGTGTGGCCCTAAATGGAGTTCTTTCATCCCCTCTTCCTGTGCAGGCTGGAGTTCCTCAAGGTAGCGTTCTGGGCCCTGTTCTTTTCTGGTTTTCATCAATGATCTCTCGGACTCTCTGGAAAATCCTCTATTTCTCTTTGCCGATGACTCAACCCTCTGCCGTACCATCTGTCATCCCTCAGACCGGCAAGCAGCAGCTTCTTCGCTCACTGCAGATCTGGATAAAATCACAAACTGGTCCAACACGTGGAACATGTCTTTCAATCCAGACAAATCTCACACTCTCACTATGTCTCTTCGAAAGGACCGTTTACAAAACCCCCCATCCACTTTCTCAACAATCCTCTGGAAGAAGTCTTTTCTTTCAAGCTTCTGGGTCTCACTATCTGCCATGACCTTTCCTGGGAAAGTCACATTTCCAACCTTGCCTCAAAAGCCAGTCGCCGACTGGGAATCCTCCGTCGTGCAAAGTCCTTCCTCGGCCCTCTTGAGCTCCTGACCACTTACAAAGCTTTTGTCCGTAGCCTGATGGAGTACTGCTCTCCCCTCTGGGCTGGTGCTCCTGCCTCCCACCTTTCTCGACTTCACGCTGTCGAAACCAGGGCTTTTAAGATCATTGGCATCTCCCGCAATGAAGCTGAGTCTTTGGGCCTCTCACTCAATCACCGCAGGTTGGTCGGTGGTCTTTCTGTCTTCTACCGACTCCATTCCAGCCTTGCCGCTTCTGCTCTCTCTGCGATTTGTCCCAACCACATTTCCACAGGGCGCTCAAGGTCCGCCAACAACCCCCTTCTGGTAAAACTACCAAAATCACGAATCACTGCTCATCTTCACTCTTTCATTCCTCTTTTTCCCGCCTTTGGAATAAACTTCCTCACTCTATTCTTTCCCATTCTTCCCTTCAGGCTTTCAAAACAGCTGTTCACCACCACCTCTTATCTTCCCCCATCCAAATCCTCGATCTTTTCTACCCCGATAATCCACCCAAGCCCACTTCCTTCAATTCTCCTGCTTTCCTTCCTGAAAGTCCCTTTAATGTCCATCTTCCCCTCGCCATGTTCCCCGTCCCATCCCCATCCCTCTCCCTTCCACAGTTCACCTGTGTCTGTTCCCCAATGTTTTGTCCCTTCCACTCCCGCCCCTCTTGTCTCATGCCTCCTTGCTGTGAGTTGTGTGTTAGCTCTCATACGAGCCTCGACCAAGGTATACAAAAAAAAAAAAAAAAAAAAAAAAAAAAAAACCCCCCTTGACAAGACCCCCACCAACAGTACTCCGTACACATGCACACAATCACCCGTCAATGCTCAAACGACCGAAAAGTACTGTCAACATCCCCATACCCCCCTATCTCCATAACTTCCAGATACCTATCTAATTATAATTTAAACTTATCTCCTGTTTCTGCTGCCACTACCTTTCCAGGGAGACCATTCCGTGCATTAAATACTCCATGAGTGAAAGTCCCTTGCCTTACTATCGTCTTAATTCTCCTCTTCTTTACTCTCAGGCTATGGCCTCTGGTCCTATCACTGTCTACTCTGTTGAATAATTAATCTGCACTTACTTTATCTAAACCTTTCATTAGCTCAAACATCTCCATCATATCTCCTCGTAATCGCCTCCTTTCTCGTGTATAAAGCCCTGTCTCCTTCAGCCGCTCCTCATAGCTGAGTCTAGCTCGGCTCAGAATCAATCGAGTAGCTCTGCGCTGAACCCTCTCTATGGCATATTTGTCCTTCCTGAATTGTGGTGACCAAAACTGCACACAATATTCTCGATGTGGCTCTCACTAAATTCTTGTACAATGTTAACAAAACCTTTTGATTTATAAATGATCCCCCTCCGAATACAACCTAAAAACCTGTTTGCACTACCTTTTGCTGCCTGGCACTGTGCTGCCTGCTTACCTCCCGTATCTATTCCCAACCCCAGATCCTTCTCCTGTGTGACACGCTCCAAAATTACCCCTTGCATCCTGTAATCTCTATTTTCATTGTTATTTCCCATCCCCAACACTTCACACTTGCTCAGGTTACATTGCATCTGCCAATCTTTTGCCCAATCTATGCAAGTATTAATAGTTTCCTGAATCTGATCACCACCCCCTCTGCTGTCCACCTTACCTCCAAGCTTTGTGTTATTTGTGCAAATTTGGAAAGTTTACTCTTTACTCCATTATCCAAATCATTGATGTAAATAATGAATAGTAATGGTCTAGTACCGATTCCTGAGGTACCTCTTTACTTACATCCTCACAGCAAGACATCCTACCACTCACAGCCTCTCTTTACTTCCGACCACTAAGCCATTTTGTAATCCAATTAGTGACCTGACCAGCCACTCCACAAGGCCTCACTTTGGCTAACAACCTCCGGTGTGGTACCTCATCAAATGCCTTCACAAAGACTTGATATACTATATCCACTACCTTTCCATCATCCACCCAATCAGGCACTGCTTCATGGAACTCTAAAAGTAGACTTTCTATAGGCACTGTAATAGTAGAAAAATCAATATTGCCATGAATTAGACAGGAACTACCTTTGGTTAGACAGGTTAGATTTGTTTGACAGGAACTACCTTTGGTAAACTCATGCTGACTACCTTTAATTAGTTTGTATTTATTTATTTATTTAAATGGTTCTTCATCTGGTCCTTAAAACTTTATAAGTACAGTTCCACAGTACCTGACACAAATCACGACAACAAAATACTTGCTGGGAGGATGTAAGTAGCGGGATAACTCAGGGATCAGTACTAGGACCATTACTATTCATTATTTACATCAATGATTTGGATAGTGGGGAAAAGAGTAAGCTTTCCAAATTTTCAGATGACACAAAGCTTGGAGGTAAGGTGGAGAGCAGAGGTGGTGGCGATCAGATTCAGGAAAGTATTGATACTTGGATTCAGGAAAGTATTGACACTTGTATAGATTGGGCAAAAGATTGGCAGATGTAATGTAACCTGAGCAAGTGAAAGGTGTTGGGGATGGGAAAGAACAATGAAAATAGAGATTACAGGATGCAAGGGGTAATTTTGGAGCGTGTCACACAGGAGTAGGATCTGGGGCGGTGATAGATATGGGAGGTAAGCAGGCAGCTATAGGTGAAGCAAATAGGGTTATAAGTTGTATGTGGAGGGGGATCAATTACACTGGGCAACAACAACAACAAAAATGGTGTACCTGCACTGAAGTTGTGCACCTGATATTTGACGTACTTTTTTGTATACATAGTCGAGGCTCATGGAAGAGCTTGGACTAGTACACTGAACAGATCAGAATGCAACAGACAAAAGGAAGAGCAGAGGGGGGCACCAACATCAGCGCCAAAAGTGAAGATAGAGGGAGGCAGACAAACAATGGTTGTGGATTGTGACCTAATGGGTATGGATGTGTACAATGGTTGTGGATTGTGATTCAGATTATGTGATTATGATGATGAACGACAAAAAAACACTTTTTTGATCATAACGAATAATTTTCGTCCGATTTTCATGATGTTGAGTTTTCTAGATAGATTGGAGATAGAGACACATTTTCTTAATTTACACTATCCATAAATGTTGAAGGTCAAGGTCATATGGTGGTCCAAACAAAATATGCCATCATTGGTTTGTGGGCCAAGGGAAAGTCGTGGGTGATTGTCAAGGGTAAGCTGGGGGAAGGCTTACCTGATCACTTTGTGATCGCAGCTATGTCATTCACACATATTTTTTCTGTACAACCAGGCAAGGCTGGAGCAGGGTAAGGAAACAAGTCGCGATGGATGTGTCATTTTCAGGTCATATGCCACCGTTGCTTTTTGCAGTTCGATAAACCCCCCTCTGACGTCCAGCATGGTGCTGGTCTTAATGAGGCCCCGGAGGACACGATGTCATTGAAAAGATGGTGCACTATTTTCCAGGTGGCACTCTTGGCACCATCCGGTCTGAGTGACAGTGTCACCTCATTGGCCAGTGCTGGATCATGAATGATGGCTGCTCGAGGGCACGTGGCATGGTCGTGGGGAGAGGTAGTAAAACACCACACACAGACACGTATGAGAAGTGAGTCAAGGGAGTGCAGGTCGAGTGGGGCAGTCACACTGAGTGGAAGAGTCGCAGTCTCCAGCAACAGTGAGCTGATGGATGGAGCCTGCAATCTGAACCCTGCTTGCCCCATTCTGTGGTTAATGTGCCCCTTTGAGATCTCTGGGGTATTGCCCGTGACAGGACCATTTTAAATTTTCTGTCTGGCTCCCTTTTATTTGTAACTAGAAAATACAACCTGTCACTTCACTGGTGGGTATATTAAAGGGGGGGTGAGGGAGGGGTAAGATGGGGTAGAAAGAGGGAGGGAGAGAAGAGGGATCTTCCCTTGGAGAACAACAAGTGTGGGAGAGAGAGAGTGGGGAGGGGGGAGGAGGAGGGGAGTAAGGAGGGAGGGAGGAGGGGTGGGGCAGTTAGAAGGTAGGACCAAGGAAGGGGGAAGAGCGAAGAAGGTGGGGAGGGTGGAGAGAGCCACGCCTCATCAAACATCACTATACACTCCGGGAGGGGATGGGAGAGAGGAGATGGTGGAGAGAGGAGGGGGCAAAGGGGAGGTGGGGAAGGGGTTTGGGAGGAGGTAAGCATGAGGGCGGGGGGAGGGGGTAGTTCTGGACTTGCATTTGGTAATGGGATATGAGGGGGAAAGGGAGAGAGAGAGGAGTTCTCAACTTGCCTTTCATAGTTGGCCTTGTGGAGAAAGGGGTGGGGGTGGGGGTAATACAGGGTTGAAGGAAATGAGGTACGTTAAAACAGCACATTAATACAGCATACAGAGACTGCCCAGAGATGTCCACGGGGGGTGGCGAGGGGACGGAGTTTGGGAAGAGGTAAGCATGAGGGGAAGGGAAGGGAAGGCAGCATGATTGGAAGTGAAGGCAGCATGAGGGAACAGAAGGTAGCATGAGGGGAAGGGAAGGCAGTGTGAGGAGAAGGAAAGGCAGTGTGAGGGGAGGGGAAGGGAAGGGCAATAAAATGTGCACAAACAGCAACATTTTCTTTTATCTGCCAGGTTTTATATAAAACTGGGTGGGAGCATTTAAAACCTGTGCTATATATGTACCTGGTACATATATAGCATGCTAGCACATACTGGGACCTTTGCAACCCTGCAGTCAGCTCACTCTGAATCTGATTCATGCAAGCTACACGATGGGGAAACCATTCTAAATTCAACACTAAACATCACTCCTTAACAGTCCCCTGAGCAGAGGGGGAGGGGTGTGGGAAGAGTGAGAGGGAGGAGTGGTGGGAGAGGGAGGGGAGGAGGAGAGGGAGGGGAGGAGGAGAGGGAGGGGAGGAGGAGAGGGAGGGGAGGAGGAGAGGGGCGAGAGAGAGAGAGAGAGAGGGGCGAGAGAGAGAGAGGGGCGAGAGAGAGAGAGAGAGAGAGAGGCGAGAGAGAGGCGAGAGGGAGAGAGAGAGAGAGAGGCGAGAGGGGCGAGAGAGAGAGAGAGAGAGAGGCGAGAGGGGCGAGAGAGAGAGAGAGAGAGAGAGAGAGGGCGAGAGAGAGAGAGAGAGAGAGAGAGAGAGAGAGAGAGAGAGAGAGGCGAGAGAGAGAGAGAGGCGAGAGAGAGAGAGAGAGAGAGAGAGAGAGAGAGAGAGAGAGAGAGAGAGAGAGAGAGAGAGAGAGAGAG